>NC_046227.1:6173500-6489285 GCF_009819885.2 Catharus ustulatus | reverse complement strand
GTGAACTACAGAGACAGAAGCATTATCTGAAGCTGTTAAACAATCATTTTAATACTGCGGTGGAGATGGGGTTGAATTCAAACAGTTCAAGGTTAAAAAGCTATTGTCTAAGAGTTCATTGAGTTTAAATGGAGAGCTCACAGGAGTTGTGTGTGTGGGGAAACAGGAGCATCTTCCCAGGCCAGCAGAGCACCTCTGAGTATGGTCCTTGTGAAACTGGAGATAATGGTAGCATTGTAATGTAACAATTTAAATGTTCCAGGAGCAGCCAGCGGGTGTCAGGATTGCCCCGTGTTCAGGGATGTGTCCTGGAGAGTGGTGTCACTGTTGGGGCATCCTGTGCTGTCATTTACAGAGTGACAGCAAGGCTTGACAGCATGCTGCCAAGTCCATGCTTGTCCTATACATGAAGTTTTCAAATTAATTTTCGCATAAAAAAGGTATTTTCTTAGCAGGAATGAGGTACAGAACAAAAAATTGAGAGTTTCTGGTAATGTTTAAGGTAGCATCAACTCCCTGTCTGGGATAACCCTGTTGTAGCCTGGATCTTGTCAGAGATGCATTTCTGGAAGCTGTTGCCATTCCAAGGCTGGGGCTCTGGGAAGTGAGGTGTCCCCTTTGTGTCATTATTTTAGCTCTTCCCAACCAAAGGTGGAGTATTCTGAGTGTTCTCTCTGCCTGTTTCCCTGGGTTTGGATTCTTGGGACCAGTGCTGTCCCTATGGAAGAAACCTATTATAGACTCTCCATAGAACTGAGATTAAAAAGTTATATAAGAATTAGAATCCCTCTATAGAATCGAGTATTACAGGTGCAAAACTGTGTTTGAGGAAAACATTTCCTAAACCTAAAACTATATCTAATTTGGGAGGTATTTTAAATAGGAGCTTAAACCATTAAACAATCCTAGGAATGAAAAATATGCTTTTATCTAAGGTTCACATTTTATAGACTGTTTTTCATCTGACTCCAGAGGTTTTTTATTTTTGAGTAATCTGGTTTAATGTCATTTCAACTACAAAATCAAATGCTTTTAAATTGGTCATGATGCAGTGTCAGAGTGTTTGGTTTAGAAGCTCTCTGTAGCACTGTCCTTTATCACTGATGAATTACAGAAATACTAGCAGTATTTAATGTTGCTAAGAAAGTATTTTAATAATGCTGTGGACAGGGGGTAAATTGTAGTAGCTGAAGTTTAAAGAACTATTCTCTAAATGTTCATAGATTTTATATAGAGACCTAAGGTAAGTGGTGTGTCTGGGGAATCAGCATCATCTGCCCAGGCTGGCACAGCTTGTCTCAGTGTGTTCATCGTGTAACAGGAAATAATAACGTTTTAATGGCTATTACTGGTGATGAGGAAATGGAATGATTTGGTAAATGGCAGAGATGATGCTGTTAGGCAGAAAACTGGGCCATTTAGGGAGCTGTGCAAATACAGACCAGTGTAAATTTACTCAGTGCAATGTGTTTTTTCTGCAAACAAGAGTGCTGGTTCTGAGCAGGGGCTTTCTTAGGTTACAAGGTCCTTGCTGACCAAAGCTTTAAAATTCAATGTGAATATTTGGTGTGACTCTTTGGCAAACAAGATGTGAGTGATGCTAAACTCATAGGAAAAGTAGAATGTGGTTGTATCAGGGGAGATATTTGGTACCAGTACTGGTGACATCTCAATTAAATGATCAAATCACAAAGTTTTTGAAAACACTTGGATGAATTATCAAGGAAAGAGAGGAAATAATCAAGAAATGGAGGAATTGTGCCCTTCTGGAAAGCACATCTCCAAGTGCAACAAGGTTGGGGTCTGGATTTGGGTTTTAAAATTTTGGTTGATAAAATTAAAGAGAACTGAATGCAGTGTATACTTGCTTTTGCATCCTATATCTAGGTAAAAGACGAAAATTGAGTGTACAAATGGAACTTTAGAAAGGCTGGAATTTTGACCTAAATTAGAGTCCTTATTTGTACCTAACTTTCAGCTATGAGAACCATAACATTTGTAGTAAAAATGCAGTAAATGGTTTTCCAGATAAAAGTGAATATTTTTTTGGAAATTTTAAGTTACTTATGTGCAAGATATTTGGATTGAAGTTGGGAATAAATGGTGTCTGAACGATATCTTTGTAGAAATGAAGATGATTATTTTAACTGTAAGTGAACAAAATCAGAACTCAGCTAAAGACTATCCACTAAGAAAGGTCAGATTCTTATACATGGAAGTCTGAGGAAATGGCTTGCTAGACCTCAAAATTATTGCAATAATGCAGCAGTCTTATTGAGGAAAATGAGCAGTGTCTCCAGTTACACAGTATAGACTTCTAGGGATATTGGGTCCTTTGCACTCTTTTCAGCATTGCATAGGGTTGGAATGAGTCATGAGGGCTTGTAGCTGATTTAAAATAGGAAATTATAATTTTCATATAATTTTAAATCCTGTCCAATAGTATGGGTGGCTGGTTGGTTTAAGAATAAGATGTGAGTGATCTAAGTTGAAAGCATGGTTCATTTGCTTTTTGTACTCTTTTTGCAGGTTTTTTTTAAAAGATGATGCTCATCCTTTGTGTTTAGAAGCTCTTCATTGCACTGCCATTTATAAACTGATGCATATTGTAGACAGAAGCAGTACTTGATGTTGCAAAGAAAACTCTTTAGCTATCACTGTGGACATGTGATGAAAATTCTTCTAATTCAAGGTTAAAAATTATTCTCTAAGTGTTCATAGAGTCTAAATACCATATGATTTCCTAATTTGCCAAGGTAAAATTACTCTGGTCCTTTATTCCATATTAACAGTGTGAAGAGCTGGCTAAGAGAGCTCAGAGAAGAGGTGTGTGTAGGGAAACAGCATGCTGTGCCCAGGCCAGCAGAGCACCTCTGAGTATGTTCATTGTTGGACTGGAAATAATGATAACATTTTAATGCCATTTATTGGGGATGAGAAAAATGAATGGTTTGGTAATTGGGAGAGATGAAGTCCTTAGGCAGAATAACTGGGCCATTTAGTGAGCTGTGCTAATACAGACCAGTGTCATTTTGCTCAGTGCAGTTTTATTTTTTTCTGGAAACAGAAGTGCTGGTTCTGAGCAGGGACTTTTTTGGGTTACAAGGCACTTTCTGACCAAAGCTTCAAAATTCACTGTGAATATTTGGTGTGAGCTCTTTGGCAAGCAAATCCTGAGTGATGCTAAACTCATAGGAAAGGTAGAATTTAGTTGGAGCAGAGGAGACATTTGATGTTGGTACTGGTGACGGTCAAATCTGTCTTAAAAGGTTTTTTAAACATTAGAAATAGTTATATAGGGGAGAGAGTAAATGGTGAAAAAATGGAGGAAATGTGCAACTCTATAGAGCACATCTCCAAGAGTGATAAGGTTGGAGTCTGGATTTGGGTTTTTAAATTTTGGTTAATAAAATTAAAGAGAACTGAATGCAGTGTATACTTGCTTTTGCATTCTATGTCTATATAAAAGATGGAAATCCTGTGTACAAATGGAACCCTGCTTTGGAAAGGCTGGAAATTTTGAGCTAAATTAGAGTCTGTACCAAAGTTCAAGCTGTGAAAAATATGACATTTGTAGCAGAGATGCAGTAAATTGCTTTCTGGGTAAACATGGATATTATTAAGGGAAATTGTAAGTTATTTGCATGCAAGTTATTTGGATTCAAGTTGGGAATAAATGCCATGTGAAATACATCTTATCTTCATAGAAAGGAAGATAATTCTCTTAGCTGTAAATGAAGAAAAACCAGAACTCAAGGCTATCCATTAAGAAAAGTCCTATCCTTATGCATGGGAAATTTGGGGAATGGTTTACTAGACCTCAACATTATTGCAATAATGCTGCCAACTCACTGAAGAAAATCAGCAGTGTCATGTCTCCAGTTACACAATAGAGACCTCCATGGATATTGGGTGCTTAGCAGTCTTTTCAACATTGCATATTTTTGGAATGAGTCTAGAGGGCTTATAGCTGATTTTAAAAAGGAAATAATACCTTTTACTTTGATATAATTTGAAAGCCTGTCCAATATTATGCATGTCTGGTTGGCTTAACAATAAGATGTAAAAGATTTAAGTTCAAAGACTGTTGTATTTGCTTTTTGTGCACTTTGTGCAGGTGTGTGTTAACTCTGGCACTATATCAGGTCTGTGTTTATAAACCTATTCTGAACCAGATGAGGAAACACTTTCTCTTAGTGTATTATACTTCTGATTCTTAATGCAAACAAAAGGTTTTCAAATGCATTTAAACACTGGAATTAGCTGTCAGGCTCTCATTTAAAATGTGTTTTCTTTTGGAGGGTTTAGAGTTTCAGACTGAATTAGGGTGACCAGTAAGCACTCTTTGAAGTGAGCTGTAATCTGACTCTGCTATTGACATAGAACACAAATTTTCTAGCAGTTAGCTTTTTAACTGGCTCTCTGCTCAATACTGGAATGATAAAACATTAGATCTAATACTGGTCTTAATCTGGTTGGTGTGAAGTGCAGTGGTCAGATCAGTGGTGATAGCAAATTTATTCAAGTGGAGTTGCCACTTTACAGTGTTGAAAGTTTGAGGTGACAAGAATCAGGAGTTGTTCTATTGAAATTAGCTCTGCAAATGCTTGAAGTGAATGAGGAGTCTCCATCCCCTTTTCCCTCAATAGAGAGAAAGAAAAGAGAGTTGATAAAGGATTATCCAGGAAGTAATGAAGAGTTTTGGAGTGGTTTGGCAGTAAAATGAAATCCATAGGGTTTTGGTTGAATATTACTCTTCAGTAGCAATGCAAACCTGTGTCTGTGGTACTGTTAATAATGGCAATAATAATGCTGGGTTCTGCACTTGGTTACCTGGAGAAGGGTGTGGTGGGAATGTAGGTTGGTCATATCAATATGGATTGCATTATTAAGCAAAGCAGTGGGGAAAAGGATGTCTTAACTGAGTGTCAGAACCCAAAACCTCTGGTTAAATTCTATATACCTTGTGATACTAAAAAAGGTGGGTTTTCTCTAGTTTTAGAAGCTCTTTGTAGGACTGCCCTTTACAAGCTGTTGGCTGTTAGAGATAGCTGCAGTATTTCCTGCTGCAAAGAAAGCATTTTAACAGCTCCTGTGGACATGGGAGGAAATGTTTTATTATTCAGGGTAAAAATACTGTTTTGTAAATCTTCATAGAGTCTAAATACCACATGATGACTTTATTGACAAAGCTGGGACTCCTCTGGTCCTTTATTCCATATTAAATGAGTGAAGAGATGGCTAAGAGAGCTCACAGAAGAGGTGTGTGTGGGGAAACAGGATGCTGTGCCCAGGCCAGCAGAGCACCTCTGAGTATGGTCCTTGTGGAACTGGAAATAATGATAACATTTTAATGCCATTTATTGGGCAAGTGAAAAATGAATGGTTTGGTAAATGGGAGAGATGAATCCCTTAGGCAGAATAACTGGGCTATTTAGTGAGCTGTGCTAATACAGACCAATGTAAATTTGCTCAGTGCAATATTTTATTTCCTGGGAACAAGGGTGTTGGTTGTGAGCAGGGGCTTTCGTGGTTTACAAGGTCCTGACCACTGCTTCAAAATTTATTGTGAATATTTGGTGTGATTTTTTGACAAACAAGTCCCGAGTGATGCTAAACTCGTAGGAAAAGTAGAATTTAGTTGTAGAAGAGGGGCATTTGGTGCTAATACTGTTGACATCTCACTTAAAGGGTCAATTGAGTCTGAAAAGATTTTGAAAACAATAGAAGGAGTATCTAGGGGAGAGGAGAAATAGTCCAGAAATGGTGGAAATGTGCTCTGCTGTTGAGAGCATCTGGAACAATGATGGTTGGAGTCTGGGTTTGGTTTATTTTGGTGTTGTTGCTTTTCCTGATTTTTGTGGGTAAAATTCAAAGGAATGCATTATGTACTTCATTTTACAACCTATGTATTGATATAAGATGGAAATCCCGAATATTTTGGAAAGGCTGGAAATTTTTATCTAAATTGAAGCCTGTATTTGTAACTAACTTTCAGCTATGAGACACATAACCTCTGTGGTAGAGATGCAGTAAATGGTTTTCCAGGTAATTGTGGATCTTACAGTGAGAGTGCAAGTTACTTATGTGCAAGATATTTGGATTCCAGATAGGGACAAACTCTGTAAAGGTCATGGTAATGGATTTTTATTTTCGAGCCCAAAGCTCACATCGTCTCTTGTGAGCCTGGCAGCCAGACTGTGTTGGACAGGTTATCAGACTTCTGAATTTGATAAGTGCAGCCAGAAACCTCTGATCCATTATCAGTGTAGTTGCTCAGTGTCTTCATTACAAGAATCTGTGTCTCTGGTTCTGTTTTTGCAGTAGCTCTGATCATAGCAAGAAACTAGTCAAAAGTTGTGCCTCCTTTAGCTCTGAGCTGTCACAAATCTGAATTCCAGCCATATGGAATTGTTCAGACAATTGTCTCTAGTTATTATTGTTCAGCTAAAGTTACTGGCATTTGGTGGTTTTTGCTGTTTTAACCTGCTCCTGTACTAGCAATGCCTTGCAATTAAGTAATGATTCTTTTCTCCCCTTCCCTGGATGTGCTGCCCTCTGGATAAATACTGAAAAAAAAGTGTGTTGTATTTCACTGTGACCTTGTATGGTATAGGTGACTCTCTTAAAAGATTTGCTTCTCTGTAGTGCAGCAGGAATGTTTTGTACTGCATATGTCAAATGAAAGGGTTCAACATTTTCTTTTGGTCAACTTTGTGGATGATTTCTGCCAGTAAATCGTGCAGAGAAGGATTTTTATTGTGCATGCAAGCTCCAAGCTTTATTGTCCTGAAAAAAAGGTGATTCTGCCTGTGTTAGAGATCAGGCTGGCTTAAGTACTATACTGCAGTTTATGTTTCTTACAATGTTCCTGTCAGTCTTGTATTTTTACTGTGTTAGAAATGAGAGTCTGTGTAGTGAACTGGAAACATTTGTTTAATTTTTTATTTCAGAATTCCTCAGATCTTTGGTGAGATTCCTTGAAGTTTGATCTTGTTCTTGTGTAACAGCAACTCTACACCATGGTGTAATTATCAAGGACAAAGCTGGCAGAGTTAGGCTTGGTTTTATTCTGTTTGTTGGTAGAGGGCACTTGATTTCCTCCATGTTCCAGTGGGCTTTCTACCTACCATAAAAAACAAGGTGCTGTAGGTAAGGGCGAGCAGGACTCCTGAGATGGCACCTTTTCTGTAAGTGGGAGGGAAGTTGCATGCTAATTCAAGATGACCCTGCAGCTAGTGGGTACTTTGTGCTGTCAGTAAAGAAATTCCAGTGACAGGAGAATGTGTAATTCCAGTTTTCATAGACATATGGTTGCACTTGAAGTGTTTCTTGAGGTATTCTGTAGTCTTTTTATAGGGAAATATGCACACTTTCTTTTCCTTTCTCCTAATGTATTTTTTATTTCTTTTGCTGCTAAGAGAAGGTTTTCATATGCATATGAACAGTGGGATAAGACACTAGGCTCCCATTTAAAGTGCTTTAGAGCATTTGTCAGAATGGGTTTATTTGGGAGTGGGAATTAGAGAAGCCAGTTCCCCAGTAACCTCCTTCATAAACAAGCTTCAATCTGTCTGTTCACCTAGCATCATAAGAAATCTATTTTCCAGCACTCAGCTTTTTACTGACTTTTCTTTCTTCTCGATATTAGAACAATAAAACAAGATCATCTAACACTGGGTCCTATTCAGATAGTCATAAAGTGCAGTGGGCACATCAGTGGTGACATCAAATTTATTCCAAAGGAGAGGCTGTTTTTCATAGTGTTTTATAATATGAGACTGTGGTAACAATAAAATGAGTAGTTCTATTAAGATTTGATCTGCAGATGCTCCAAACCTATGAGGAGGCATCCCTCTGTCCCTTAATATGGAAAAAGAAAGAAAAGTTGGTAGAGGGGCTTCCAGAGAGTAACGAAGAGATTGAGAACAAGTTGGCAGCAGAATGAAATTGATAGGTTTTGGTTGAGTCTTCACTTTTGCTACCAGGGATTTTCTTTGATTTCAAGATGAACCACGGACAATTCAGACTGACAGTTCAAAAGACTGTTTGTGCAGGAAAATGACTGAGCACTCTTGGAAAAACTCTGATCCTAAAAACCAGAATTTGCAATAATATCTAAACCTGAAATGTTTAATCTTCTTTTTTGTTTCAGTTTATATTAATTGCTGTCATAAATCCCAGTGTACTCAGCAGAGACTACTTGAATGTGTTATCTGGAAAATCCATCATGCCTTCCTGAACAGGCCAACTGTAGAGCAAATGTCTCCTGCTTTTGGTGGCATTTAGGGAATATAGAAGTTCTGACCAAGGCCAGTGAAAATGGTGATTTCTAGAAAATATAAACCAAAGGGGTTTTTTTGTGCCAAGTCTGTTCTTTGTATGCTTGTCTTGCCACAGAATACTACAGCCAGCATCCAAACTATGCAGAGCCCCAGAAATGAGTATTGCTTGTAGTATTTGGATCTTCTCAGAGCAATTCAGGAAATACTGACAGATAAGTTGTTTTCTGTGTGCCACTTTTCCCTGCCCATGGTGCTTCCAGATGTGTGGTTTGGGGTCAGGTCTGAGCCAGAAGCTGAGGTGCTGCTGTTGGTGTAGTATTAACTTGAGTTGCTAAGCCACTGTGGTAGGGGGAGTCTACCTCTTTGTTTCTGGCTTTTTGATGGTCTCCAAATGTCAGGCTTTATCCAGTCCTGCAAGCCCATGAGTTCTTGGCAGTTCAATTAGATATACAAATTCCTGTCTATATGCAGAGCTGTGTCATTTAGGGAAATACATTGCTGCTAAACCAGGTGCAGGGAAGTTGTGTACCTGCATACTGGCAAAAAAGATCTACTGATGTTATCTAAACATGAATTTAGAGGCTGTAAGGTTCTTCAGAGTTATGTTCTTTAAACTAGCATAAAACAATTTTCATGTTAAGCAGCATGTTTTTATTTCCATGAGTTGCAGCTGATGACAGTAATGTGTTATTATCAGAGTGATAATAATACAAATTAATTTTAAAAGACTTGTCATTAGTGCTATGCTGCAGGGTTGAGCAGGTTATGCTAAATATTTGTTTGCTTAGATGCAGGATAGAGTGATACTGGTCTTTTATAAAAATACTTGTAAATATTATATATAACATAAAGACTTTCAGTTGCTCAGTTCCATCAAATGTCTAATTTTCTACTGCAGCTGGAAATTTCTTTTGTAATTACAGCATGTTCAAATTGTTCATGCAGCCATTTACATGAAATTTCATGTACTGTTGTGAAGTGCACATCATTAAAAAAAGCTTCAGTCTGACATCTCTCAATGAAAGCAATACAGAGCTGGTGGGGAGCTTCTCTGTGAGGCTGTTTGGGAATTTTCTTTGGCTCCAGGTTGTCTTTCTGCTGCATGGTTGTACAGTCAGGAATGCTGTCAGGGTCATTCTGTTCAGAGGTGCATGTTGTTCATCACTCAGTAGCAGTCAAAGTCATCTCCTGTGGACTCTTGGCCAACATCAGCCCTTGTCATGTTCTCTCTCATACCACTGTGGTCATCATGAATTGGAGAATTCAACTTCACCAACCTTAGGAATCTGAAATTTGGCATCCTCCTTTGTTTACTTGATTTAATTCTGTTCATGAAATTACTCACCTTTCTCCATGATGTTAGTCCTCTCTTGAAGAAGAATTTCAAAGGCTGGTAGCAAAAAGCTAATATGGTTTAGGGAGTGTTGTTTCTAAAAATATTTTTTTATTTCTCCCCATCATGCATTTTATCTAAGGAAAGAATGCCTCTTTCAGTTGGGTCATTTAGAAGTCATATTAAATACTCTTATATAAGAGGGAGAAATTAAGTATTTTCAGTCACTTCTGTCAGCATGTTATTCTATTCTGTTGCTGAAAGGAAAATGCTTCATAGTTCACTAACCCACCTAGATGGTGCTATGGGAAATTAACCCTGCAAATCAGCGAGCATTCTCTGAAGCCACCTGATCCTAGATTTCCTTAGTTTTGTTACAAACTGCATGGCATGAGATCATCAGTAGAAAAATGTATTGGGAGCGTGGTCCTGCAGCAGCAGTGTGTGTTTGCTGTGCACCTTGGGCACGTGTTGTGTGTAGGAATGAGCAGGTGCTGCAGACACCAGCTGTGCTCACTCAGCCCTGCCCTCCACAAACAGGTCACAAACCCACTCTATGAATCCAAGAAATAAATGCCACCGTGTCTTCCTTATATAGAACATGTGGAGATCATGCTGCTTTCCTGGTTATAATCAGCTTTTGATGAAAAGAGAAAATAATGCCTTTTTTTACTTATTGCTTTTAGTTTTGCTTTATCTTGGGTACTAGAACTAAATTGTCTACTTCAGAGAGTAATTTTTTCATTTGTTATTGCTGTGCTTGTTCTGCATATGTAAATTCTTGATGGATATTATTTAAATTTGGATTTGAAAACTGAAAAATACCGATGAAGCTTTTGAAAGATTTTTATTAACTTAACACTGATGTGCAAGTGAAAGATTGCATTTCTCAGCATAAATACTTTGTGCCTAGGCATGAATGTTTTCATGCTTGCTTTGCAAGATTTGTTATGCATGAAATAATTTGAAATGGATTAAGCTGTATTCCCCTATAGCTCTTAGGACAAATTTGTGTTCTCTTTTTGCCTAGCCACTTAAAATATAAAGCTTGGTTTCCTGGGTTTTCTTATTAAGGTTAAACAAAGAATTAATAAGGGCTCATTATCTTAGGAAATATGAGGTTGTTCTTGCTGGGTTTGAGTCTTGCTGAAAAACATGAGATGGAGCTGCTTGTAAACCACAGAGGGAAAATTCCAGAATAATTGTGACCTGGCAGGTCCCCCATGCTCAATCAGCAAGGTGAGGTGTGTATGCTCCTGGCTGTAATCATACATTAAATTAGTAAGCTCATTCAGATGTCAACTTGATCACTTTGGACTGAACTATTTCTTGGGAGGAACAGCTCAGAGGAAAAACTTCCATAATTTTCTCATGCTTTGGGGTGGGAAGTTGCTTAATCCATTTTGTAGTACAGTGTGCACTGCAAAGTAAAGCAACAGCTGTACTGTGCTTGCATCTCTACAGTTTATAATTTAACATTTATAAGGAAATAATTGCATTTCTATATTAACTGACAGACATACTGAGTAATGTAACAAAATCTGTTTCATTTATCAGTCTAACCAGAAAATATTAAGACTGTCATACTGATGTGTAGAGTCTAATCAAAGGAAGAACCCAGTTTCAGATTAAGATCATTAACACTTCAATGTTTTATATGACAATAAATCTTCAATGCATCCTAAATTCTTTGATATTCCAGTGCAACAATAATCCCCTAGTGGATTTATTAGGATAATTTTATTATCCCTTTCTTCTCAAAGATGATTTGAAAAGCAAATTATAATTATGAATGTTAGCACTACAATTAAAACAAAAGTTCTGAAATATAACACTGTTTTGATGTTATAAATTGTTTCACATTAAGATCAAAACAGAAGAAAGTCAAAACAGTATCTAAGGGCTAGGGCCTTCTTATTTTAATGAATAATTTCCAACCCCTAGGTTGAAGATACACTTCATATTTTCTCATATAGGCATGTATGAACTCTTCTGTTGTTAGATCTTTGTACTCAAAACCTTTAATTTGGCACAAGTATTTTAGTTTTTGATGTTTCTTTGTAAGGACACACTGCATCCTTGGTATTTAGGATTTTGCAGTTCTAATTTCAACCCTGTGCAATGCAAAGTCCAGTATAAATAGGACTACTGTGCAAAGATGTAAAAACTCTGCTCCTCCTTCAAAAAACAAACCTTATCAAGAGGTTTCCCTGCTTGGCCATACTCCTTACCATATTCTGAGCCAGAAATCCTATAAGGAATATTCAGTGAAGTTACTGAGATGAGATGAGATGAGATGAGATGAGATGAGATGAGATGAGATGAGATGAGATGCTCCTGATAGCTTATGGTTTGCTGGATTGCAAAATACATTCTGAGGTGAAACATTCACATGCAGTAACCAACTCTCATCACTTACACTGGTGAAGCCCTCAGTTCAAGTTTGCAGAGAGTTTTCCTGGAAAAATCACTTTGCTGTGAATGGAAAACAAAAAATTACTATAGTTCCTGGTTTAGAGCAATTTATGATATTCTTAAATACTTTTTCAAGTTTTTTCTCCTTTTATTTCCCATGGAAGCTTGAGTTCTAAGAGGAGAATGTCATATGTTTTTCCTACAAAGCAAAATTCCAAGCCATGAATTTGAATGTAGAAAAAATCTGAAGCTATAAATTTTGTACTAGAAACAATGTTTTATACATATCCTGTACACAACCATAGTCTTTGTATCATTTTCATAAGAAAATATGGAGCTTATTCAAGTAAAATACTCAAGAGTGAAAGAAAAATGCTGAAAAGTGTTGGTGTGTTTTGAGCTGAGTGGATGTGCAGCAACATCTTTACAGAGGAAAGTCTTACCTTCAAACTATCCTTGTTTCTCTTCAAGTATTGTTTTAGGTCAGACAGATGTTTTCTGATATTAATCTTTGGCTGGTGAAGTCAGCATGACTCTGAAGCAGCTGAAGGGGGAAATACTAACTTTGGCTGCTTGTGCAGAGCTGAAGGTTGTCCAGGGGGTGTTCTCAACATGGTGCCATTGTAGTCAGCTACTGTGAATCTACAAGTCCCTTGGCACCACACATTCAAGTATTTTACTCATATATCAATGTACAGATGGTCAAGTCATGGGGAGATGTTACAGAGGGAATTAAAAGAAGGCTTTTTATTAGCCCATATGTAATTTTTTTACATATTAAAGCTATTAATGTGCTGTATCATGATACCACTGAAACCTTTATAGACTGTTTATTCCCTGCTTTTTTTTTACCTGAAATCTCTTAAGGAATTTTTACTATAACAGAATCAAAATTAGCAGTAGATGTGTTCTTTGCTTTGTCTTGGGCTGCTCTTAGGTGCACAGATGTTGATGAAGCAGCTGGTAAAACAGGGTGCAATCTACAGAGGTCACATTCACTTTTGAAAGTTTTGGGTTGATCTTTTTTGTCTTATGACTCTGTCTTGCTTGCCAAAATCAAACTGAAGGTGCAATATGGATTTAAAAGGGAAGAGAATGTGCCTTTAAATGAGTTAATGGTAAAAGTGTATCTTTAATGTCCCAACCCCCATGTTAATGACACTTTCTAGTAAAGGCTAGAAAGCCTTGATGATGGGCTGCTTAAACAGCTCTGTGCAGAGCAAAATACTGTATTCTGTGCACCCAAGGAGGGATCAAATCTTTTTTGTTCAGGTTGCCATTTTGCATCTGAAAGAACAGACCTGTTCTGGTGAAGGCTTAGCACAGGTTTAAGGCTTTGAGCTGTGTGTGTCTGTGCTCAGGTAGCCATTCTCTGTCACTGCAGTCCTCATTTCAAAGTCGATCTAGATGACATCAGGTTTTTATTTTTGGCAGGGGAAGAAATAGCAAGGGAAGAGCAAAAGGAGCAACTTGATTTTGATGCTAAGACCAGAGATACAGTAAAGATGGGAGTGAGGAAAGCAAACACGCTTTTCTTTCTGTGCTGCCTTGATTTTTTTTTTTCTTTTGTTTTTTCCTCCTGGCTTTCAGTAAATGACTTAGGTAAACCTTAGTCTTGATGTTGTCCCTTGCTAAAATACTTGGGATAACTCTGGGATAACCAGGTTTAAAATGTGCTAAGAGAATAATGGAATAAATTAAGAAATAAATAATCTAGAAGTGGAAAAGAAAAAAGTTAATTCTGTGACATAGGCACAATGACAGCAGGCAAGTTATAGCATTAACTAAAAAAGCTTCTGTATTTTAGTCTTATTTCATTGAGTACTTGGAATTTGATCTCTCTCTGGCTGAAGAATACTCTGGTTTCTCTTATATATGCAGTGTAAGACTGTGTGTGATGAGTGATGGTCAGAGGTGGAAGGAGCACTAGGGTAAAGGATAATCAATGCCAGGAATGAAAAACTAGGACGAAGCCAACAAGCATAACTGTTGAAAGGGTATGATGCTATAAGCTTTGATCTAAGGCATTATTTTGCTAAGTTCTATTGATATTTATTTTGTTAAGTATAAAGTAAACACCATTCATAGGAATAATTCTCATTGTGGTAAAGTATCTATTTTTCATTCATTAATAACGTTAGTTCTGTTTATTCTCCTTTAATGCTGCACTTTGATTTCTGGCTTGTTTTGCTCTTCAAATGATTTCAGTTAAAGGGCAACAAAGGATTTTTTTAACCTTTCTAAAGAGCATGATAGTGACCAACAATTAATTTTAATAACTAATGCTAATATTTCATGTGTACAGTGGGAAGGAAGAGGTTGCATTGTGATTTTGTGTAGCATGAGGTGATGTTGTAAACAGCAGTTAGAATAGAGTTTTCTGCAGTTTTCAAAAGCCAAAACATGACCTTAGAACTGTCAAATACTGTAGAATTTCTTAAATGTGTTTATCCTGTTTAAATTAAGGTGTGGTATTCAGTGAAGTTAGTGTAAATTGGAAGACTGCTACTGAACAATCTCATGCCTATTGCAGTTAGAAGAATAATGAGATTTTAGTTAATCAAAATGTAGGTTTTTTTCAGTTTGAACTTGTACTGTGGATACTTCATGTTTAAAAAATGGTTTAGAGATTGTAAATTTTTAGCAGCCTGAAGCATCTTTCCTACTTTTGACTTTAAATAAGGAATATCATGCACAAAGTGAATTATTCTGTACCCCAGTTGGAGGGCTTCAGAGTAAACCTTACAGTTCTCTTGGTATCAAAACTGGAATCAAAACATGGTATCCTGTCTCTTCTCTCTTAATTATTGTTTTTTAGGACGTTTATTATTATGGATTACTAGGTAATCCACAGGAGTAATAGAAAAGGCATGATGATGGAATGATATGGCAGTATCTTTTTTGATAATTACTTAATTATTTTCCATGACTGGAGAAAGGAAAATATTTAAATAAGTCAATCATATTCTTGAACTAAATCTTGAAATCACTACAGGAGATTACATGTGGTTTTAAATGTATTACCTTTCACTGTATGTTTGAAATAGGTTAATATGAACACATGAAAATATTCCAATGACATGAACTGTGGGCAGAATACCTAATGCTTTACAGTTAACAAGTTTTTGGTAGGCTGTCCATTGGTAGGGATGTAGAGACTGCTCCATCTCTGTTTTCTCTGAAATCCCTTTGTCACACCACTGATTCCACATGCTGTAGGGGTTTGCACTCCATGGGCAACAGTTCCTGCCTTCTGGAATGGGACTAAGAAAAACAGCTGTGTATAAAAAAAAAAAACTATAGTGGGCTAGGACTTGTCAAGTTCTGGACATAGCACATCTGATCCTATTTTGTGTTCTCTAGCTGCCTCTTTGGACTGCTCTTATGGTGAAATGATGCTGTTTTCATGGCTGAGACAGAACAGCAGCTCTGCCTGAGACGTGGTACTTCATCATACTCACAGGAGTCAAGGGCAAAATCTGTATATTCACTTCCATGGGAATAGAATGAGCTGTAAAAGCTGACCCAGCAAAGAAACTTCCATTGATTCCCCCAAAGGGTTACCTGAGCAGACTCTTGATAAGCTTGATCTTAAATATCCCTAAAAAACATCCCCACTTGGACTTGTTCAAAGGCATTTTCTCATGGATGTGTTCCATAAAAGCTTGTACTGCAGATGCTAAACTTGTGATGTGCAAATACTTCAGGTCTGGCCCCGTTAAGAAGTACCAGTTGTTAGTTGAAAATGTATTGCTGTAATAGAAATTCCACCTAATTTTTTCAGTCTGAGATATCTTCACTCATCATCAAGACAATACTTTATATTTTATAGTGCTCTTCTCTGTATGATAGAAAGATCCTTGGATTAATTGTCTGGTGGCCTGATGTCTTTTTCTTTTTCCCCACCACTGAAATTGCACCATTGTCAGAAAAATATGTAAGGTGATATAATTATTCTGTATCAAACCAAAAGCAAATGAAATTGGGAAATTTTACAAGTAAATGGAGACAGAAAAGAAAAGCTGTGGTCTCCCAAATGCTTTGAGAACATACCGAATTTTTCTTGGAAAGGGTAGGAGTTAAAATGCATCCCAGCAAATGAGTCTGTAATTTAAAATGCACATATATCTTAAAACAGGTCAGTCAGGATGGTGTTTGAATAAGGAGCCTTATAATCCCCTGTGTAAATAATGTAAGTGTGGAAAGTTGGCACAAAATGCAGGACAGTAGAGGGACATCATGTTATAGATTGAATATGCAGACTTTGAGGTGAGAGATCACTTCAGACCTAAGTCATAAAATTATTTAAAGGTTAGAAAGTTGGCATTCTGAAATTAGTCAGCTTTTCCCACAGTCTTCTAGGAAACCTGCACAACCTTGATTGTTGTTTGTGGGGGTGGTTCTTTGGTCATCTCTTTGTTAGATGCCAAGGAGGTTCTGATATGAGTTCTAGCAATGAAGAGCACTTTCCTTGACTTGAACTGTACAAAGTAAACCTATTTTGTGTTTCTTCCTTTTTGTTTGTTACTAGGCTCAGTTCCATGTCTCATTTAAGCTTGGAGAAAAACAATCCCACAGCATTCAATCACATGAGCAGTGGAACTTCTTAAGTCCTCCAAATGTACCTATTTAGGATCAGTAGGTTGTGTGCTTTGCTGTAATTGCTCAAGCCTGAGATTGGCTTCTTAAACTCTCATCAGCATTCCTCTGGTGCCTGGAATTTAGTCAGACATTTCCTAGGACTTGCACTAGGTAAAAACAGGTTAGTTGAAAGAATAAAGCTGTTCTCCAACATGAAATTAAGAATTTGAAGGAGAAATACTGATTGTGAGTTATGGTTAATATTGTGTAGATTGTCATAACATCAGAAACATTGTGATCATAGCATGGCTTTACAGAATTAATAATCAGTGAGTCTATTAATCCATTGCATTCTAATGTAGGCCATTTTTAAGTGGGTTCGCATTTTAAAACCACTTGACTTTCTAAATTAATTATTTAAAACATTTATCTATGTTTTGTGCAGCTGGCATATATGACAGTAAGTTATTATGAATTTCCATTTCTACATAGCAGTTGTTTTTATTTAGTTTTGAAAAATGACTGCATTGTAGATTAATGATTGCAAGACTTTAAAATCCTGCAGAGGGGAAAAAATCCTCTTGATATAAGTGACTGTGAAAAGGAGTTACAGATTCAAGGTGCAAAGGGTAGATTGAATAATTCTCTTTCTGTCCAAAGAGGTGAGTGTGCATATGTGTAAATCAGCTTTAGCATTATCAAATGTAAAGTAGTGTTTCTTCCTTAATTATGGAGCTGCTCTTCAAATGTGCTAGGAGCCATGTCTGAAAGCAGCAGAGAGCACGTACTTCAGATCTTTGCATTTTGTCTTTCTAATTATATTTGGAATAAGTTTTATGTGTCTAGATTACTGATTTGCAAAAGTCACCCATGAGGAGATTCTCAACACAGCTACAGCATGTAGACCTGTCTAAATTATGAGATTCCAAATAGATTAAACATAGCAAGGATACTCTGGAATGAGGATAAGCTCATGAAGGGGAGCTGTCAAACAATTTTGTCTGCATTCATTGCCTAAAATAACCCTCCTGCCCTGTAACATACAAAGGCTAAGTGTGAGCTGTGTTGACTGGATAACAAAATTCTGTATCACCCACCTTTCTTTGATGTTTTCTAGGACTTTTATAACATCCAAACGTCATGAGTGTGTGGCTGGTATTTTAGAAATCATGATGAAGTTCTGATTTATAATCATGGCTCAAGAATTACCTTGGCAATTTTGTCATTGATTTTGCTGGCCTGTACTGTATTATTCAAATTGTATATAAACTTCTGTAGATAATGATTTTGAGTTAATTCTTTAAATGCTGAATAACTTAGAAAATGATACTTGGAATCATGCTTTGGGTGACTTTTTACTTGGCTATTATATGAATGGAGTAATTATGCATTTGATGTTTAAGATTTGGTACTTGGAGTGGAATACCTCTGTTCTGGTGGAAACTCCACTGCAGTTGTAAAGCATCTAGGGGAGAGGGGAAGCATTTAACAGCTCTTTGCAAACTTGGTGGCATCTTCTGTACATTGTCACTTCTTTGGTCATAGGTGTGGCTTGTTGCTTTAGTGATAAGGTGGTGAAAATAGTGAGGCAGATGAGGGATTTTTTTTTTCTAATTGTCTCCAAGGTACAAGAAGTAAATTTTGGAACACATCACTTATTAATATGTAGCCTTTCACTTTAAACAAATATTTTTATGAAAATATAGCAGGCATCTTGATATTTATAAAATGGCTAAGAAACATTTTTGACTTTGCTGTTCACCCAGCAATATACAATAGAGGTTTACAGTGATTAATTAAAAAAAAAAAAATTAATTACCCAAGTAATGGAGGTTTCTGCAATGTGATTTTATTGGAGGTATCATGAAATAAGAAATGATGTATCATGAAATAGGGCTGTCAGAATAGCAGGCTTTATTCGTGGGCAATAATCCTTCTAGGCAACAAAAATCCTGGAGGGAATTTCAGAGAGGTGAGCGAGTTATTTAACTGACAAGGAGCTTGCAAGGCACCACAAGGCAGAAAACACATTTACTACCAATCAGTCAGTTGGTACATCAAAGCAGTAATTAACCTAAAACTGGCAGAGGGACACACGAGTGTGAAGAATACATTTACCTATGGCTCATGTGTTTATTCCAAATTTGCACTAGTAAGAAATCTGATGTGTTTTCTTAGGGTACATTTCAGGCACTTTTCTGTATAGGCAAAAAAAAGTGACCCAGAAATTCACTGTGTGAAGTGAGATTTATTGGCTTTTTTTTTTGACTTGCTTAATTGAAAGTATTTTTAATATAGGAAGATATCTTGAAAGCTTCCTGGAAAAGTATGAGAAAATTCTGTAATAGTTGTTTCACATAAGGTTTTATCAACCATGTCATGTAGCTGCTGTGGCTATAAATAGATGTTAACTGCTGCATTTTTGAATGCAAAATAGGGTCAAACCCATGAAAATGGAGATTACCAGTATTATAATGATTTTTTGATTTCATTGCAAAATTTCTGCAATTCACTTTTGATGTTACCCAAAATAACAGTGTTTTTAGACTGTTGAAAATATCAAAAGAAGGCCTGCAAATTAGTTTTTTTTTCTGGGCAGTGATAAGCATTCATGGAATAAATAAATGGGTCAGGGTTAAACACAATGGAAAGTTTTAGATATATCTGTCTATCTGTCTATAAAACTCAGGCTTTTAAGTAATTTTTTTTGTAATTTTCTGTTTAACTGATGGCATACAGTGTAAAGTGTTTTTCCAGAAAATTTACATTGTAAGGAGATAAGAGCCTCGTAGAACTACAATGTAATTTGCTTTTTGGACATAAATAATTCTGTATTATAGACTACATGTAGATAAAAAGTTGTTTGCTGTTTTATTTAGGAGCAACAGTGACTAATTTCTATTATTTCTTGAAATGGGGGGAGAAGGGTCTGCATAATTTGGGACTAATTTCAAGTGTTATAACGCTAAGGGTTTAAAGGAATAGGTGTGTCATTTGCTATTAATTCCTTGTAGTTTATATGAACTGTATAAACTATGGACTAGTTTATTTGCATTGGAGCTTTTCCTAGTTTGTAAATTAAGGAGTCAGATTTGCTTTGAGTGTTGTGCGAGGTCACTGGGGACAGTGAGTGGCAGTGACTCAGGACATGGCATGCTTTGAGTCAGCAGTGATCCAGTGCCTCCAGCTGGAAGGCAGGATGCTTCTGATGGAGCTGGATTTTAGCTGGGGGTGGAGTTTTGGTCCTGTCTGCAGTCACTAAAAGCTCCCTGGCATGACTTACTGCAGGAGGAGTGTTGGTCCTACTGAAACTGCAACACTGGGTAGCAGTGAGTACACCTTGGTTACCTTGGATATCCCTGGGAGTTCTGAATATCTCATATCTCAGTTTTATTGTTCCAGCCACAGCAAGGCACCTGCTGCAGCTGCTGAAACACCATGTGCACTATTCTCTTGTGCAGTTCCTACCTTGTACTTTTTCTTGTGGAGCTGAGAATGTTCACCTGAACCTCTTAGATTCCCTAAGAGGTGTGTGTGCACTGTGAGGGATTAGAATAGGCACAATTCTCATTAATACCAAAACTCAGTTTGTAGTCTTGATGGGTGACTTGTTGAAGTCAGTATCCAGATTATGGAGTAGATGCAGCGCTCAGAATGCCTCCTGTACATAATTTCTGCTTGCTTGTCAGTGGTGTAGAATGGGGCAGAGGAATATATGCACCTACCAACCTCAAGTGTACTGGAAATTATAAAACACTTTGCACACAAAAATGTTTTCCATATACTTGAATACATCTGGCATTTGACTGGTAAACATTGATTTTACAACTTGAGTGCAAAGCATGGTAGTATTACTATCCTTTTATTGAGCTGAGAGAAATTATGGTTCAGATCCAAATGGTGTAGTAAACAGAATTAAGTGTGTAGACTCAAATATGTGATGTGGAATTCCTCCACCACTTGGTTGTTTAGCTTTGCTAGTCACCAAACTGGCTGAATAAGTACACAGTGTAATTGAACCCAAATCTCTTTTCCTAGGAAGATCTCATTGAATCCACTTGGGTTTCTCCCTCTCCTGTGAAATATGCTAATAGACTGGCTCTAGAACACAGACTGCTGTTTATTAAATACCAGGGTTTGCTATTTATCCTGTACACAAGAGGTGGTGTAGCACTGTATGAAGTTTTAGTTGAATCCTAGCTCTTAACCTACTTGTATTCTCTCAAGACTTTCCACTGTCCATAAGAGTGTAATTTTCAAAACTTGCTCTGCTGATACTTGCACTGGTAGTAACTGCACTGACTGAATCATGCTGGGGTGCAAAGGGGTGTTAGATTGAGTATGTGTGTGCATTTATACAGAAATGATACATACATACCTTATATATTTATTCATTCTTGAAAGCAAAATAGTTGGACTGAGAACTGCAGTGGGTTGTTGAAATGATAGTAGAAACAAAAAACATCTTACCTGTTATTTGTTTCACAAGAAAAGAGAATAGAGATTTCTCAACAAAGGAGAAATATGGGTTGTCAAGTGCCAATCTACTTAGTTTTCTTTTTGCAAAAACGTATAAAAGATTTTGGATTTGATGTACATTGGGAACAGGAGAGGTGGGTCTTGGCCACAGTCGACTCTTATCTTGTTCTCCTTTCCAGTGAAGTGCATCTTCTGAAACTCAGTGTGGTGGCATTCAGATATTGTGGCTTTAGGAGCTGATTACTTACTGCTCTTTGTTGCCAAGTATCATTGTACTGTGATTCTGTATCTGACTGTAAGAATAGGCTTTTTACTTTTTGACTTCTTTCTGCTAAGGTTGATATTTAAAACATGATGTTTCTGAAGGCAAACATATGTAAGAAAAATGCAGTGCATATATTCAATAATGAAAATCTTCTGGCACTATCAGGGGATAAACTATTTTTCTCTCATTTTTTTTCAACTGAGGTCAGGTATCAACTATATTTTTAATATTAGACTGTAAATTCTGCTTTTAATAATTCACTGCCAGTTTAGCATTCAGTGTGTCTATGAATTCAGTCTTGTTATGTTTTTAGAGTGGATAAGTTAAGTCTAGCAAGCAGAGAAAAACTAATGAGGAAGCATTTACAGAATGCAGAAATTGTGCCTAATATGAAGTAAACAAGTATAGGCCCTATTCTTTATCTACTTTATATATTTAAATAAGGCAAAAAGTTAAACCCAAGCATGCTAATATGGCACAAAATTGATCTAATTAAATACTCTGAAAATAAATTATAAGGTAGGTTCAGTGGCATTCAAGCTGGCACCAAGCAAACTAATACCAAAGCCAAAGTCTCTGGGGAGAGTAGTGAAAGGCCCCAAAGTTTTGTGTGGAGAGTTATAATGAAAAGGGAGTTTACAAACCTACGTCTAATGTTGGCAGCTGCTCTAATTCTATCATCTGTTTCCCCAGTGCAGTGTTTTGATAGATGCATGTTTATAATCTAAATAATCCTGGACTTCCTCCTAATTGTTCTGACTTTTTTTCTGTGTGAGAAACAATTCTGGGCCAAGCATTGTTTGCCTTGCTCTGGTTTTCACAGCTTTGCTCTAGTACCTTTATGTGATGTCCACTGTGCCCAGAAGACCAGGGAAAATGCCTTCTTTTAGGCAGCATTTCCTGAAGTAAATGTCTATCATATATTGGTCAGGCAGGCCTGGATTTTATTAGACAGAATAACCCACTTGGATTGCCTAGTAGCTTGGAAGATAATAAAAGTGATTAATGAATCTCCAGTAACTCTAAATTGAGTTACCTATACATGCTGAGACGAGAACAAGCCAGAGGGTTCAAGAACAGACTGTAGGAAAAGCTCTTGAATGTTGACCTCTTAGATGTAGGTGTGGAATGAGGAGACATGGGAAAGGAGGCAGCTCTCAGGAACAGAACTATTCCTGTTATTCTCTATATGCCTGCTGAAGTACTGCCTTCCCTTACTTAGGGGGATAACTCAAGCAAACACCTGTTGGATGTGATTGTATTTTCATGGGTGATTTAGAGATTGCTGCCCATTTCCAGTGATCTTGTTCAGAAATGATTTAAAATGTGCAGGAGTGTAGACAGGAAGTCAAGTTAGAGCTGCTGTGACAGTGCTTTCATCCTCTGTCAGCATCCTCTGAGTGTCATGAGCTAAACCTTAAATTTTATTTGAACTGCCTGATATCTGCCAAGGGGCAGGGTATCATTGCTAGAGAGAAATTCTCTCATCTTCTGTGACTGCATCTCCTCTTAGATGTAAGAACTGATGGTATCCAGAGGTGAATTGCATTGGACCTTTTCAAGGCACAGGAATCATTCATCCATCCATCTCCCCATCCTTTAAGGAAAAGGATTCTGAGCAGAGGGCCTTTTGACTCTGCAGTGGAAACTGTTTGGGAAAACTTGCTTCAATAATAAGATTCTGACTTAAGACTTTAGCAGAGGAAGGATATTTTATGGAAATGGCCAGGTGTTCACTGCTGTGGTTGTTCTGGTATTTGGACACCAGGTTACAAAAAGAGAAAAACTACTGTATCAGTATACATGAAGTGAATTAAAAAGAAGTTTAAAGGAAAAGTTCAGAAGCCAAAGCTGGAGAGAGGTTCAGAGTAACCTAAATTGCCATGCAGGATTTTGGGGAAGGAGGGTCGTAATCTTTCTGAAATATTACTGTGCATGTACTGCCTAACTAATACATTGGGTTTATTATACAAAACCAGACAACTAATTTTTAACACAGAAGGGCTTTGAGGACAAGTCTGACACCCAGAGGAAAGAAAAGGCTTTATGGAAATTGTATATCTTAGAATCACTGCTAAAGTAGAAGTGCTGTTTTGTTAGTGAGAAATGTCAGTGAAATTTAAAATCTTGTGTTTTCCTGAGAAGTGTCACTACAGTAAATCCCCTCTGTGGAACAGTTAAGTCACAGTTGATATCTGGTGCTGTGCAGTAGTCCATTGTTCTAGTACTTAAACTCTTTAGGGAACAATCCCCATAAGGGGCAATGATTTGGGTGATGGGCAAGAAATGTATCTGTATGATCCAGAGAGAGAAAAAGGAAAAGCAGAAATGCTGTGAAACAGGCACATTCTTTGTACACACCTGAAAAGAGACTTGTATGTGATATGCAGGCAGATATTTGCTTTAAATTAACATCAGTATTAACATACAGGTCTTTACCTGCAGAGGTGTGTCCAGGCTTCATACATTTTCCTATTTGCTTCAATTTAGCAGTGAGAGATCAAAGCCCATCCTGGTTGGTGCCTCTGGGTGTATGATCATTTTTCCATGTAGAAAACAGGCAGACCTGAGAAACAGTGAGCATTGCAGCACAGGGGCTCCTGCTGCATGTGCTGATACATCCATGGCATGGGATAGAGACAGCCCACTTGGTTTGATAATTTGCTTCCAAGCACCTAATTTTTCTAAGATGCTGTTGTTGTCTCTGTGTATTTGTGCCTTTATGGCTATAGCTGCAAACAGTTTAGTCTGAATAGTATTTATAGCATTTATTGTTTCCTGCTCCCTCTGACTCTGTGGTGCACAAGTAGACCTAAATGTCTTAATAATGAATTATTACTGGGTAATTATTCAGCTTCCCCTGTTTTAGACAGTTGCCTCCCAGAACTTACCATAATTCACCTCCATCAGCCAATACATATAGACATTAATTGCCTCATAATATTGTCAGGAAGATGTGAGGTAGTACTGAAAGGGTGTGATTGCATCTCTTTGATCTAAGCAGAATTTATTAGTTTTTTGCCCCTATTCTCATTCTACACATTTATCTTGCCAGTGCCATGAACTGGACTGAGGACACATCATCAGGGTGCAATCTGGAGCAGGTCTGTTCAAGTGAAAAGTAATTTCAGATTTGCAATGGGAAATGAGTAATTCCCCAGCAGGCAAGTCACAAAACCAGGTACTGACAGCTGGGGCAGTGGAAATTCTCCTTTCAGTGGCTTTATTTTAAACAACAAGGTGAAAATATAGTGCATGCTTAGAAGGTGCAAATAATGTCTACTCTCATTTCACTCAGTGAAATTTGCTCAGCTTCATCTTGTAGCACTGGAGATATTTTTGTATTTCAAAATGTATACAACTATTTGCCCAGTATTTGGAAAAGTTACTCAGATTTAGTGTAAATGTTTCTATTTCAGACCCAAAAAACTGATATTTGTTCATTTTATTAGTGTATCAAAGTTTACTGACACTGCAAAAAGTAATGCTGTTTCTTCAATTAGTAATACCACAGTAAATGCCTTTTTATTAATCCTTATTTGGATGCATCCCTGTCCCTATGGAATGATATGTTTGAAGATGCAGTGAGGTAGAATACTGGAAGGAAAAGGCTGGGGTAAATAATCATTGAAATAAATAGGGCTCTTCCCCTTGACTTCAAAGAAAAAATAGTCTAATTAAACACAATCAAGGGAAAGATGAAACAAATGAGAATCTTTGATTTGAACACACTTTGGAGCAGATCATGGAGAGATGTGAAAATGAGCTCTGTGAGATGGGCAAGAGGAAATAACAATATTGTTTGAGCAGACAGCTGGTACTGCAGTACAGGCAGCTCTAACATGTGTAGGAAGATAAGGAAATACCTTAGAAAGGACAGTATGTGAAGGTTTTATCAAGTTTGACCTCCTGGTGGTTGAAGCAAGTTGTCTGTCAAGGTCTTGTGGGAGCTGTTTCAAGTGAAGGGAGCACATGAGTCATGAACACAGTGAAGTTCTCTGACTAATTCTAAATAGGGTGAAGAATTAGCCCCTTCACCATCGTGCCTGGATTTGTATTTGGGGAGGATCTCTATGGAAAAAGATTGTGGAGTTTGGTAGTTCTGAAGGAATAATGTCCAAGGCACCTTAAAAGCTGCCTTGGCTGATGTTGCCTCTCCTCCCTCCTCCTGCATTTTCAGTCAGTGTGTCAGAGCCTTTCTTGACATGTGAGACATTCTTTGAACTGCTGGATTGGTTCCTTGGGACTCCCTGTTTCTTCGCAAAAAAAGTAGGAGAGGTTGTAAATTGCCATGATCCACAAATCCTTGATATTCTCCAGGTCATTCCCATGCATTATTTGAGAAGGGAGGACAAATCTCATTTCCTCCACTTTCAAGGAGTGTGTATTGTGTGTTGTACATTCCATTAGAGTGTTTGCCACCTTTACTGAGAGTGAAATTGTAGGATTTATTGCAACCTTATTCACAAGAAATGTTGTGTCTACCTATTACAGTTTTACACGAGTTAGAGATTTGGCAAAGATTCAGTTCAACAGAATTGTTTAAGTTGAAAATAATTTTTGAGTGTAACAGACCGACCTCTGCATACTACAGATAAAAATACTTGTAAGAACCTGTCAGTTTTTCATTTATCATTATGTACTACTTCAGTTTAGCATAAAAAGACCCCACAGCATGTATTTGGAGAGGAACCTGCTTTTCTATAAACCAACGAGGAATATTTTACTTCTGAAAGAAAAATAGTTTTACTTTTTCTTTAACGGCATGTTCTTAGTTATCAGATCAACAATATTTTTGGAGGAGTATTCAACCAAGTACTATAAGTAAAATATACAAATACATGTACACTTAATTTTGGCAATCTTTTAAGAATTTCAGACTAATTTAAAGTAGGATCACCTTTAGTTATTCCTCCAAACAAGCTGCAGCTGTCCCATATTACACTGGGAGGGGCAGCTCTGGGCCTTGCTGCTTCCCCAGGAGTTTTTGGCACCTGACTCTTAATGAGATAATTAAATAATTGTGCTGCTACCTTTGGGATGCCCAAAAGGTCAGTCTCCTACGTACCTGGGCGTTGCAAGACTACATTTCATCTCTGTATGTTCTCTTCTCTCCGTGATTAATCTTTGTAAAGGTAAAGAAGGAGTTTTAATACTTACTACTTAATTAAATGGTGAACGTATATCTGCAACTATACAAAGTGTTTCTGTTAGGTAGTTTGGAGACTTCTGTTTTGCTTCTGTGATGTTTGCTATTTGAAGGAAACTTTCAAATTCCTGATGGACCTTGACTTCTATTTATTTCTGTGTCAGACTATGCTTGCCCTGTCTTTCTACTTGTTCTCCCTTTAATTTTAGCCCCTAAAGGGCCAAGCTGGATGGTTTTATGATATAAATTATAAATATTTAAGTTCATAAATAATATAAATTAATATTCAGAGTCTGTGGGTAAGTAAAATTTGGTAGGACTTTTGTTGTTTCAAGGAAACAAAATATTATAGCTGATATGTCAAATATAGTGGGCTTGAAGTAAGGGCCTGGGAATGGTTCTACGGAAGGAGTGGTTCTATGGTTCTAGGAAGAAGTGGATCATAAAACAGGGCAAAAAAGAGTTTGAGCTGGCTACTGAAGATTGTTACCACAGGTTTTTTTTGTCTTGGCTGTTGCAGTAGTGATTCTATGTGTTATATTTTAATGCTTTTCAGTTTAGATTGCTATACAATATAAAGTTTGTCTTGTTCTCTCTTTGTTGGGCAGCTTTATGTTGAGTGAACTTCATTGTGTTCGTGACTCAGTAAATGTTGAACTTGTATATGCTGATTTATACTGTTGGTTGGGGATTATTTGTGGGGGCTTTTCCTGCTTGAGGTCTCAACCATTAGCAATCAATGTGTGCTAGACTTCTGCATTGTTCACAAATATCCAAAGTGGGAGAAGGCCTTTGATATTGCCTGTGTTTCTGTTACAAAACAGCTATAAGTGATACTATTGTGCTTGCTTTCTTAATGGCTCTTTTTTTTCTAAGGGTTGCTGTTGAGCAGGTGTTTGGCTGAGGAATTCTTGATGTGTTTTGTGAGAGTGTGGGAAGTAAAGCAGTAACTGGTGAAAAAAATTCCAGGACTCATTTTTCACTTGCAATGATAGTTTCTGTTTATTGTTTACTTAAATGGGCTCATTTTTATGAACAAGGTTTTTTTCTTCTTTTGCTTAAGATCTTTTTAGAGTGCATAAGAGGATTTCTTACTGTAAAACCATAAAAGGGCTCTCTTCTTGAAACTTTGAGTTTCCATAGAACTAAACAGTCTCATTGGAAAAAGCCTCCTTTCAAACTAAAGTCCTTCTACACCTAGAAATGCCACAGGTCCTCTGAACCCCATTTGTAGAGGGAATTATTTAAGAAATGTGCTTAAATAAATTAAAAATATATTAAAAAAAGATAATTCATATTTAAAACCAGCATAGAAATATTAAATAATTGCTTAAAACAATGTAATAATTTTAATAACTTTAAAAAACTTTGCTTACCAACTCCTGTAAGAATTTGCTGATGTGCAATATAAAGGTAATAGCTACAACCTTTTGTTCATCAAGAACAAGCAAATCAATTATCTCACAGAGGATAGTCTAACGCTTGTTGGATTAAAATCCACCATTGTTTGAAGGAGGATGGGTGGTGGATTGTGGCTTTGGAGCCAGCTGTGCCTGGTTGCTTCATGTTTTAGAATAAGGTGTATTTTGGTCTTTCTCCAAAAGCATCATCTAAATTCTTCAGATGAATACTACACCAGAATAATACACTAATGTAGCTCTAGAGAGGAATTCACACTTTAACGTGTCACAGTGGCTTAAGAAAGGTCTCTGTTGTCAGGATGGAATGTGGCACTTAGGTAGAGGTGTACTTACTTAGAAACAGTGGTGCCTGGCTTGTTGTGTCCTTGCTTTCCATACCCCTTCTGAAGGCTGTGAGACATAAGGGAGTTCTCTTATGCCTTTCCCCTTTTCTCCTAGTGAGTAGGAACATGGCTATTAAATTGCTGGGAGTGGGGTAACTCCTGCCACCAGTGCTGAAGAATCACAAAGGTGACTCAAAATGCAAAGTTTAACTGTGGCCGGGTTTGTGGCTGTGAATGTGGTGTCCTTTCAGAGAGAAAAGAGAACACACCTTGCACCTGAATGCCTGTTAGCTGGGGTTTTGTTTATCAGGCTGGCTGGAAAATGCCAGTCTTAGCCATAACTAATAGACTAGGGCTTGCATGTAAAAATAGAGAAGGCAGAGGAGAATGCAAAACTAAAGTGAATAAGTTGCCTCTCCTGTTGCATTTGTTTTGGGCGTGGGTGACTCATTTCTTGAGGATTTTATGTTTAAAAGTTGAATTTTTTTGGATGATATTCCTTTCACAATCTAGCTTCTCAAATTTGGCTTGTATTTTCCATGTTGTCTTTAATTATCATAGTGCCAAAAAAGTCAATATGCCTTTGTAGAAGTAAGGAGTTTGCCAGTTTTTTTTTTTTTTTTTAAACTACCTGAGTCCTGGGAAGAGAAATAGAAGAAAATAAGTTATGTTGCAGTTTGAATCTTAAAGGCTTTTAAAAAAATATATTTTTACTGTATTGATTGCTGAATTTAATCAGAGTTAAAATACATTTCCAAACTTCTCTCCAGTCTTAGGAAACTTAGACATTACCCTGCGTTGTTGGCATGGTGTCCTTCCAGGAAGGCTAAATGGTACATCAGAATCCACTTTGTTTTTCCAGAAGAATCAGTACTTTGTGATATCGTGGCAAACTTGGTCATTATTGTGCCAACCTATTGTAGTTATTTTTGTGGCAAAATTAATCCATAACAACAAACTGTTCCAACTGATTTCTTGTGCAAATTCTGCACTAGATGTTCAGAAATGTTGATTAGCTGAGCCTGCCTGGAAGAGTGGTGATTGCCCCTTTGTCGTCTTTGGGGACAGTCACATCTGGGTTATTTCTTTGGACCTGTGAGCTCACCAGGAAATGTCCTTCAGCTCTTAGCCTGACTTAGATCAGCATAAATAACGTTATGGCATAATAATTAATTTTTTAATGTTCTTAATGTATTTGTAGACCTGTTTTGCTGCATAAATTCACTAGGAACCTTTATGGATTGCCTAGCAGAGTTGTGGAAAATGAATTTTGCAGGTGTGGATTGGTAGAATGCAGTTTACCCTGCAAGATGTTTTATTCTCTTTTGTGAGTCTTTCCCCACTACTCACCTGGCTGTAATATGTGTAAATGCCTAACTGAGCAGTTATTTACCCTTGGCAAGTCTGTTGTACATAAACTCAGGAAATTGTACTCTTCCTGGCTCTATTTACCTTGATCTCATTCCATAAAATATTCATGCTGGTAATCTGTGCAGCTCAGAGACACTGAAAGATGATCTGCAAAAAGAGGGAATACTTGCTCTGAACTCTGTGGAGGCCCTCAGGAGTCATTCTGATTCATGTCTAGGGATTTCACAAGGATTTGACATGCTTGATCTTTAGCTTGTAATTAATTGTCAGAGCTGCTATCAGCTTTAGAAATGGGTTTCTACTAACTGGCCAAAAATAGCAGTGTTGGTCTTTGAAACTGTTGCCTTTTATGTGTGAAATCAATTGCTCCAAGAGCATGTTCTTTTCACGAGCAACAAAAAGGATCCTGTAGTGTAATGTCATCCCATTTGTTAGAAAATGTTAGCACCTCTCATTTCACAAGGCCTTTTTTGTACATGCATTAAATTTAGTCACGTGCAGAAAGAAATCTGCAACTGGATACTCCTGGTAAAGTTACTAGATATGCATGATTTTTTCTGTATTTTAACACTTATTGTAATGCAACCTATTAAGCTGGTAATATGAGGAGAGAGCTCTGTGGCTATTGAAATTGCTCTTGCAACCTCATCTCTCCTACTGTCAGTGTATGCCTGATAGTTAATAGCAGCTTAAAACTGGTAGAGTTTCAGGCTATTTTCCCCATTTCCTTCTTCACTGCAATAAAAGAGAATAGGTTCTATTAGGTGAATCTTTCTTCCTGCAAGTAGATTGGTGTTTAGTGAAGAGAATATGTATGACAATGGTGGGAATTCATCAGAGCCTCCTGCACCTCTTCCCTACTCATCATCCCCTTTATCCATGGGGGAGCAAGGTTGGTGGCACTGCCTCTCTCTAGGATATCTGCATGTTCTGCTGCATGTGCTTCTGTTCCTAGCCTGACTCAGGGAGGGGTTATCTGATGGTCTCACCCCAGAATGGCCAGGAATGGCCATAGGCAGCCTGGGAGGCCAATTTCCTGTTATGTCCAAGGAATCCAAGGGATTAAAACCTAGAGAATACATTCCATCTCTGTTATGTGATAGACACGAGCAATGTTTTATCACCAAAATGTACCTTGTTAGACCAAGCAGATGTTTTAGTCCTGGCTCTCATACTGTGAATGTGAGAACTAGATACATGCTGGTGGTGTAGTGCTGTCCTCAGAGGAGAGAAGTAAGTTGACAGCTTGCTTTAACCCTCTTCAATAATGTTGACTCTTCTGTCATCTGTTGAGAATGTGGCTTCTCACATTTTTTAGTAAAAATAAAGATTTCTTTTTCTGGTTTGTTTTTTCTTTTTTTTCTGGCTAGGGTTAGAAGAGAGAAATATTTGAATGTAGCATTAATGCTTGACTTCTAAGCTTTATTTGGAAACTTTGAAAAGGTGAAAATTCATAAGCATTACTGAAGGAAGAAAATACTATTGTTTGATGTATTAAACTGTTATTTTCTTTCTGAGAATCTGTGTTTTTAGAGATACCAGACTGTACTTTTTCCTTTAGCAGCAACAAGTCCTGCTACCTGTCTCAAGAGAAGCAAAAAAGGCAAGATAAGAACTGTTCAATAAGATAGGTGACATTTCTGTCAGTTCTCAATAGCTGGTGAACCAGATGAGGAGCTGCACAAAATTGAAAACAAACAAGCAGTGTTGCTCTCTCCCTGTCCCCCAAGTCCAAAAAATCCTCTCAAAGCCCTCAAGCTGCTGTCTTTGTGAAGGGAATCTTTTCTCTTGGGTGGAAGTTTAGAAAATGTTTTGTTGTACTGGTTATGTTAATTAAAGTGATCTTTGTTTCACAAGACAGGAATTCAGAGGGCTGTGCTGCTCTGCATAATTACCTGTCACAACAAAGAGAATCTATTAAGATGGAAAACTGAGATTGGTGTAAAATTGTCTTATCTGATCTGCAAGGTATATCAGCAGTGCATTTCATAGAACTTGATTGAATCTAAGATTTCAGGGGCTCCTGGTGTCATGGGGGAATACTTCTCTATGGACAGCACTTGGTCTTTTCCTATTTTTATTGGTGAGCCAACAATGCTGCTTTTTATTGCTTCCTGTACCAAACCAAGTGTGAAATGTGCATGTAACAGTAGTGCCTAAGCCCCTCTGGCAGCCTCAAACAGCAGCCTGGTGGTTGGTGAGATGACAGCATTTTGCTGCCAGTCTGTCAGGAGTCCATGTAGGGTGGGTTAGTTTGAACCCCATGGATGGGCCCTGATCTGGGCTATCTTTTTGCTTATGTACATGGATACTTGTAATAACAAGAGATAAAAATAATATATTCAAGAATTTGGGATATCTGGGACTTTTTTTATCTTGCTCCTGGAGAAAAAGGTCAACTGCTTCACAGCCTGTTTCTCTTAAATAGCAGTAATCCCCAGCATGGACTGAAGACCTGACCCCATTAAAATACATGAGTTCAGATCTAGCATAGATATGAGGTACATAAATACAAAACTGTAGATGGATATTTAAGTACTGCTAGTGTAAATATAAATCTACAGATGCACACACTATATACTATATATACATACCTACAACTGCAGAGAAAATGGATAGCAGGCAAAGGGCTTTCTGATACAGTGAAATGAATTATTATGATTTTAGTTCCTCACTTAAAAAATACTGAGAAACAGAATAACTTTTATGAAAGACTTAAGTTAGAATTTCAAATAAATGTGTATGGATAGTCAGTATGAGCTCAATCCTGAAACATGAGTCTCTATGAAGATCTGTTGAACTTTGTTCATATATATCACTGTTTTTTCCTCAAGTTTTTTTTATTTTTTATTAGGGCTTGCTATTGTGTAGTTTTGGGAAGGTAAATATTTAGTGTAACTTAGCAATCTTAAGGAAAATAATTGTTTTAATAGAAGGGATTGTTTTCCTTTCTTTTTAGAGGAAAAAATTATCTTGTGTCAATGATATGGACTCTAATCCTCCTGCTTCATTACTCAATTGTTTTGGTTCTTCTGAATTTTCAGCATCATGTGCATGTGAAATTGGTTTCTTAATTTAAGTGACAGATATTATTTTAAGTTTTGCTCAGTTGTACTTTCAAATTTATCATTCAGCTTCTGTTGGCTTGGCTGAGTCTGCATACACAAGTGCATGAGCTGAACTGTTGTTTTTAGCAAGTTGTTCAGTTTTCCCCTTTACACTGTTTGTGGCCACTGAGTTTTGCTTATCTGCTGTCTTCACAAACGAGTTTTTCTGCAGGATCACTTTGAATCACCCAGCACCAAAACCTGAGTATTACAAATGTATGCACTAAGGAATGTGTCTTGCTGGTTATGGCCACCAAAGCAGGTTTCATGTGTTAGAAATTGAACTCTATAGCTGCAGTTCTCAAATCTTGCTTGTGCCAGTGTCCTTGAGTTCAGTTTTTCAAAGTCACAATGAGTTAGTGACTAGCTGGCATTTGATAAATGTGACCCTTTATCCTCACAGGCCACTATAGGCTTTGTTTTGATAAATACTTGTCCAAACATCCCCATTATTTATTCTTCCAGACGTTAAATGTGACACAGGATGCTGTGTCTATTATCTCCCAGCTAGACTTGTTTGGTTTTTTTTTCCTTTGAGAGAAACTTTGACCACTTTATTCACTGACCTGGTAAATGCTTTATCATTGTATTAAGGTCCTTTTATTAGTGTCTTGTGGTTTTTTTTAAATTTAAAATGAATGATTTATAGGTTTGGTACTACTCCAGAAGAAAGCTTAATTGTTGAAATAGTTCTGAGTTTCAGTTTTCTGATTTTTTGAGTGCAAAGTCTTGAGCAGAAACTTGCTGAGGAGCTGCAGGATTGAAGGAGGACAGAGCTGACACAAATTAAAGCTCTCTTGGGAAATCTTACTGTAGTTAAGCAAGTGCAGCAGGATTTGAGCAATGCTGCTTAGTCCATTTGTTTGTGTTTGGATCTCAGGGTGCGTGAGATTGGACCTGTCATGAGAACCAGGAACTGGGAGCCAAGATTCTTTAGAGATGTGTCTGTGAGAGAAGCCAACTTCTGGTTTCTGTTGAATTTAAAGGTTCCTGGTTCAGTGTTAACCCTGTCTTGTACAAGAGCAAACTATTGATCAGTTGGCCAAAAATGTCACTGCTTTGAAGAACTTCTCCAAACTTTAGGGAATAGTGGGACTTTCATTAAGAAAGAGATGCAATGTGCTATTCCAGGCACTTTATCTTGGTTTTAAATGCTGAGTTCATGGGTTTGGATTTTTTTTGGCTAAGAGTACGAGAGCTTCATGTAAGTCTTGAAACTGCTGGTGGTTGATAGGATTTTGTTATTTAATCAGGGTAGTGCATGTTACAGAACTAATAGCAAGGGATCAGGGCTGGGAATTTTTTTTACTAGAGCTCAACATGCTGCTGTACTGTTGGGAGAAAGTGGAGATTGCTTTGCCAGCACCATCTGGGAACCTCTGCTTGACTCTATAGCAGATAGACCTTTTGTGAATCAGAGGAGAATTGCCTTTGGAATAATGCCTCATGGTGGCAGGTTTTTTTAATCTGCTGCACTGACAGAATTGCTCCATCTTGTCCTCTTAGTGCAGCTGTGTGTGCCAAATCTGCCTGCAGGGATCTGTATCCAGGGGAGAAGGAAATGGTGATGCCTCTAAAAGGTGCTTACTGTGTTTTGTGAGACAAAATAAACTTTTGGTGTCATTGTGGGACTGAAACTGGCACTCTTGGCTTATGTATTCTTCTTATATAAATGTAATGCACACCTTGAATTTATTGTCAGAGAGGTATATATTTGCTATAACTTGCAGAGGCAAATGATGTAGGCTGTGTGTATAATTGTTGGTTAATGTTTCAGAGTCTGTTGCTCCTAAAGATGATGGCAAAGATACCAGAACCCTCCTGGTGGGCTTCAGAGGTGGAGGGATGAATGCAATGTTTTCCTGTGGCCTGACACCCACCAGAAAAGGTGGGGTGATGAGTGTACTGAATTGCATGAAATAGATTTACAGAACTTGCAAAGAAGAGCTTAACTTGTTCAAGCTTCCTTCCCTGAAGTGTTTGTCATTTAGTCTCTCTTCTCTGAAGAGTTCTTAGGTACTTTTTTTTCCTGTGTGGGGAAAGATATTGAAGAAAGAAGGAGATATGAAGAGGACAAATTGAACAGCCAGCATTGCCAATGGCAAGTAACATCTTCAAAGTTTACTTGCAGGTTGTAAATTAAAAATGCCAACTCTTCCTTGGGCTGAAGTCAAGCAAGCAGCCACCAAACATAAACCTGGTGACTGCAAGAAGAGATGGCAAACATTCTGACTTTGTCTTACCTTAATATACTTCTCTGAATGATCCAGGAACGTTTGCACACAAGTCCTGAAGACAATCTGCAGTCGCTCAAAGTATTTCCAGTGTTTTTCTTTACTGCAGCTCCAAGTTGGTTGGAACTGGTAGTCTATCTGCCTCTGGAAAACTGTAGTGAATTCTGGCTTAAATTAAATTTCTTTGTGGAAATATGAGTGAGGAAATTGAGGCTTGAAAACACTCAGATTCGATTGTGATTGAAATTCAGTCACAATTTGAGCAATTAGGAGCACACTGGGATGTTCACATCTAAGTACCATCTGATCCTGTAGTGCTTGAAACATGTCAGGTAACATGTTAGGGAGGACTTGAGTGGAATCCAAGTGTTAGATGTGTTTGGGCAGTGACATTATTCTGAGGGAGTTTTAGATTCTCTTAGCTACCAGTAGTACCCTAGTACAGCTCCTGCAGGCAGTAGTCTTGTTTCAGATACAACAAAACTTCATTTGCCCTACTGAATATAGAGCAGTGTGGTATGGAGAAAAGTGGGTGTGGTTTGAAATATTCTTCCTGTATTTGTGGAAGTTGGGGTTGTGCTGGGTAAGAGCCACCAAAAGAACTGTTAGACAAACACTGAAAATAAGCAATGAAATGAGGTGTGGATTTTTGCTGTAGCTACCTTAAGGTTGTCTCCCTGCTGAGGTAAAGAAATACTTTCAGATAATGTAGAAAGGGAGATGATCTTGCTGCTGAACTGCTCTGTGCCTGCAGTAACCTTCAGGGCACAGTGCTGGCCCAGATCATCAGTGCTATCTTTGTAGCCTGTGATTGATGATCCAGGTTTCTTGTTTCCAAGTGATTGCTGAGGAAAGTGTGCCTGAATTCCCTTAAAATATTCATGGTGACCAGTAGTTAAGCAGGAGACTGTGCACAAAGAAGCAGCTGCAGAAGGTCAGTTGTATGATGGTGGGTGTGTGTTGTGGATATTGTACAGGGGTACAGTCAGTCATTGGCAAGAAGACCAGGTTCTGTGACACATGGGCCCAAATTTGGCTATTATTTCTAAATTCCAGTGCCAGCTGTTGTTCAGCTGTCACATGGCCTTCCCCGGAGGGTGTTTGGAGCAGCTTGTAACTTCACGGAGATTCTGCTGAGGACAGGTGGGGAGATGGACAAGGTGGACCATGTTGCAGTTGTCAATTGCTTCTCTTGAGGTTTCTACCATTTTCAATGCTTATGATTAGAAAGATATAATTCCATACATGTCTTTTATTTAGACTAAAGATAGGATAAATAGAGATAAATCTGCAAGCAATTTAAAGCATGTTGCTGAGGAGCAGCATTGTTTTAAGCAGGTTCAGGTGGGGTAGGCATCATGTTCCCTTTGTGTTTTGGAAGAAGGGCAAAGATGACACTGATAACTGAGGGCAAATCAGCTGTGTTACGTACTGTGAAGCATAGAGAAAATAAAACTGAAATGTTGCAATGTAGTTCACAATTTGCAGTTCCACAAAATGACAAGAGATGGCTGTAGGTCCATCAGTCATGTGGCTGTTATGGTGTTAACGATTTTTCAATTGCATTGCTCTTCTACTTCAGTCAATGAGACAAAAACTAAGCTGGAGCAGGTAGTGAACATCCCATAAAAGTGCTCTGTGCTTTACAAATATGTGCTTTAGAGAGCAACTAGGAAAAATTTTGAATCTATTTTTGTGAAGAAGCTACATGGCCCAAGCATTTCCTATCAATTTCTTAGAAATGATCCAAAGATGATATTCTGCCTGCCCTTCTTCCTAATTTTTTTTCCAAGCTGCTTTTATGTGTATATGCCTAAATAAAAACTATCATGTGCATATGTATTGTACAGGTGATATGGATGTCTTGGGTTTCTGATGGTAAACAGAATTAGTGGGTATAAACATACACAATCCCACAGTTTTTTAAGCGGTCTATACTTGCAAGAAAGATTGAGTTGATGCAGGTATAAATTGCACATGAATATAGAAATGGACTTTAAAGAGTGCTTTATGCATGATATGCTTGAGAAGTCTTTTAGGCTGAATGAAAATTTGTCATTTCACACCTAGTAGAGGGTTTTAACTCATACTTTAATCGAGAATTGAACTTGGATGCCTTTGGTTTAAATATCACTGTCTTACCTTTTTCTGTATTTTACATTGTCTAATTTTTAAAGAAATGCTTATCTCTATTCTAGGAACAAAAACTCTGACTCTCCTTTGTGCGTACATACAAACTTGTACAAAAAGCAAATGCTTTTTTCAAAGTGTTTTATTCATGTGTTCCTGTATTTACTGACACGAGTGAGGATCTGAAGTAGGATTTGTGCTGGCACAATCTCTAGGTGTGAAGGGGTCAAGAGAGACCCAGTCCTGCTCTGTGTCATTCCTGTGAAAGAAAATAATCAAAGAGTGAAACTTTGTGGAGATGTGGTACACAAGGTTTTGTGGTTTGGTTTCTTGTTGAACTTGCTGAGTTCCACTGGTTTTAAGAGATATTGGAAACGTATATATGGATGTGTCAATTGGAAAACTCGATATTGAGGAAATGGAAAATAACTTTAAATGTAGATATGGGACTTGAATGTTAGCAGAAGTGCTGTAAAAGGCATTAAATGTTGGGAGTATTTAGAAGACACAAAGGCATTGGGAGTTGGGAGGAGTGGAAAACGTGCCTGTGGCTTGTAAGAGCCTCTTGAATGGACAGGAGTGTTTAGGGGATGACTGAACATCATGAGTGACAGGGAGGCATTGCATCTTATGTGTTTTGTTTTAATAGCCATGAGAACATCATCAGTACTAAGGAAATATTCAAATTGGAATAGCTATTCCCTGAAATTGCTACTGGAATAGTTTCAGAAATTATTAGTCAGAACAGGTGATCTTTAACCTGTAAAATCCCATTTGTTGTATGATACTTCTTTGGATGGAAAATTGCTCTTAAGTACACAAAAGTAACAAAACCTGTCCAAACAAGCAAACTCTGTGTACTTTTACAAAAAAAATACCCCTATAAATAGAAGCCCCCCATCAAAGGGGTGAGAATGTTAGGATGAAGAATTCCCCAGTGTGGAATAGCACTTTCAGTAACAAGAACTAATTGCTTGGAGCACCAAACAAATAATTAGTTTGTAGACAGAATCCAGAAATGCAGATCATTATGTGCTGTATCTTTGAAGCTGAGTAGTATTTTCTTCTGATCATTAAAAGCATGTACACAAGCTATTTATACAGCTGGTGCTAATGACTTAACCTAAACTTGTAATCAGTCAGACTTTTCTTTGGCAGTGGATCTGGTTTGAGGATAAATGAATACAGGTGGTCTCAGAGCTGAAGAAGCAGTGCATTAGTGACTGTGCAGATGCTCTTGATTGAGCCACAGTCAGGAACAAAAGACCCCTATGACTAATTGCAGAAATATTGTTTCATAATTTAGAATCACTAAATTAATTCTGATTCTGACTGGTAGATAAATTGTGCTTAATTGTTTATGGTAACACAGAATTGGTTCTGTTGACTGTGGTTGGGTAGCCTTAAAACATAATCTAGAGGCTTTGTAAAACTTAGGAGTTTTTTTGCTTGTGACCTCTGTAAACCTTATATTTATGGGTCAGCTTCTGTGAGAAGTCTTCTAAAATGATTATAAGTTTGTCCAGACTATATAAAGGATAATGTTAGGCTTATTAAATTCATACAAATTGTATTCAAAGTGAGTTTAATATTCTAAAAATGTACAAAACCATATCAAGTTTTTGTGGGATTTCTTTTTAGATGTGATAACATTTATTCAGAGTGCATTTTATCTGGTGAGTGAGGTTTCTGATTTTAGTGATGGACCTCACTAGTGCTCAATGAGCAATTTTAGAGCAAGGTCACCCTACTAGCAAAGTTTAAATTTTTCCATGATTTTTCCTTTCTGTGCTGTTCCTCTATTTTTCTGTGCACTGGGTTGAGTGCTGTGTATGTTGCTGCTGTACCAGCTGTCCATAACATAAGAAGTGTCAAGTTCTACATGGGTATTAAATCTTTTGGGCAGTGTACTCTCCCTGCTAACTGCTAATTTGTATCTTTGCATTTCCAGTCCTTGATTTTCTCTCTTTTTTTGAGAGCATTCCTTCTCCATCCTAGGTCCAGGAAGAAATCAAATCATGCTAAATGTCAGAGAATTGAAAAGCAAAGGACAGAAATGTTCCTGGGCACATCTATCCCCTGCAATGGAAGGTCATGATGTGGTTGGTCTTCTGTTTTGAATGGGACTAGAAATGGGGTTGATAGAAATTCCCTGTATTCCAAAATAATGTCTTAGTGTTGTACTGATAGGGTGAATTTTCATGTACCAGAGGGTTATGTACTGGAGTTCTTGCTGATTTTTATGACTTGTTTTGTACCTGGGAGCACGAGTGGATGGTATGCTTGCCAAATAATTTCCTTCAGTTTGCCCTGGCCTCTTAAACAAGAAAACAATTCCATAACACAGGTTATACAACTGAGTCAAATTAGGGTCTTCATGTGGTGAACAGACTCTGCTTAACTTCAGAACAAATACTGAAGTATCTCTGTCTTGCTGTTTTTGTCTGAGGAAGGGTTCATAAGTTGTAGTTTTAAAGTAGAGAAATGTGTTTTTAAGAAGTCTAGACAATGTCTGAGTAGACTGAAGCCTGAAAGAATCCATGATCTCCTTGGTGACTGACAGCAAGAGTGACAATTAACTCCAGCTGTGTCTGTGCTTTTGTGAAATTGATACCTTCTCACTAAAGACTGGAATGAGATCATCACTGTATTTTCTTAGGCTTTCACATAGTAACTACTAAAGGTCAGTACTGTGCTGGATTATGTTTGAATCACTCATGATCTAATGCTGTGCATCCAATTACCAATCTACTTAAAAACCTTTTCCATGCAGTCCTGAATTACTCTGTTTTTATAAGCACTGCTATTAAATGTTTATGCCACTTGCAGAGCACCACTGTGAAAAGATTAATTTTTCTTCTCTGTAACCTGGTTCATGTAGTCCTATTTAGAGTCCTGGAAGACTTGGCCTTTGCCTAATCAATAATTACTTCCAATTTTCTAAGTGCCTAAAAATCTGACAGCATCCACTGTGACTTGTACATGAACTCTTTGAGAGGGTTGGGATGCAATAATAAATGGTTTTAGGGTTCCTTAGTAATTAAAATTTGGAAAACCCCACCCAAAACAGCAAACAGTACCAATAGAGTGTTAGTTGATTGTTATTTTTTAATGAATTAAAAATTAATCCTCCCTTATTCTTTGGCTAAAGATCTCTGAAGAATTGGGCAGGGATGATGTAGAACACCAAGAGTAATTAAATCAAAGTACAATTCAGAAATTAAGGAAAGGAATGGTTTAAACTGACAAGAATTACTTTCTTGTCCTCCTGATTACAGGAGATATTCCAGAGGATATTAAAATGTAATGTGGCAACTCAATTTCAAATCAACAGTGATGGACAGGGAGAATACTAAAAGCTATTTTCGTATTAGTTTCTGAGTGATGCTAAATGGAAACACTAGATTAGTTGCCACTAGTAGGAATTGAATTAGAGGGTGTAACAAGTTGCTTTTTGACTTACTGAGGCTTTTTTTTTCTGTTCACCTTGAGCCTGGTGTGCCACCTCTGTTCCAGTTTTTAATGTGGCTGCTCTAAATATCCTACTGGCAAGATCAATGCAGGATTCAAATATAGTGATTTTACAAGTGCCTTTACCTTTTAGCTGTCCCTTATCATACTGCTCATGTTCTTGGAAGATATGACTTTGCTTTTATGAACTGTTTCATGTTCTTATTTCTCTTATGTGTCTGTTGCTATAATGGGATTTGGTTTGCTGTTTGAATTTGGGATGCAGAGAAGTTAAGGGGATGTTTTTAAAAACTATGAGTTTTTGCAGATTTCTAATGCTGTGGGATACTTTGCATACTTGCACTACTGCTGCTGTTTCAAAATTTCACGTTAGTTACAAGCTTTGATGGAAATCTGTTCCTTTTGTTCACTGACCAATAAGCCATGAGCTGATGCAAAATATTTGTTCAGCTGCATTTCTATCTCTGAACTGATAAAATGGTATTGTGAATATAAGTTGAATTTTACCATGTAAAAAGCTAGTGGATTGACAACTATCCTTCATTAAGACTATAGTTTAAATAGCATAGTTTTTAGAGAGTTCTTTATCACTTTCTAAAGCTGGCCTTGCACAATTATGCTGCTGTACTCAATTAGACAATAGCAGAAAAATTTGGGACAGCTTTTTATACTACTTGATTGTCATAAAAGTTGTGCTGATGCCTCTGTGAGAGAGGATTTCACAGCACAGAAAGGAAGAGTTTTTAACTTTTCAGCTTTCTGGAATAATTTGTTGTCTATCTTGATAGCATTGTAAAAATGGAGAATGGGAAACCTTTGATAAAAACAATTATTGAGGTAATACTGATGCCTGACTTGGCATAGGCACCTCGTACCTTTATCCAGTGGGAAGCTTTCTTCTGCCCACACTTTAGCTGGTGTCTGGGCCAGGTGGTTATTGAGAAGGACTCATATGCATCACAATGCAAAGGCTGTCTTCCCCTATTCCAGTGTGTTTTGAATCCTAGTGGCAGCACTCATTCTAAGTACAAGACCTGCTATTGTGCATGGGGGTTTTGATTCTGATTAGCTTTTCATGGCTTAAACATTGCTGTTTAAGGTGAGCAGACTTTTGACTAAGATTTCTGTTCTGTCACATTTTATTCTGAGATCTTTTTTTCCCTGTAAACTCCATTTTAGTCAAATCATCTCATTGCCCTGTGAGTGTCAGGAACCAGAGTGAAGCGATTGCCGTCTTTTGCATTGATGCTGTTACCAGCGTGTAACTTGAAGTAGAAAATGTATCAATTGAAACTTCTAAGGTCTGAACTTAAAACAGAAAATAGTTATTTGGAAAGAAGAAATTTGCATATACCAGCTAGGAAATATTCCCTAGCCTTAGAGGGATTAACTTTTGGTTTTTTTTTTTTTTTTTTTTTTTTTTTTAATGGGGAATGGTCTGCTCAAAAGCATGTAACTATTGTCTGCTTTAAGTGCTCAAGTCTGAGCAGATACCTAAACTGGGTAACTCCAGAACTCTGATTCTGTGCTGCCAAGTACAGAGACTGTGTGCTTATAGTTCTATATAGATTTATTACTCATAACTGAATGAGAAAGTGAATGCATTTCTCAGATCTCAAACCTGCAGTGTGCATGTCAGACAAAACTTCCAATATCTGGTAGGCCTTTGTGTAGGAAGAAAGCTGGAGTTTGTGGCAGTCTTCTTGCCAGTAAGCTAGTTTCTAGTTCTGCTTAATGAAATACATCTCCAGACCCATATTTCAGTGGCCTGGTAAACTAAAGTGAAAAGGAGGGGACAATAGATATTCAGAAGGGGTTCACCTCACCTGGTACTGTTTATGGCTTGAAATTTAAACTGCTCTAAATTCTTTGCTCATCCTATTCCAGCAGCTGTTGCTTCTGGACCTCTGCTGGGTGCCTAGAATCATCAGTGTCTCTTGGAATACTGGTACAGTGCTGTGGCTTTCTTCCAGCCCCAAACCAAATCAGGAGCATCCTGGAAGTCAAACTGCATCTTGCCAGAAGATGTCAGCCTTGCGTATGGAATGTGTGCAAGGGACTGTGGCAGTAACTCTCCCACAGGTTTGTTGTCTCTCTGCTAACCCCACAGAGATGCTTCTGGTGCTCTCTGAAAGGCAGAAATTGGATGGAACTTTGTCTTGAGGCTGCCAGGCACTGGGAAGTGACTCCAGGCATTGACCTAGATGTTGCTGCCTCTTTGTGCTGCTTGAAACAGAAAATGCAAACACGTAGATAAACAGCCTTGTGTGGCCCTAGCAGTGGGCTAATAATCTCATACAAAATCTTTCACGTGTCCTGATCTGTTGTGTGCCACCAGTAACCTTTTAATAGTTGTAGTTTAGGGGAAAACAAATTATTCCTCCTTAGCACTTCCAGGTGGATAACAATTTATCATAAAGCTAAGATAGAAACATGCAGCAAACAACTTAATTTTTCAGCATTGAATTTGTTGCTTCCAGTAAAATTCTTCTTGAAGGGGAGGGTAGGGTTTTGTTTGGAGTCCCTGTCAGATTGGGTGAGAAAGCAACTGGCATTTGTGTCAGGAGGGGGATCTCTAAAAACCTAGAGATACTGAAACTAGTACAGTTTGATCACTCAGCATTATTTTATAATATTTGTGAATATAGGATTTCTTAATGTAACCTTGATCTGGGGGATAAAACAACCTCTCTTCTTCCTGAAAAATATGCCTGCCTATGCACTCTGCTCTTTATGCATGTAATAGTAAATTGAAGGTCATTGTACAGCAGTGTGGTTCATCTCTTTGATCTTCACATTTTCTGGTAATGGCAGATTCAGAGGAGTGGCTGTCACTGCATGGCAGGGTGAACAAAATGAATGTGTACCATGTGATATGGCAAAAATGTGGCTACAAAAGCATCTATTGACCTCCAAGTTGAGTAGGTTCTGTATTTTATGACCTATGCAATCATTAGCTTCGAAAATGCATTACAGTATGAAGAAGCACTTCAGAATATTAACCACTGGGACTGAGGATATCCTGTGTTCTCTACTGCTGTCTTGATGTACATGAGTGACTGTGGTGAGCATTAGCTTTTGGGGAAGGAGAAAATTGAGTGTTGAGGAAAATTGAGCATCTTAAAAACTCATGGGCTGTTGGTTGCTGGTTGCCTTTTTTTTTTTTTTTTTGACCTTAAAAGCTCTCTTGTCAAAATCACACAATGTTTAGATTTATGTTCTTTGCTTGCATATGTAACAAACTCTAGACTGACTGATGTTTTCATGACTTTGAGGGAGAAAGGGAGAGAGAGGGCAAGGAGTAAAAAAATCTCTCAGGGGGCACAAAGGAGTCTCTGCACTAATGAAAAATGAAGTAAAATATAAGCTAACCTCCCTATAGGAAATTTTAAAGCAGTAAACTGCAATAAGGGGAGGGAGAAGGTGGATTCCATGGCTTCTCTGCTCTGCAGTCCAAATTAGAAGCTTCTGCAGTTTATTTTAAGCTCTCCAGAACCAAGATTTAGGAGTAACAAGGGCTAAGTAGAAGAGGACAAGACATAAATGATTGTTTCTTTTTTGTCTGATTTCTCTGGTTCTCTGTTGGATACAATAAGATAGGCCAAACTTACCATCTGTGAAATCTAGGCTGAGCTTAAATTATAAAAGTGTTGTGCTTGTACTGTCAGAACCTTCTTGGAGCATCTCTACCATGTGATTGGATAAAAACATTTGTGCTGGGCACCCTCATGGCCAAGTTACTGAGGGAAAAATGAAACACTGACAAAGTGGATGTGGCTCTCAGGCACTCTGCAGGCATTTTCTCAGTGTAATTATAACACTTTCATTCAGGGCATGTCACTTGAGGAGGGGTGACCTCAACTAAAGTTTCTTAGGAACTTTATTTTCAATACAAACTTTCATCTCAGAGCAGAGGAACTTTGGAGAGATGGGAAGCTGATCACTCCTGATTTTTATACTCTTTGCAAGTAGCTTTTCCTTCCAGTATAACCATATCCAATTGAGGTTGCTGTCATTTGCTGCCTCCATGCCAGAGGTTTATATTGCATCCAATCTTGTGAAAATTACCCTTGTGCTCTCTGTGTCAATGATTAAGTTCTCCCTCAAGTTTGCTGTATTACTCCTTTATTTCTTGTTAAATGACACAAGGACTACCAAGCAGGTGTGTGTGACCCAAGGTCAGTCAGTGCCTTGTTACAAGAGTTGTTTGAAGTAAGTGAAGCAGTGATTGTGTAGATTCTGTTCAAGTTCTGCTGCTGCTTGGAACAAGATGCTGTGGTGCCTCTAGATTTTATTCCTGTTGTACTTAAGTTCTTCTGTGTAATATCTGTCGCGGATTTCATTCAATTGCAGGAGACTATTGGTATTTCTGCAAAACAAATGTTTCTTCTCTAAATCACACCAACTGTTCCAGGGTTGTGGCTCCTTGCTGCCCTGTAGGTATGCTGTGTGCCCTGAAGGCTTGTGTTCCTTCATGTGGTACTCTTGTTTTCCAGCATAAGTGTGTAAGCAATGGGCTGTCATTTTATTTAATTACAATGCATATGGTATATTTTGGTCCACTGTATTGGCTGAATTCTGTGGTGGGGTGAACCTGAATTAAGTTGGTATTAGGAAGATGTATAGACTTGACATAACGGATTAGACCTTTGATCTTCTCTGTTAGATGACAATGTCTCCAGCCAGAGCTGAGATCTCACAGGGTGGTGATGTCAGGTTCTTCCAAGTCTTTTGCAATCTCAATGCATGCTTTACTGCCATTGGTATGGAAAATGAAATATGCCAGTTTTTCAGAATTTGAGAGAAAAATCTCACCTTGAGAATCTACATGAGTGAGAAATACTTGTTTGAGATTAAAAAACCTTTTTATTTTAGTATTGGAGACATACTTGAACAAAACTGAACTCTAGCCTATGTAGAGCTGTAAAATAATTACTACACATTTCTGGCAACTATTGCAGATATTTTTACTGTCGTGATTGTATTTGGAATTTATTGAAATAATTAATTTAGTCTATTATTCTATTATTTTGAGTATTATTCTGCACTGGTAACATTGTACTTTCTTCAGTAAACTTGTCTAATTGGCCTAAATTACACTGTATTAAAACATTCTGTTTTGGGTTTTGTAGAGGAACAGGACAGAATAGCGCTCATGGCAAAACATTTGATTTTTTCAGGGCAGTTTTCAAAATTTTTTTTAGAATTGGTTTATGTACAGTAATCAACCTGGTTGGAAAGACTGAATCTATAATGGCTAGACTACTCTGAATGTATTCTTAGTCTTGGAGTAAATGTAAATGTGTGCACAGAATGTATGCAGATACAGAACTATAGAATTTATAGTTAAGTGGAAGGTGGGCAATGATGGTGAACTCTGAATAGTATTTCTTTGTCCTGGGAACATAAACATAATTTTGGAGCAAAAGAAATGAAGATTAGTGATTTTTACCTTTTTGTTTCCTTCTGTAGTAATTGACTATATTGTACTTTCATAGGATAAATGCAATCATTCAGTGTAAATTTGGGTTTATCCAATGGAAGCTACTTTAAGAAAGAACTGTATTAGGCAGTTTTAAGCATTTTGATATATGGGTGTACTTATATAAATCCCTAAGTTAGAAAAATACAGTTATTTCAGTTCTCCTAAAGTGGAACTGAAGTAGCTTCCATTGGGTAGAAATAATTATTTGTACTTTCAACAGTCATGTGCAGGGGTGAGCAGCTGTGTGCATTGAGGAAATCACAAATATTGTTGACTAATGTAACAGTAGGAGGCACTTGAAAGTAAAATTGTGATTTTTTTGGCAAATGAGTTTGCAGAAAAGTGTTTTCCATTAGAGACTAGTGGAAAACAAATAATCTTCAGTTGGATTTTGAGTGGCTAGTGGTAATTTTCCTTTGTTTGGACACTGTGGTGTTGCTTAGTGAATGTCCTTCATCAGTTGGCAGGACAGCAAGCCATTCCTCCAGCAATGGCATTGCATTTGAAACAGGAGGAGGGAAAAAGCCATTGGAAGTGATGCTGCTTGAATAGATGCTCAAATATCCTTGTTTGCAGCAACCTTTCATCACATTTCACTGAAAGGAGTGAAACTGAAAAGATGGGTTGCTGCCACTGAAATCAAGATGCCAGTTTCCATTCAGTCAACAGTAGCAATCCTATTTGCTTTCTTTTTACTTTGTCCTTCATAGTTCCATTGCTGTCATCAAGAATGAAAGGCCCAGGGAAAAATGCTCTTTTCTTTTTCTTGGACATTTAAGCTTGATGTGTGAATAAGTTCAAACTTGAACTTTTAAACTTACCTTTAGACTTCTGTGCTTTCTGTAGGTTGTTCTTAACAGCAAATGTTAAGCAAAAATATCACCACGTGATGTATGAAACAAGACTTGAATGATAATAAAGAAGAATCAGACAGCTGGTGAAATTTGTAATAACTCTGCTGAACTCAGAGAATAAACTAGATATGTTTTCTCTAGATATATACAAGAAAGTAAAAGTGTGTTGAGGTCATTATAGAAAGACTAGATAAGTGATCACTAATGAATGAATCTTAGATTTCCTGTTTGACTTGTTCAAAGGATAACTTTGTATTTTCTTTTCCCTTGAATTAACTGACTGTCTTTAAGCTGTTGACTAAGCTTTTATGAATACTTTTTGATATAGAGTTTACTGTCAGCAGTTGGCTGTGACTCTATTCCTTATGCATTACACAGGCTGGGTTGATTTAAAATGTGATGTGGCAGAGCTATCCTTGATTGTGTAATTTTCACCAGATACCTGAGAATTGCTGTCTGCAGAGTTGGTAGACTGAGTAGTGAAAAGATGCTTTAATCAAGTCACCAAGGTGCACCATGTCAAACATGGCTTGTTATGATGCTCAGAAAAGTAGCCCTTATGATATTAAGTGTGTGGGGTTACCTACTTACCACAGCTTTTCTACTGGGGAGGATTGCAATGTGCCTGATTGCCACCTGACTCTGGAAAATAGAAATCTTCAACACACAGAGCAGTTCTTAGTGCTTTGATTCCTAAATGCTGCTTCAGTGCAACGTGAGTCATGAGGCAGCAGCTCCTCTCTCTGTTGTCTCTTGTTTCTCCAAGAGATAGGATGTGTACCTTGTGATGTGTCATTGTGGGCATTTCCTGCCTGTAATGAAATACTGCCCCTGCTTCTTCCCTTTCTCCCATAATTGTTATGTTTTGCCATGTCATACATAATTTCAGAGGAAAATGGCCTAAGTTACCTGGCATAAAATCTGGAGCTTGAATGTAATCTCTTGTTTGGGCTGTCCTTGCTTGGTTACTTTTATTTTTGTAGACTTTTTGCCAATCCCCTTAATTTTTGCTTGGAAACAGAATGCAAACTTGAAACTGGCCAATGTGTCTTAATCATGTCTGGCTTTCCTCTTGATCATCAATGTAAGCACTAACTAGAGGCATTTCAACTTCTAAGCAGATTTATGCAAACTTCTTTAGAAGGAAAATCCTTGAGGTAGAAATCTTCTTGAGATAAATTATGTCACACCTAATGGAACAGACAGCTGAGAAGTCAGTGAGTCTCAAACAAATGGCAGAGATCTAAAGCTCTGAAATAGTCTGAAGGGCCCTGGACCACACAGACTTTTTGCAGGAGAAAGCAAGCTGTGGCAGCCACTCTGACAACTTGTGTTTTGCTTTACTTATTTCTTTTTCTCATTTCTTTAAGTCTGAAATAATGCAAAATAGGAGGGGAAAAGATTGCTACACATGACAGTTATTTTTCTGTCCTTGGAGTCTTGGTTGAATGGATTATGTAATCAGTGTTTTGTATCAGTCATCAACTAGGATATTTTTGTTTGTCTTTGTGCTGTAGAATAAGTAACTCAATGTAAAAACTAGTGATGAGGAACAGTTGCTCAGTTATGGTAACCTATACTTTATCATTTCACTCCCTGTTTGTCTTTCATTGCAGTGACCCTCAGTATTTTTTTCCAATAATCCTCTTTCCAATGTAAGGATGTTGCTTTCAGTCTGAGTGCAATTCTTGCTAGCATATTTGGTCAGGGATAGGCCTGCTGTTATTTTCCATGACCAACCACATTCTGCCCATAATATGTGCTGACAGTGTGCACTTTGTCTGTCTAGCAGAAAAACCAGCCAAACATTTGTTAAGCTTTGTGCCTTATGGGAACAGGGTACTCAGTTGTGCTTGATAATTGTAGTGGAATGACCAGCAGACTGTGGGTAAAGATACTTTTGGGTTGAGGTGGTTACACAATTAAATGAATAAAATGTGATATTTTCTTATTTCTAATATATTGAAAGCTTAGGTCTTTTTTAGTAGAAATTTAATTAAATCCATAAGACATTCTTGGCTGAATTAACAAAGTCAAAGTTATGCATCACCACTACTTCTGTCCATTTACATCTTATAATAAATGTAAAAAGAAAGTGGTCACTCTCATTCAGAATGCTATGAATAGAAATGTGACAATAACGTGGCTGGTGTAAGCATTTATAGTTCTAAAAGAGTGGAAATAAATTTAAATCCTATTACAGGTTTAATTACCAGGCAAATATAGGGTAGAGTAAAGCTTAGAAAGTTGTCATAAGTTGAGCTTTTTTGGGTCTTCTTAGGTCTTAAATGCCTTTTAAAGAAAGTCAAATGGCAGGTAGTTCTGGTTTCTTGTAGCTGAAGCACATTCAATAAGAAAGTTTTTTTCTTTGCTTATTTAGAACTATGTAGGTTAAGAGACATCTGTTGCCAATGGAAAATGTGAATTCCTGCTTTCTGCTGGCTTGCCTATGTGCTCTTGCAATGGTGTGGGTATGTAGCATTTAGTGGGTGCAGAAAGTAATGGCTCTGTTCTGTGAGCTCACAGCCCTGAGACCACTTGTAGCTGCACACCCCTAAATCCTGTCTGCTGACTGCCAAATTCAAATCTCAGATTTGTGTGGACTGGCTTAAGCCATGAATAACACAGTAAATGAGCATTCAGGCTCAAATACTGTCTGCTGTTCTCTAGCTCTAGGGGCAGATTAGGCAGCACTAAAAATAATTTCTTTGGTTTCAGTCCTTCCACTCTTCTAAAACTCGCTCTCCATGCAGGTTGGCCACTTTTGTTAATGATTATATTGCAATCAAGGCTGTGTTGTGGCAGTAATGAATGACAGTCTCTTCAGAGCATGGAATAAGATTGCTTTTTGTTTCTTCATAAATGTTTCAGAAAACATGTTGACAAAAGCAAACCTATTGCCATCAGTGAGATGAGAGATAATGGTATACCTGCAAAAGAAAACAGTGCTCAAATTTTGTACTTTTTAGTAGGTGCTTTTTGCAATTTCCTTCTCCCAGCTGACCAAGAATCAGAAGAGTTTCTGACCTTGTGCAGTTTTGCAATTCGTGGATGTCCAGCATGATTTAGGATTTTGGAATGAAATGGCGTGAGTTTGCTAGGTTGTAATTGAGCTGTTAGATTTCATTCACTAAACACAGTCTGGTCAAACAACTGACCCATATTTTGGTGGGTTATTTGATGTTCTGAAAAACAACCTGCCTTGTGAAATGGAAAATTGAGGTCAAGCCTTTTATATGCCTCATTCAAAGGAGCTTTTCACTCAAAATCACTTGAATTGAGCCATGTCTTGGTACTGTGGGAGGTTTATCTAGAGCTAAGGGTTAGGTTTGTCATCCTTGAAACTTATCTGAAATATTTTTCTGTTAAATTCTTAATGAATACCCTCATCTGAAAGAATGGTGGTTGTATTTACTGTAAAATTTCTACTTCTCTTTCAAAAGGTCTGCCTGAACTTCTCAATCTGGTTTTGATAAAGTTTGAATTTTTGTCTGAAAAGATCCTTCACGGCATTTGGTTAGGTATTGTCTCTGCCCCATTCCAATACAAGCTTGCAAAAAAAAAGTCTGTTTGCCATAGCACCTCTTAGGAAGTCAGAGACACCTTTTAGGGGTGTGCACTGCTATTTCTTCTCCCGTGTAGTACAATATTGAGAGTAGTTATGCATGTTTTGCATTACAAAGAGACATTCCTTTGGGTAGGCAAGGGGTTACTTACAATGTGTAAAACCTGCCTTCACTTCCAGGTGTAACTGGTAAGGAAAGAACAGTGAAAAGCAGCCCTGTTCAGCCCATGTTTTGGAGTGTTAGCACTGACAGTGTGCCCCATGCAAGTGCTCACTGGGCTGATGGGTGGGGTACCAAAGCACTGCATGTCATCCTTAAACTGTTGATGGTGTGACTGAACTGCTCCCTGCTCTGACTGTGCTTTTGCCGTCTTGATAAATATCCCCTGCTGAAAAAATAATTTTAACTGCTTGCCTTTGTGAATTAAGATTTCTTTAGAACTTCAAGGAAAATCTGTTTAATTTTTATCTTTTTGTAGACAGTAATGTTTAGTGGAGAGAAATATTTCAGCCAAATACCCAAGTGGGAGTGGTGGTTTAGGCTGTAAATTCATGTATGTCACACCAAACCATGTGTTCCATATTGGTAAGGTTGATACCATTGCTGGTTTCTGAAAAATATTTGTATTTTTGCATAATGAAATACCTTCTATGAAAGTTGACTCGACTGTTTTAGAAACATGGTTTTGCTTCCTTTTGGATTTACTGTGTGTTTTAGAAGCTCTTAGGAAGGATACGGTACAAACTGGTCACACTCATAAATAATTTGTCAATATACTTCAGCTATAGAAGTTGAAGAATCATTTCCTCTTTGGAAATTCATCTGATTTTGTATCAGGAGGTAAAAATATTCTGATGAGTGTGCTGCTTGTATTAAAATGGAGTGTGCAGCCCTGTAATAGAAAGATTGCTGTTAAAACATCTGAAGACTGGTCTTCCATATTTCTGGGTAAGATAAAGCAATTTTATAGTGATTTATGCATCTTGAGAAAAAGTAGATGTTGAAAAAGTACTGCTAATATGTTACCTAGCAATCAGCAGTAATGAGGTAGAAAAACCAATTTTTGCAAATGAGCCTTCAGTAGCAGAGCTAGAACCATTTCTGTCAGTGTCTTGAACTTGGAATTTGTCAAGTTTTATATTTGGTGTTTTTTGTTAGTTTTCTTATTGCCTCTGGCAACTTTTGTTGTGATTCTGTGGTACTCTAAAGGAGAGCACAGTTATCCCTATATCTTCAAATTAACCAAGAGGCTTTTAGTTCATCTTTGAAGGGTTACAGTAAAATAAATTTAATCAAATCTTTCAGGTTTTCTTTGTATGCACGATTCACTAAAAAAAGTCTTGGTAATTAATTGCAATTTCTGATCCACAGGCTGCTTTTCTCGAGGCAGACAGTAGATCAATACAAGCTTTAGATGTTTGCAAATTAGTATATTAATGACTCTCAACTGTGCATTTATTCTCACTGGAGCAGTGACTATTCCATGGGAATGCCCAGGAGAAATACCCAGCATAGAGCAAGCAAGACTAAATGTCAGTGGTCAGAAAGCATTCTCTCCTGTGCCTTCAAGTGTGGGAGCTGCCTTCCTGTCCTTCCCCAGCTTCCTTGGCTGTTTCAGGTGTTATTGAAATCACTGATTTGAATTTCATAGTGAGTGATGGATTTAAACCTCCTGCAAACTCAACCTAAATGTCAGTCTCAGGTAACGCAAAGAACAAAGCAAGTAAATTGTAGGGACAGCCTCAAATTGCTCATGTCCATCAGCAGAACTAACCAGAGGGAAAGTGTTAATTATTAAAAAATAGGTAATTCTAAAAGTGTCTAATTCTAAAGCCAGTCTTTGAGATAGGACCATTACTAGGATGCACAACAAAAACAAAACTTAAAATAATTGTCTAATGTAGCAATTGCACTTAGGGTAAAATGCAGTTTTCTCTCATTCTGACAGCATACTGAATTTAGGAGGAACACTGAAATTATATGTGGAAAATTAAGTCGGTTATCTTAGCAAAATCAGAGGTTTTTTAAACCCAAACAGAGAGATTTGCAATGCTGCATGAAATCCATGAGGGATTTTGTTACCAAGGACTTCCCCTTCTTAAAATGGATGTGAATATTGGGCAATATGGATATTTATGATGCTGGCTGGGTAAATCAAGACACTACACAGAGCAGTTGCTGTGTATCAGTTACCTCATGGGAAGGGTCAGTGAGAAGCCAGTGCCCTTTGTTCCTCGTGGTTTCTGTGCTGTGGAACTGCTGATGTGCACATCTGCTTGTCTAGTTTTCTGTGAAATGCATCTTACAGGCATGGATCTAGTGGCTTTGGGTTACAAAAATAACTCCTTCCTTAAAGCCATGGCACAACTGATTTTAAACTTGACTGCTATCCTACATTAACATGTTTGTAAGGGAGCAGCATAGAGTACACTGAGCAGGCAGAAATGACACCACAAAACTGCCATTGTTATGCCCAATGTCATGCATGTTCAGATGCCTAAATAGGGACAGTGTAAAGCAGGGAATTTTCAGTCTTGTTTTCCTATGGTATATAAAATATTTTTTGGTTGTGACTGAAGCACTTGAAAGCATACATGTGATGGCTGGAAATCAACTGCAGCTTTAGGGATTAAGCTACTTGGATACCTGCTGGCTGGCAAACTTAACATTTTATAAACGTTTTGAGTCTACTCCTCTTTATGGGAGTTGGGAGTGAGGGTAATATTCAGGTGTATTATTTTTAAAGACAAATAAGGGATTAATAGAGAAGCTCAGTCAGGAACTTGAGAGAAGTGGTTACTTATGGTTAAAGTAGTCCAATGTAGCGTGTAAAGCTTCACATACAATATTTGCTCAGCAAATGCCTTCTACCAACATCAAACCAGGAGTGTTTCAGCTGGAGTGTGAAACAGCTCAGTCACAATTATGTGCTGGTAAATTAGTATCTCATCTTCCAAAAAAAGAGCAGTTGGCTTTTGTCATATATTTATTGGTAGTACTTGAGCGCTGTGATATCCTGAAGTTGTGACACCATTTGGAAATGAATCATTAGTAGACCTAGAGGCAGGAAAGACTGCATGAATTGTAGGACAGATTAGCTCAACTCAAAATAATTTATTTTTTTTTTAAATTATGTAACATGATTTAAGTTTTTTAGTACTTTGCACTAGGTCACCGGGAGATACCTTGTTTACAGCCATGACCACAGAAATAAATTGTGATTTAACTGAAGAGGGAGAAGCTTTTAGGGGTAGCTTAATGATACCTTCAGTTCTTGGGTTTGGTAAAAACACACAGGTATAACCAAACCCCTTTCAAGGAACTGCAAATTGCACTGCACAATTACATATCAGTGAGTCTGCTATACTATCCTACCACTTGTAATGTTGGGCTTGAAATAAATGTGAAATGGATTTAGAAAAGTTTTCTTATCACTGAATTTGTTTTCTCTTAAAGCCTTTGACCTTTGGCACTGACATTTTATCATAGGGGAAGGCAGTGCTGGTGTGCTGTGCATGTAGGTGTGCACACAGGCTGGTGTGGACCCTGGTTTGTTTTGCAGGTGTCCTCTTAGGTTGGGTGCTTCATTCTCCTTCTTATTGGTTTGTTCCTCCCTTAAACTGACTGCCTCTCTCCTTTGAGATGTTGCTATGCTTCCAACCACTGTGCTGCAGTCTCGTGGTAGAATTTAAGTCTGTAACTAGCCTAGACACAGAAATCGGAGTTTTCTCAGCATGATTTCAGTGATGAAAAAGCATAATAAATCCCCCTCAGTTTATCTGCACTTTGTGCTGTTTTATCCTGAGACTCAACCAGAAGTGTATGCTATAGCTGTGTTTTCCTGCTCACTTTGCTGGATTAGTGACTGACCTGTTTTCCCCCCTGTTGTAATTAATTTTCACACAGAAGTATGCTTAGGTTTATAGCTTAAAGAATAAGTGATGGTGACTTGTGTTGCTGTCTACATGTTTTAATCCTTTTCCATATCTAGGTGGACTAAACAAATACATAGTTGTTGCATCTGCCCTGCTGTGATGATTACTGCAGTGAAGACACAATTTTTTTCTTTTTATAAGCTGCTGTTTTATTTTGCAATAAGTTATTGAATTACTCCTCCAGAAGGCTACTAAAGTACGAGGTTTATGGCTTTTATTGCCCTTCTGTTATATGAACAGGTAATGGACAAGTAGGTACAGAGTATTGAAAATTTGGGTTCTAAAGTAAAAATGGCATCAAACCCAGCCTTTCCTGAACACAATTATTAAAAAAAAAATAAACAAGCATTAAAACCCAAAGCAAAATCCCCCAAATTACAAGTAAATATAGACATGAAGGCAATTAATATTTGGGGAAGCCAGTGAATGCAGCATGAGTATGACAGCAATCTCCTGGGTGTGTGTGAGAGCCAAATCTGTGCCATTGATTTATATTCTGAGTTTTTTGGATGAACTTGGAAAGAAAGAAGGCATTGTTGTTGGGAAATGTAAATTGCTATATACAAGGAAAACTTGTCTCTCAGGAATTTCCCACTCAGTATTTACAGCTGATTGTATCACTTCTGAGTAAAGTTACTTTTTGAATTGTCTTCAAATTAAATATTTTTTTAATAAGCTGGCTTTTTGCTATAGTAATTGAAAATGTAATGCTGTTTTGTCTGGTCAAAGTCAATGATAGTTATGCTTGTACTAGAAATGGTTTCATTTCCAAGGAAGACTTGCTACAGGACAATTTGTGAGTGAAATGGTTCTTTAAAGCTACTTGCCGCAGGAGGAATTAACTAGAGATTAACCTGTTGGAACAAGACTTTATTTTTTTAGACCTCAATTTTATTATTCCTTTTTTTGGCATGAGTTCATTTTCTTCTGTACTTGCAGATAATAGTGATGTCTGACTTCTCTCAAGACACTTAACCTGCTGTGTTAGAAGGGAAGATAAAGCTCTCCTGTTTCCATAAATATTGTATGGCTGATGACGAAAGAGCAGTGGATATGCAATATTGGGGAGATGTATTTTTATTATGTGGTTTCATTGTTTGACTCGTGTCTGTGTTGCAATGTAGCTGTGAAAGAAATATATATAGTAGTCTTTAAAAGAAATTAACTTTTAATATACTGAAGTGAGTTCTCATGCTGTGTCATATCTGTTTATATGGTTTATATTTATAATTTGATTGGCACAAATACTCAACTCTGCTTAGGTGGCTCCTCTGACTGCCAAGGGCTTTCTGTACCTTGTCACATAAACAAGGTAAAGCTGTGGCTACCCTGGTATATCTGGAATGCTACTGAAACTTAACAGGCTTCAGTCACAACATTTGAGTTGAAAGGAGTTTTCTTTACTAAAATGCCCCATTCCATTTCGTAAGTGACATAAAGCATGAGTCTGATTAAAAAAAGTCTGATGAAAAAACATAGTACTTAAAACTTTTGAAAAGCCAAGTTCCTTTGAAAGTTGAGTTCTTTTATGTGATCTTGTGGTACCAAAATCAGCCTTTGCATCCTTAGAAATAATCCCTTTTTTTGATTTATTTTTCTTTGTTTAGAAACTATCCTCGTTTTGCTCCCCAACACAGCACAGTATTTATTTGGCTAGGTGCTTTTGGTGTTAAAATCTCATGTTTTTGTTCTTAATGTGTATTTAATAAAACAAAGTACCTGGCTTTCAGCAGTAATTTAAATAACAAATAATATAGATAAAGAATATGTTTAAAATGTATCTCTGAAAGTACATGCTCATAAATATTTTGAGGGACCTTACATTCTTTGTAACTAAGCAGTGTTCCAATTATTTCAAAAGCTAATTTTTTTGAATGCTGCTGTAATTAATGATTATTATTAAGGTGCCAATGCTCCTTGGTTTTCTGTGTTTGCCTTTCCTAGCGAAGCTTTTAATGTTGAAACTAGAGGTAAATAGTTGACAGATAAAATGAAGCATCCTCTCTAAAGCTGCTGCACTGGGGAGATGTTAGGGTATCTCCAGTTTGGAAACAACCATCTGACAGTTAACAAGACCAAACAAAGTGTGTGACTCATGCCATGCAGCTGGTGATGGGCTCAGGAATGAGGCAGGGCTCTCCCAGCACATTTCTGGGGTTGATTTCCTGCAGGGCCCTGTTTATGTTGGAGGCGGTGCACAAGCTGCTGTGCGGACATCAAATTGTTCTATTGGTTTGAGGATTAATGAGGTTAAATTAACTCAGTCATTTACTGCACATTTTATTGAAGTTCAAGCTGTTCAGACTGTTGCAGTTAATAGAAGCTGCCCAGAATGTTGCCGGTTAAATGCGAGTTACTCACCAGGGATCCAGAGCTCATTATTGGAAGGAAGAGGACAACTTTGCTTGTGATCAAGTTAAACTTATTGGGAATGCTCTTCCCTGTGTTATTTGAGAGGCAGAAGTGGAGGGAGTGTCATTGATCAGCAGCATGGCAGGATACCTTGGTGAGACATTTAGGGGAGACTTATTGCTCTCTTTATTCCTGTAGTACAGATGGAAGTGTTGGTGATAAAATAAATTCCTTTAGGCCTTTGATTTGCATGAAAATAATGAACCATTAGCTAATGGAAAAAATATTTGGAGCTAGAGGGAAGTGAAGAACTAGGAATGAACGTCTCTGCTTAAAAACTAAACCCAGTGGGCAAAAGAGTTGCTGGCTCTGTCTTGGCTTCTGATTTAGGGGAAACAGTTGTGCATGGATTGGTTCATCATAGAGGTTTTCTCTGAAGATCTCATAAGTCTGTCACTTACAAAATGATGTTTGTAGGAGCTATGTTTAAAAGTACTTCAGAAATGGTGTGAAAGTTTGCAAGCCCCTGCAGAAGTGCAAGTTTGGGAGAGGTTAGGGAAGAAAATCATGAGTAAAACTTTTGTTCTGAAATAAACTCTTGGGTTTTTACTCAGGCTTTCTAAATTTCCATCTAACTTTCAATGGATTTTTGTACATTGTCACACAAGATGGGGTAATGCTGTGGGTACCATGGTATGTGTGGAATGCCCCTGAAAGGAGGAAGCCAACAGGCTTGGCTCATGGCATTCATGCTTTGAAGGGAACCTGCTCTTTACCTGCCTGCTTTTCAGTGCCTTCCATTCTGAAGGAGAATTGCCCTATTACTGATGGGAGGCCATGTAAATGTTTGGGGTAGTTTTGGAAAGTGTAGAATCTAGTGGGTTGTGGGTCTTGGAGCAGTACTAAAGCTGTACCTGTTGGGGATCATGGTGAAAAATCAAGTCCAGCTCTTAGTTAAGAATGACAAGTAGCTACTAACCGGTATTCTAAGATAAAAGATTTTCTTCTAAAGTCATCAGATGTTTTTAAATGATGCCTATAAAAAAAAAAAGAGAGAGAGAAACAGGAGTGCCATTTTAGACCCAGAGGCTGAATATGTGTGCAATATATCAATGCAATATATCAATGGCTTTCTTTTGGTGGGTGAAGGGGGTGTCACTGCCTTGATGGCACCAAAGCAGTGCACAGCAGTGCTCTTGAAAACTGTAGGCAGAATTGGATTTTGCTGCAACTTGTCCTGAATGCAGACATGCCCCTCCCTGGGTGACAGAGGCAGTGAGTTTGAGCAGTATCTGGACAGCAGGACAAGGCATTTGTGTGGCCATGGCTGTAAGCAAGGTATCTCCAGGTGACCTAGTGCAAAGTGCCAGAAAACTTTAATCATGATATGTAATATGAAAAAAAAAAATTATTTTGAGTTGAGCTAATCTGTAAAGGTGTTTAACCAACACTACAATGTATTATTAACAGACTAGTAAGCCAAGTAAATTTCTAATAAATAGAAACAACAAAGCTGTTAGGGCTCTTGCATGCAGCCAAATCTAATTAATTTTACTTGAATTTTTCAGTTTATAATTCCATACCTTTTGGTAGGGCAAGTTATTTCAAGTGAGGAAGATTTGGCTCATTTAGGCATGAGGCAAATAACCATATGAGAAATGAATATATATGAAGTATTGCCTTATAGCAATCAAAGTTGTACTACAAAGTGAAATTGAAGAGCCAGACCATGTGTTTTAAGGTACTTGAAAGTGCTTGATAGTGACTGAAAGTCGAGAGTAACTATTAGTTGTCCTTTTTTTTTAAATTTTTTTTACTCTATTCCCATCAGTTAGGATAGCTTGAGGGATTTCTTTCTTTGTGTCATGCAAGCTGCAGAATCCCTCAGCCTCAGGTTTTATTGTTACATTTTGACTCTATAACATTTGCTGCGTTCCTCCTGAGAGCTTCAGGATCTCTTTCCCTGCTTTTTTTTATGCCAAAGGCAACCTGATGAGATGTCTGTCAGAAGAGTTGGTCCCTGTTTGGGAACACGTGGAAAAGACAGTCTTTTTCTCTTCATCTTCTCCACTTTCTTTTCAGAAATACTACTTTTAGAGGTGTCCTGGTAATACTTCTTAAGCAAAAGTGCATTATGTAACACATGGCATAAGTGATGAGAACACAGGCTATGGAGCTGGTTAAATATTAAGGAGAAATTCTTGAATATCCCATATTGAGCAATTCTTTCTCTTTCTGGATCCTTGGCTTCTGCAAAATGGCAATGCTATAATTGAGTTCAATTATGTTGGATATGTCAAATATACTTTGACTCAGGAAGCCAGAATAATACTGTATTTAAGACTTTGTAAGCTTTCCTAAGCATTATTTTGTTTGGCACTGGGTGCTTGCTATGTTTTTTATAATAATTTGCCGTCTTTTTTTGAAGTTCAAAGAGTCTTCATTGGTTGCTTTATATTTTTTTTATTGAAGGTTATTTGCTTTCCCATTTATGTGCATATTAAAAAACACTCAGGAGTTCCTGGGGAGCTCAGTGGTCCATGAGGACAGTTGATGCAGTCAGTGACAACAAGACCAGCACAATTGCAGGTCAGACAGTTTGGATTAAGTGAGTTCAGGAAGCAACCTTGAATACAAATTGTCTTCCTTATGAAAATGATGTTTGTGAGCCTAACAGGGCTAAGAGGCAAAGCCTGCTGAAGGCTTTTTCTCAGGTATTGTGCCTTTGTTGCTTCTTACTTGATGCTCATGGGAAGATGCTGTTATGTCTAACTCTTCAAATTGGTTGGGAGGAAGGGTCATCCTTAACCAAGTCTGTGATCTCCTCTCTTACCTGTTTTACCTCATTAATCCAGAGTGCTTCTGGACCAGAGAGCAGATATCTCACAGAATGGATGAACTAAAGGAGCTGGCTGGGGGCTCTCTGATGAAACAGGGTTATCTGGGCTGGGAAAATGTGATTTCATCAAAATGGGAGCTTTTTTTATATTCTCTATTTCAGTGAAACTTCAAACAGGGTGACCCTGCCACTCTCCCATTTCCAGACTGTCAAATGAAGAAGGAGGAGTGAAAGGGGAAGAGATCAAATCTTGCATGTCATACTTCTAGTTAATGCTCTGGAAGATTAAACCAGACTCTTGCATATTGCCTGGGTATACATGAGAAGCAGCCTAAAAACTCTTGGCTATTTTGGGAATAGTGGCCTTTCTTTGACTCTTGTAACAGCTTCTGATCTTCATGGGTTTCTTCCCATAAAAATGAGGACAAGATAAAATCTTGGGCAAAAACTTATGGAATGTTAGAACAACTCAGTAATGCTTGAGAGCTTTGGTTACAGGTTTCAAAAGTTGCTTAACACTTATTTACTTTAAAAGCATTATAAATTAAAATATATTTTTTGAATAAGACTTAACATGTCCTAAAGTTTAGTGAAATTCTGTTGCACAATTCCCCCTCTCTAAAATTCTTTTTTTTTTCTGTTCCAGCTTGAGGGAGATAGCCATTTATTTGTCTGAGTGGGGTATATGGAAGAAATTGTTACAGTTGTGCCAGAGATCCCATGAATATGCAGTTTTCTTAAATAGTTGGACATGAGGAGTAGTAGAACTACTGTGTCTTCTGGTGTTTGAAGCCTGACCAGAAATTGTCTTCTGCATGTGCTCCAAGCCAAGCAGATGTCATTTATATGCAGTTAATTAGTGCAATATTAAGCTGGAGGTGACATCTCCTTTCCAGCTCAGAATCAGGATTGTGCTTTCCACGTTCCTGTGGCTCCTGACTGCCTTTAGCATGTTCACATTTTGCCCATTACACTAATGTCATCCTGGGATTTTTCACCCAAAATTTGTGATGTCTGCAAGACTGGAATGCTGGTTGTTACTCTGCTTAAAAATGCAACCTGTGTAAGGATTTGCAGGGGTTGTTGAAATTTGAAATGTAGGAAAAGTGATCTTGGGGGAGATTTGCATCACTCTTCAATACAGCAGATCAAAATAACTGCTAAGTCTTGTGCTCTCCTTTTCGTTTGCCTGTTAGTACAAAAACTAAACTTGCTGTAGTTTAGAATCTCTACACCTCTAATTATGGAGTTGCCATCAATCTGTAGTGCCTGGCTGGGTACATCAATAGCTTGAAGGAGATTTTGGAACTAATTGTGGCTTGCTGGGAGAAGGCCTAGAGTAAAGAGAAAGATGTGCTGACACTGAGTCTTTACCATGTGCTGTTTATCCTCTCTCCAAGCTTGTTTGTCAGTCTGCAAGCCAGAACTTAGGATTGCAGAGGGTGCCATACTTGGCTTATCAGTTGGATATCTGCTTTGCATTATGGCTTATAACAAGCACACAAAATAAGTTGATAATTTTGGAGCATTTTGACTTGGGAAATAGCCATAACTGGTCAGAATGGTCTACATGTCACCACTGAAGTTAGGCATGTCCGTAAAAATGTCTGGGTTTTCCATCTAAAAAATAAATTTATCTTCAGGAGGGATGCACATGGAGCTTTGGGGGAAGAAAACCACCATCCATCTAGCCAGCCAGATCAGCTGAATCAACCCTGCAGATCAGTGGGGTGACAGATGTCACAGCCAGATCACCCTCACCTTGTGACAGTATCCTTTGTTCCTGTAATACAGTAAAAGCAAGGAGATGTGATCTGTGGCTCTCATAGTTTCAGCACATAAAAATCATTTGTATTGCACAAATTTTTTTTCTTGACATCTGGGAAAGGCTATCTAAGTTTTAGGTGGAAATTTCTTGGGGTTTTTGTTTATAGTGTCACTCATATATGGCAGGATGCAGAATAAGGTTTGGTGTTGTTGTGCATGCACAGTATGTCTCTGATTGTCAGTGATGGTGCTGTGGAAAATTTTATATTCTTGACTGTGCTTATAGAGAACTTGCTCTCTACTGAACAGAGAAGGTTGAGGCCTTAATATCTTAGAGGGATGAGGTGGCAGAACCATCAAACCTATCACACGTATATTTAGAAATGAACTCTGAGTTCTTTCACATTTTCCTGTTGGAATATGTCAGCTGTGCCTAATGACAAGTGGATTTTTCTGGAGGTGCTGCCTTGTGGTGACAAGAAGCTTCTCAGAGTTGTATCTTGGGCATCAAGGGTCCTCATGCATGGCAGACATGGGAGAGAGAAAGCAGCAAGAGCCTGAGAATGGTAGGAAAAGGCGTGGGCAGAACTGACACAAACCAAATAAGAGTTCAGCAGTGAAGCAGCACTAAATAGGAGCAGAGAGTGAAGGATGGACTGTAATTAGGGGACCAGAAAAGTCATGGTTTCCTACAGTGAGATGCAAGGTACTTGTGGCATTAGAGGATGGAGCTGCATAACACTTGCTGGGAAGTTGTAGGTGTGGGACTAATGTGCAGGATTTTGTACAGTGGAGTTTGCTTTCAAATGAGAAGGCTGAATAAATTTTGGAAAAGGAGGGCAAGACAAACTCTACTTGTACTTTTAAACTTATCCAATATTTCTCTGACATCAAACATACGTCAAGAAAAAAAATAATTTTAGCCAGAAATGGAAATTGGAAGTTTTCAGACATCAGTACAGTGGAAGATCTACAAATAGTCCCTGTATGTAGGAGGGTGTGAACATTGTGTTTAGGTAAAAGTTCCCTTTTTGACTTAAAGATTGCTAATGTGACTGACTTGTCAAGTAGACCTTGCCCTAGTTTGAGGGAACTGTTTTTTGCCCTTTGCCTTTGAATTTTTCATTGGGCAAAAAGTGATTTTTGGCAAAGTCATTGCAGTAAAAGTTAACCTATTCTCAATTTTTGTGTCCTGTAGAACACTTGTTTTTTAAACACTGTTCTGCATTTTCATACCCTGATACACTAAATGAGAACAGGCAGGTGTTAGTGCATATGGTATTCTTTGTATTAGAGCTTAATTTGAAATGTTTGCCACTTTGGAAAAGAGAAAGTGAAGGAAACTGGTTGCAGATTTCTGGGCAACTCATGAGTTTTATCTTTATATTAAAAAAAAAGAATTGCACATCTGGTAAATCAGCAGAAAAAAACAGGTATTTTGTAGCAATGAACAAAATCCTGTATCTTGTCCAGGTGGCAGTTCTTCACTGGATTGGCTTAAATACAGCTCTCTTTAATGAGCTTTGAGTTTTGTTAGTTGACTTTTAACTTCCCTCTGTCTGCTTTTCCTTTTCCATTCCATGCTGGGTTGGATTGATATAGCTCTGTCTTTACCTGCAGTTGCTTTTGTTTGTAATGCTTAGACACTCATCTAAAAAAAAAAAAACCCTCATGTGGTGATGGTGAATGGTTATGAAGGAGTTCTCCAAAAAACTTGTGTCTTAACATGGAAATGTCAAATTTAGATACTATCACAGAGGTAAAAAACTTTTCATACTAAGTAGTATTAGAACTAAAACAATTTATAAGGGAGCTCTTCTTACTTTGCAGTCCTTGCAGCATTCTCTTAATCTTGTTTGCTTTCCCTGTTAATGTGCAGAGGTTTGTGTGTAAAGATTTTTTCATTATGTAGGGTCTCTATACCACTGCTTTGGGGGATGAGAGAGCAGGTACTTTATTTGTATGTCTCAAAAAGTTTTTCAGATCTTCCAACTGCTGGCTGTGTTTGCAAAAGCACTATTTTTCCCAGCTCTGTTAAGTTGCAGCTAAAAATGGTTGAAGGTCTGTTTCTTTGGGAGCAGAGGACACTGCAGCAATACTGCAGAAAGCTGAGAAAACTTGTGATAGTTTTGAAGTTTGTCATCTGACAGTTTCCAGTATTTTCCTTAAAGAGAACGATTTGAGTTTGTATGGACTGCTCTTATGTTTTCAGGATTGTCCTGATAGTCTTCAAATCATTGTGCTACTTAAAGGGACAGCAAACTTGTACGTCTAGTGTTTTGTCCAAACTATGGATGAATGCTTTGAAGGAGTATCTTTAAAAACATTTTATTTTCCAGGCCTGTGGGGACTTAACTACCAGGTGTAACTGTCCTGTATTCCTTAAATGTCCTGTAGGAAATAGTACTTTTTGTTACAGACTTCAGCTTCTAACAAGATTTAATTTCAATAGTTTCAAAATAATTTTCTGGCACTAGTGACACATTGTTTTTCAGAGGTTTTGTCTCGTCCTTCTGCCTAAGAGTGTTCTGAAGAAATGAATTGTTAATAGGAACTGAGAAGTTATATTTTTGAATCTTATTTCAAGAAGCATCTCCAGGGATCAGGTTGAAGTGCATTACATTGGTTTGTTTCTATATCTGGATTAGTAATTGGACAAATATGAAGACAATTTGAAACAACAGAAGTAGGCTTTTTTTTTCTTTTTGTATTGCTATGAATTTAATTATTTTAAGCAACCAGATTTTGCTGTAAGTTTAGTTTTTTTCCTGATTCCTGTCTAGTCTTTCTAATAAGTGTTTCACTTTTTTTAGGGCAGCTGTTTCTTAATGTTTAATTGTAGTATGTCTCGTACTTGGCAATATTTTGCTCAGGGGTGATTTGCAGACTAAAGTAGCTTGCTCATGAAAGTTAATTTTTTATCAGGTCTGTACAGCCATGTGCTTATGTGTGGGGGTGAGAAAAGGGCAGGGAAAGGGAAGAAGGCAAGGATTATGTGAGTCTCCATATAGATGCAGGAGGTCACCTAAACTTCAGAGAGAGGAAAAAAACCAAATAAGGGATCTGCCTGAAACGGGGAATTAAATATATTTGTGACAAATGTTAACATCTATCTCTGATTTTTGTTTACTCAGGAACTAGACCCTTAGGGACTTGTGAAATCTATTGGCAAACACCATGACTAGATTTTAAGAGACAAAAAATGTGTAAAAGGAAGGACAAAGAAATAAGGGGGAGGGATAGGGGCAAGAGAATTAGTCTGGCCTGAAGAGAATGGATGACTTTCTAGAGCCCATTTTGAAAAATTATTCAACAGCAAATAGCAAATGGATGAGAGGTGTTTTTCCAAAGTAATTTGTGCCAGATGTAGCCTATCCTTGAACTTGATGAAATAATAGTTTAGGTGGAAATTCGTTATCTACACTTAATAATAATATCTGTGTGGAACTCTATGATAAATTGCACAATAAGGGGTTAAAATAGTGGTCAGTAAAGTGGGCAGGGAATGGCTTAAGGGGAGAGCAAGAAGGTGTCCTTGGTCTGTTAATACAGATCCTCAGGGTTTGTCTTGGGACTTTCATCAGGATGAATGAAATGCTATGGCGCAGGATGAAGGCATTTTGGTAGCATGGAAGAGTAGGTAATTATTGGAAGAATTGGATGGTCTTAACAGCCTGGAATGTGAGGCAGGGCACAACCCAGTAACGTGGAGGGAAGTTCATGTGCTCATGAGAACTGTTGTGAAGGAGAAACTCTTAAAAAAAACAAACACCACCCAACAAGCAGCTGTGAAGATCTTGGGTCACAACAGGCTGGCCATAAGCAGGGATTGTGTGAGGCTATGGAAAAGATTTGGTTTCAGTGGAAAGGAAAACTAAGCTGTTTTAAGATGGAGAGCTGACAACACTGCAGGCTCTACGTCACATGTGGGATTGGCAGGAAAATGTTGATTTTTCTCACTACTGAAACAACATTATTCACCTCAATTTTATAGCTTCTAGAAGGTTCTGGAAAAGATGTCCAATACTACTGTTATTTAAAGACTTGTTAGTTTCTGTTCAAGAAAATATTTGTGGTAGTTCTGAAACAAGTAGCTTTCTTTTATTCTGAATCATAAATTTTAGTGTCACAAACATGATGTACAAGGAAATGGATCAGAGTTGAGAACCAACTTGGAGTCTTATTCTGAAACAGGGGTGTCATGATGAAGTGAGATCATCTGCAACATGTTACTTAGAACATCATGAAGGCATAAATCCTTACTGGAGGCATTTACCATGAATTATTTCACCTGTAGATATTTCCATTTCAATATGGTATGTGGAAGACTTTCTGAAATTAGTGTTTTCCCGTAGTTGTGGAATCCAGTGCAGGAGTCTTTTGAAGAAAGGTGGAATTATTAATGTAGTTAAGGAATCTCTGGCAGCCATTTAGCAAAGATGCTTTGAAGACTTCTCTGAAGAGTGTCAGAAGTAATAGAAGAGACAAAACTTTTAATTCTACTTTGGTCCTGGTATGTATAAAATGGGACAGGAGGCTGTACTTGTTTTATATAGCTGCATTCCTTTTCCTGTACACTTTTCATTTTGAAATCTGGATAGTTCAAACTCATTGTTTCATTGTATTTGCTTCATTGGCATGTAGGGAAAATATTAACACAAGTGATTTTTAACTAAAAGAAAAAAATAGGAAAGTATTGCGAAATGAGATGATATATAAAGAAAAATTATTCTTTTCCTCTGAGTATATTTGTCAGTGCTTTGGATAGAAGACTCAAAGTATGAGAAAGGGACACCAATTTTAACTCCAAGATATCTTGTGTTTATCTCCAAAACAGGCAGGTTTTCTAGAGAATCCCAGTTCATCTAATACTGGATCATTGGTGAAAATCTCCAAACCAAACGATAAAATAGGTAAAAGCTTTAAAATCCTTATCATAGTGTGTGTGCACAGTGGAGGATTGGTGTCTCTTATAAACAGAGTTTAGGAATCAGATGAACATGTTGGACTCAATGTTTCAAGTAGAAGCAATAATACCATGGTTTGAAGAGTGGAGATACTTTAAAGGAATCTCTTCATCTTTCATGTGAAATATAATCCTGAAGGGATTTATTTTCTTTTATGCTTTGATGTAAATTTGACTTATCTGTTTCTCTCAGATAAACATGGGTGATCTCTGAGGCAATTGGATATCAGTTCTTGGGTTCTGCAGCAGCATCATTTTCATTCCTTTAAGGAGAGAAGGGAAAGGGATGAGGCATAAGGTTATAAAGCAATATATGCTCAGCCTTATGTAGATCATCTTACAATACTAAAAAAATCAAAACGAGATCTTCTGTATTTCCATTTATTGTATTTTTCTCTGATTTTTATCTCTTTGTGTGATTTGTATAAGCCTAAATCCCTCTGCAGGAAGTATGTAATGCTGCTGTAATAACAAAAAATGCCCCGTGGGGTTGTTCCTTTGGGGATGTTGTACTGGAGGTGAGCTCCCAGCACCTGATGGATCTGCTGATCCAAGTGCTGTCTCACAGAGGTGCTGGGCTATCTCAGCTTCTCTCCCAAGCTCCATGCTGATAGCTCTGTTTGCATTCCGTGCCTTTTCGTACATCTTCGCTGTGACAGGCATCAGGGGAATCACAAAGGCAGCAGATGGTCTGTGCACAGTTCCCTCAAGCATAAAACAACATTTCTGTACTTGTTGTCAGGACCTTAAATTGCACACTGTTCTGTTTGATTATTTTCAAACCCTGCATTGGCCATAGGGGCTCAGATGAGAAATATTTGCATATCACAAAGTGGGAGCAAGGGCTGAATTAAAGTGGCAAGCAACTGGATTGAAACTAAATTCTAAGTGGAAGTTGTATGTGCTCATTTTTAACAATTTTTGTTTATTTTTTGTTTTTAGTGAAAGCAATGACCTCTCTAGAATGAGCAAGACACAGGTTGTGTACAGTGTGTTTATGGGTTTTTTGCTGTTTTCCCCTCACTCACCGAATATACTGGAGTTGTTCACTTATGCACAAAATCTAGACTGAAAAAAACCAAAACCCTGTAATACTGTGATATGTACACCTAAAAGATATATTCAAATGTAGACCAAACAATATAAGTTCCAAATGAGTTTATTATCCTTAATGCTATTCTACTGCAGTTCAAGTAAATATAATGTATTAGTTGCTCATTGAATGTGGTGCCACTTTCAAAAATTCAATTTGCCGTGCAGGATTTTTCCCAAGTTACATTAGATAATGTCAAGTTTAAATCTGTATGTGAGTCTACAGAGATCACCAAGCAGATGGAGCTGTGGAAAGCCAAAGGAAAGCTTTTCATAAACACTCTGGGCTTAAACAAATCTGTTTAATTTGTTTTCCTCCCAGCCCCTGTTTTCAACAACTTGAATTCCTCAGATATTCAAGGTTATTTTGGCAGTGTTTAATATAAAGAAAGTGGAAATGCAGCCTGAACAAAAGGATTGTTATTTGGAGGAATATTTTGCCAGTGGTGGGAACGAGCAAAAGTACAAGTTCATTATGGCATGAATTTAGTCTCAGACTAAAGGGTTTTCTTCTGTGTCCATGCTAGGACAAAGAGATTGTTTCCCCCAGTTTCCTTCCCTTGCTGCATGAGGTAATTGCAGTAACAAAAGACAGGATCTTGTGTGTCTTCATAAGTTTCAGTACATAATGGTAGTTTAAACACAGTATAATTTTGTCAGCAGATAGGAAAAAAAACTGATTCAGATGATTCCTGGATATTTTAATTAGGTCAGGGCTGTAGTATTGGCCCCTGGTGACTGGTAATTGGTGTAAGAGGAAGTTTCTTGTGTTAAATAGTTCCCCTAGATTAGTGTACTGAGGATGCTGAGGAAATGCTTGGGCTGAGGTTGGGCAGGGTCTCCTGGTCAGTCATTAGCTATTTCCATGGGCTTTCTGACCTCCTGTTGGTGTCTGTGCATTTCCCTGTTGCCTCAATGCAAGGAATTAATTGCTAATCAGTCAGAATAATAAACTGCAAAGACTACCAATGCTAGCAACATGTATTGTATATGTCCCAGCACTGATAGTGGAGTTGATACTTTCCTAGTGTAAACCAATTCTTCTGTTTGGTAAAAATACTTTCTTAAGGCATTAAAAGAAAAGCTCAGATTTGTCTCTTCAAAGACCTTTAGTAAATGCATCAACAAATACTGGTTATTTTTTGAAATAACTCTTAAAAATCATCCTGAATCTTGATAATTAGGAAGGCTCCAATAAATTATTTGTGATTTCAGTGTGTAGGCAGAGTACGTGAGCAGCTGTAACCGTGTTCATGCAGTCAGTTTTGGATAAACTTGCTTACGAGAGAGTCACACCCCACTTGTGTTTACAACCTGAGGCTGGCACAGTGAGTGAAAACAAGCTGAAATACTTGTAGGAACAGCAAAAATCAAGCAAACCTTGAGGAAATATTTGGAATGAAAATTGTGTTTATGGCCAATGCAGTGCTGACACAGCCAGGACATGTGGCATGTTTGCTTTTTTAATGTCCTCTTTAAATTAGTGCCATGACTCAGGTTTTTCATTACAAGCCTCTTAGGTACTGGAGGTAGTTTACTGTGTCATACTAAACTCTTGGAATTGAGAATGTTGCTTAACATGAGTGTTTATATATTGTAAAACTCAGCTGTGCACGCTTTTTGTTCGCCACTGAAATGCTGTAAGCACAATTTAATTGCAATTGGTTAGTTCAAAGGAACCAACACAATTTTATCTCTTTACTCAGCTGTAACTCACAGCAAGAAGTAGGCATGGACTCAGGACTGAGGGATGTTCCACTCACATGTTTGAAAATTTGTGTTTGGTAATTGGAGTTAGGTATCATGAGAAAAACCTCATAAACAGATGGAATTCAGTATGTAAAGTACTTGTTATGCTTTCTTTTGTGGCCTTTTGTGAACTGCCATGCAGATTAAAAAATCCTAAGTCCTTATATGTGAGTTGATTAGCATTAGGAATAAGTGGCAAAGTCCATACTGTTGTTAGGAATTTGGATGCAGTGCAGGGTAAATCTACCTTTTCATCCTATTGGTTGGTCTCTTTTCTTACCATTTCTGTAATCATCAAAGATAGAGGAAATGGCAGCAAATCCCCAAGAGCATTTTGTGGTTGTGATGCTACCACACTTGCCATTTTGTGTGTGTGTAAAATGGTACATAAAATAAATGGTACATAAGATGGTACATACACACATAAAATGGTACCAAATGAGCTTAGTAGAGATTATAGCTTGTGCTCTTTTCTCTAGAGAGGCAAGAAAAAACTGAGAAAAAGGTGTGGCCTGGTATTAGGATTGTGGATCATAGGAATCAATTACCTCAGTTGTAAAACACCAGTCTGGTTGCATTTAGTCTACTCTGCTCTCATCTGGAGTCTCTGCTGTAAAAGCAACTACAAAATCATGGTTTATAAATCCACATAAAATATTGTAAGTCTCATAGTGATGTAAGACTGCTCCTCCCAAGGAAGAGTTTATTAAACAAACAAATCTTACATGAGAAAACTGCAGAGAAGAGATGTATTTTACTATATTTGTGTGACAGAACTTATGGGGACGATAGAAACACTCTGAGTCTCTTTCTTCTAGCCCCTGTGTTGGGGGATTGATAAGGTTGGAAGCCTGCAGTTTTCTGAAGTAGTCTTGGAAGAGAGAGGAATGGTGCCAGACTGAGCCTTCCTTTAGGAGAAGAACCCCAGGTCTTGAGGTGGACGTCTGCAATGAGTTTTAGTAGTGCTGCTAAACAGAATATGTATATTTTAAAACAAATATAACTGTTTTCTGATTACCTGTGTCATACAATACAAGGTGTTGATGGTATTGTTCATGATCTGGACATGTGCAACTGAAGTTACTTTTCTTGATGGTCTGAGTTCCAGTTCTGTGTTACTGGCTTTTATAGCAACTGGAGAGAGCCAAGTGGCAGAGCAGTTAACTGTGGATGGATGCTGAAAATGTCTGGGGATAGACTGTTAGTTTTTAAGGATTTTTTTGTTTTGTTTTGTTGTTTTTTGGTTTTGTTGGGGTTTTTTTTTTTTTTGTAGAAACTATCTCCTTTGAAAAATGCAGCTGGATGAGTGGAGCTGGCTTGGGCTTTGGCTCTGAGTCACTGCTTGTACCTGCTCCTGCTGCTCAGAGCACAGAGGATAATTTAGGGTTCAGGGTGGCAGCACATAGATCTTGCAGGGAGAGCAGGAGTAAGATTTCTGGTATTCTCTGATCTGCCTGATAGCTGGTGTATTGAGTTTTCAGGCCTCTCCTGCTCAGAATATGAACTTGGAGTATAAAGCATTGTTAAGTAGGGCACTCCACACCACAGCCATCACACTCATCTGCTTCTCCTCTTCATTGCAGTGAGCAAACACAGCTGCTATTTACAGATGGCTTTGCTACTACCCTTCATATTAGACCATGATCTGTTCATTCATTGGTATTGGGAGAGGTTTGGTTATGGGTGAGGTTTTTTGAGAACTATTACTATCCAAAATTACAGATTAAAAAACAACAAATTCTCCCACACAATTTTTTTCAGTGACTTGTGTGAAAGCTGGATGCTGGCTCATGGGGCAGAGTCTTATTCAAAGGGTATTGGGAGTTATGGAAAAGTCTTTGTAGGATTTGGGAAGCTTAAGTTGTCAGATGCATTTAACTGTTAATTCTCTCTGGCTCTGAGAATCCCAAATGGTGAATGGCATTGGTTATTGTACTTCTAAAGTAGTCACAGCACTGCTTCATGTGCACAGTCAGGAAATATAGGAAATGCAAAATGAAAAGCTTTTATTCTTCTCTGTCCATTGCTGATGTTTTTGCAGATTTAACAATGTTTTGAAGAGGTTAGAAAGGTGAATATGCACATCCTCTTCACTGTTTGGTTGTGTTAGAAAATTAATTATTGAAGCCAGTATTTGGAGTAATAGTTGTTTTTAAGGGTTCTGCTCCTGGATATAAATGAATTATCTTCTTTGATAAATCTTTTTCTAAAGATCTTTGCTGGATAAATATTGCTCGTTTCTTTTAATTAAGATGAAATTATGGAATCAAATTTAGAAGAAGGAAGATAAGTTGCTCAAGGTAGCCCCATTTTCTTTTTAGGATGGTATTTGGGCATTATTTGTGATGGTATTTTTCAAGTACTTTCTGGATGAAGTGTGGTACTAAAGAAGCAGCATGGCACTGTCTTGTAGCAGTGTGCCAAAGTCATGAAAAATCTACACTTAAGGGAAAGAGATAAGAAACAATAGACAGGCTGAGATCAAAAGTTATTGATCCCTTTGATCTCATCAAAATCAGTGGGGGTTTTGATTTGAATGTTATTAGTAACTGGAATTGACTTTAAGTAAAATTGGCTGTTCTTTGAGAAAAAACTGGCAATGGTGAAAACTGGTAAAGTGAAGAAAAAAGTGTAAATTATTCTGGCTTAAAAAGAGAAAACTTGTGATCAGAGAGAGCAATGAAATAACCTTTCCTTTCTCCTTTTGCAAAGTGCCTTTTTCAGTACTGGTGCAAATGCCTTACCTTGAGATATGACCTTTGCGGTGAGCAGTTTTCTGAAACATCTTTCATGTGATGTGCCCAGTGGCACTGGCAAGGAAAATACAGCATGTTTTTAAATACTCTTAAAATAGAAATTGCTAAACTACTACATTGAAAGCATCTTACCTTCAGTTCACTGTAAATTACCAATTTGAACAGTCAGTTGTACTGTAGTTTGGTTTCTACTTAGTATTTTTATTTCTCAAAACTGAAATTCCATTTGAAGGGGTTGTGTGTTGCTCAGTAATGCTGGTGTTGTTCAAATGTCATAATCTCTGTGCAGAAAGCAAGAAATGGCTGAACTGTGGATAACTTGTCTAATACACAGCAGATGATCGACCTCCCCAACTCAGTGTTCACCTTTCACAGATTTGGTTTATTTTTGTTCCTATTGTGCAGTCACTGCAATCAAGTTGTGTCAGGCTGCTGTGGTCAAGCTCCTTTTCTTTGTTAAGGGTTCACCTGGTTACCTGACATCAAAACCATTTTATTCTAGGATGTTGGCTGTTGGTTTTTTACGTATGAGGAATACCAAGCTCTGCAGGAGCTGAAGTGAGCTACTTTGCAGCAAGGCATTGAATCCCAATCATGCACACATGACAGTGCACTCACAATTTCAGCTCCTTTGGGCGAGAAACATTGATTATGTGGATGTTTCTGCCCAGTGTTCTGACACTTAAAGTGTCTATACAGAGAACTCTGAGAAGCCCTGAAATGAGTTATTCAGTTTTCCTTTAGGTATTGCTGGAGTGCTCTTTGAAGGACTGGCAGTGTTAGCGATGACACTCTAACAGTACAGAACTGATCCATAACACAAGTAACCTGCATCCTTTGAGACACTGTGATAAAGGAAAACACTGAATTCCTGTGCTCAAGATCATTGGATTGTAGAGTTTAGTAGAGTTCTCACATCTGCAGTGCTGATTTATAGACATCATCTATGGCAAAAGGCAAAGTCATCACGGACGTTAAGTGCAGCATATGGTTCTGTATTATAAAATTCATCTTGTGCTCAACCCTTTAGCCTCTACCATATGGTTTTGACTTAATTTGTATCCATTTGTTATGCTAGATAAGTTTGAGAATGTTATGCAGTGATTTATTATTCAAAGTGCAAGAAAACCTCTGTGTTTCCTGTGCTGTCATTGATGAACTTTGATCAATTATTTCGGATTCAGTCTACAGAACACAGTTGTCTGGGTTTACTTACTAGCTATTAAGCAGTGATGTTAGAGGTGATAATAGTTTAGCTGGTAAGAAAATCTGATATAGGAGATTTTGTATGTGATTCTTGTTGTGACAGGATGAAAGGCTAACTTTGGTAGTAAAAGTACTTAATATTTTCTTAGAACAACTGTACGGGTGTTGGGAGTGTGTGTGTAAATACTTGTCTACTCTGAGATATGAAGGGTCAGACCTGTCTCTCCAAGGTATTGAACACAATTCAGGTAATAGTTCCGTGTTTTACCCCATCTTCACTCAGACCTATGCATTCAAGTTAATCTTTCAGTTCTGTAGTGTAAATGGTGACATTTGAGTATTTTTCTTAACTATCATGCTTGAAAATGTAATATTGAAGAAGTAAGAGTTTCTTCATCATGCAGGTTGAAATATGGGAGTCCATTGTTCCAGCAACATTTTCGTGCTTGTGAAATACAGGAAAATGTATTTTATTTTTCTCCCATTAACAAGAGGTGGTGTTAGTGATTCCTTCATGGATCTTTGGGGAAGTGCATGTAGTCCTGACTGCTCTACTTTCTGACAAATTAATTTGGTGTGCTTTACCTTTGATGGAAGATTAAATGCAAAATATCCTGGTATATTGGATTTTCCTTGGAGACAACTTGTGACTTAGTAATTTGGAACAAATGCTTTCCATGTGGAATAGGCAGTAAATAGCTCCTTCTGTAACTGTGAGTGATAGTGAAGGAGTGCTTGTCACTTGCTGCTTTGTTGCTTTAAGTGTTGTGCATTTAGGGTATTTTATGTTATGTGTTTTTACAGAAATGCTTTTAGACCAACAAGTTTGTATTTATATGAGCCTAGAAGTCCTTGTCTGTGTAAGTTTGTTGTTTGTTAGGGGCTGTGCAGCTATAGGTGCAGTGCAACACAGGACAAACATTCTTTCACAGATGCTGATAAGATTCTGCTTATTTTATTTAGAGTCTTCCTGACTGACAAAGACAGGATTTATTCACCATGGCTTTTTATTTAGTATTTAATTACATTTTGACTGGCACTTTTCACTTGAAGCAACAGTGTTAACTGGCCCCTTGTAACTGTATGAACATCACAAATGGGAAGAGTTGAACCCAGTGCTATGAACAGATAGAGCTCTGAGCACCAGAGGTTGTGCTAATGTGGGCAGTGACTTCCTGTATGCCTGAAGCCAAATTTTATCTTTATACTTTGTGTAGGGATTTATAAAATGTGATTGAGCAGCGTGTTGCTGGATTTGGTGCATTTAGAAGGCAATTTTTCTTCTGGGCACATCCAAGTGTGTTATTTTTGGGATTTTAAGACACCTGTCCTGGTGGGAAAATCAGTAATAAGCATGATAAGAAAAAAACCTCAAACCCTGCTCTTCAAATTAATTCACAAGCCCATTGGAATTCCTTGAGTTTGATGGAGGAGTGACATTAGTCAACAAAAATGACATTTCAGTCTCACAGCTCATGTATTTTTTGGCACACTGCACAGCAATATTGGGAACATCTGGAAATAAATTTGTGGGTAAAAGTGAGAATTAATTATGTGCCTGACTCATCTCCACATGCAGTAAATGATGATATGGAAGTATTTGCTCTATTAAATGCTAGGCAGGTATTGGATTGGGTGAAAATTCAAAGAAATGAAATGTTTTGGTACTACCAAGGAGCTTGAGCTCAAACACTTGTCAGTTCTGGGAAAGTATAAACATCAGCAGCAGGGCTGCTCCAGTACATAAGTGCTTACCAGGAGTAGAAACACTGGAAATTGTACTTGGAACCTTGAAAGAGAATATCAAGCTGATGTGAATTTTTAGATTTGTTTGTAGATGAATGTGCCTGAGTAGTCCAAGGGGTGATTTAAATAGGATGATTGAAGGATGGGGTTGCATGGGGAGGCTGTTGGAATGCTATTGAAATGCCATGGTTAGCTGTGTCTCATGTTTAGCTATATTTGCTTCCTTCACTACCAAATATTCCCTGTGGTCTAATGAAATGCTTCTGTCCTCACTTCCCTGTGTTTGCTGTTGAATAATATTTTCCTTCTCATCATTGCAACAAAGAAAGATGTAGAGGCAAAGAAATGCCTTCAAAATGAACAGTATGAGCTTTCTTTGTATGAAGTTCATGTTGTGCAGTTAATATTACTCATTCTGTATGCTCCAACTGTGCCTGTAATGTTGTATGATAGTGAAGCATTACCCATGAGACTATTGCAGTGTGAGAGCATGAGCTCTCCTGGGACCAAGTCAGGGTGTGGTGGTTCTGGTGGTTTTTTGTTTGGGGTTTTTGTGATATGTGGAATTTGAGAAGTTTTTGGTGACTTTTTTTGAGCTCTGATTGAAGAGGGAATATCTGGCTTTACTTCCAAGACAAGCAATAAGCTCAAAATGTGTGTGTACTTTGTTAACAATACCTATTGAAATTTCCCCAAGTGCTTTGATTGAACATCAGATGTAGCAAACCACAGAAACAGGAAGATTAATTACTTTTATTGCTTTTGACTAAAAAGGGGAGATAGCAAAGGTTATATTTTATTCATTAATCATTGAGAATTTTATTGGCATGGGTAGAACCATTTTTAGTCTTTTGTCTCTGTTCCTTTACTTGGCAACAGCTGCAATCATTTGAAGTAAATTGTCCATTAAAACACTCTTTTGGCTTTTGACAAATTGCATCAAACTGCCTCCTTCAGGGAAACACAGCCCTGAGTAGTTGTGCAAGTTTATTCTTGTCAGAAGCTTAAATTGCCTGAATTTCAGGACTTGCATGCACAGAGGGCAGCAGAAATAAGCAGAGGAAAGATGTGTTTCTGGTCAAGTGCAAGTAGAGACATAAAAAGCTTGTCTTTGTTTTGTTTGATGGCACAAAATTGTGTTTTCACTTATTTGTTTCAAACACTTGTCAATTTGTAATAATTTGAATAGCTGTTAGAACTATGGGAATATTCTTGGATGAGTCTCAATCCCTTGTTTGTGTGTCTCACCCCTCCCTGTTACCTTGAAAATGAAGGGCTCAGAAGGGTGCAGCATTGACAGGGAAGCGGAGATGAGATGGCAGAGAAATTTAGGGGTAGAACAGAGGCAATCAGGTCTTTAAAGTCAGCAGTGACTTTTGGTAACTATAAGTTTAAAGTCTGTCTTGGGCACCTACCACAGAGTACATAAAAAATATTCACATTGTTCAAACAATTCATTTACTGCAAGATGGATATGTCTTATAAGCTCAGAATGTAACCTTAATTAGCACAGGAAATTTAGTTGTAATATTCTATTCTTATGAAAACTTCATTGCCTAATCTCATTAGTCTGTTTTGTCTCTTTTATATGCTCATCTAATGGATTAGAAGCCTGTGTTTTCCCTAAATATGCTTTTAGGAGAAACAATATCAGTTCAGCTCTTGTTCTTCCTACAGTTGATGCATGGACAAGGACATGGAGCAGGGCATCTCAGCTTTGCAGAATGATTGAGTAGAAATTGCATGAATGTTGGTAGGTAGTCAGTGTGCAAGAGGCCATCTGATTGGGGCTGTAAGGAAGAAATGCAGTGGAGAGGAAAAACAACTTGATGTGTGGCACAAGTAGAGTTTGAGCTGAGAACAGACTGCCAAATGAACGAGTAAAATTGTAGGTTTGGAAGGAGAACAGATTAGTGTCTGTACCTTGTTGCAGTTGCCAGTCATTGCTATTAGCAGGATCTTGGCTACCATGAAACAATGGGTATTCCTTCCAGAAAAGTATTTTTCTTTGATATTCCAATTTTTTTTTTTGTGCTTGGGGAAGAAGGTTGCTCTGCCTTTTTTGCAGGTAGTTATGGTCGGTGGAGTCTCAGGAGTGTACCACTGTGACAGGCGGCGGCCTCTTTTATGGTCTGAGGTCGCTTACCTGTACAGTAAAGGGTGGTCTAAGAGTTCTTATTTTGCAGGCAGGGCGCAGCAGGGCACGAAAGAAGACTCGAGAGCTGTTGTTCTGAGGTTTCCAAGGTCGTTTATTCTTCCTTATCTAAGGAATTTTCTGTCTACCTTACAGCGGTCCACTCTGCAACTCATCCAAGGCTGTTCTCCTGCCCTCCGGGGCAGGACTTATCTTTTATACTCTAATTTACGTCTACTTTATTTACAATTAATCACCAATACTTTATACCCACTTTACACCGAGCAGTTTTCCCTTCACCAATCCCGAGTTGGCATCCCGACCCAGAAGATGGATGCCATGAAGAAGAAGAAGAATTTCTTACTACGCCACAAATCCTCCATCTTGTGTCCAAAAACCCCTTAATGTAAACAATCTTTAAAACCTTATTTTTCTACCTTCTAACACATCAATTTACACTCTACTTATTTCTGTGACTCTGTAATTCTGTATATAAAGATGGTAATTTCTCCCAGGGACTTAGATCGAACTCACAGAGATTTTTGGCACCTTGCCAAGGCTTCTGAGCCCCCTGTACAGGCTCCAGGGAAGCCAGGGGAATACCCTGGGTTCCCACATACCACCAGTGTATGTTGAGAGTCTCTGTGTCTCAACCCAAGCAAGAGTCAGGAGTCATCTTCTGTGGTTTCCAGAGGTTGTTTATTTTATCTAATCTAAGAAGTTCTTTCCCTGACTAGCTGAGGTCTGCTCAGCAGGTCAGTCCTAGGCACGCTGCCCACCTTCAGAGTGGTATTATCTTTTTATACTGTAAACTACATAACATTATTTACAATTATCTTCCAATACCTATCACTTATATTGTACAGTCTAGTTCTACTCTACAGTAATCTAAAACTGCCAACATCACCCAGAAGATGGATGCTAGGAAGAAGGAGAAAGAAGGACAGAACACACCCAGGTTCCTCCATCTTGTCCCTGGACCCCTATTCTAAAAGACCTTAAAATTCTACTTTTTCACCTTTTGATAAACTAACTTATACTCTACTTATTTTTTTGTGGCTTGTAACTCTTCATGCAGAGGTGGTAATTTTTCCCAGGGGCTAAAATCAAAGGCACAGGGGTCTTGGGCTCTGTGCCAAGGCTTCTGAGCCCCTGCCAGGGTCTCAAGCCATCCAGGGCACCCAGAGGGATGTTCTGGGTTCCCACAGGTAGCATCTGTGTGAAGGTGGCTGACCAAAGCACTAAAAACAAGCTGAGTAACCCTTTCAGATGGTAGGGATGCAAAGAGTTTGACAGAGTTATGTGCCTCAGGCTTTCTTAGCCAAGAAAAACTCCCTGAGGGGGTCCTAGGGACAGGTAACAGAACAAACCCAACAAAATAAAAAGCAAAACAAAAAAAAAACCACAAAAAAACCAGGTGTAATTCAGTCTCACAACAAAAATTTACCAGATACTTAGCCTTGAAAAAGTGGTTAGACAGGGCAATGCTTTCTTATTTATGTTTGCTAAATTGCATGCAGAAAAGAAAGTCTTACTGGCCCTTAATATACTTCCTTCAGAAATATTTCATCACGTTCAATTTGAAGATCTGCTGTGTGAGACAAGATGTGACAGTCTGGGTTTTTTTTGTCAGACTTGTGTGCAAAACAGAAAATCTATGGGGTTTTTAAGACTGTAAGGAAAAATTGTACTGTTGTCCACAGTGTCTGTCCAAAAACTGAAGGCAGCTGCATCATCAGGGTGGTTGTGGTTGGAAGGCACTTCTGGAGCTAAGTGAGTCCAACTGCCCTGCTTGGAGCAAGTTAACTGGAGCAGGTTGCACAATGCTGTGTCCAGTTAGGTTTTGAATATATCCAAGTTTTGGGACTTGACAGTTGCCTGATGCTTAAGGAAGATGTTTCTCTAGTACAGTCTGACCACTTCTTCAGCCTGCATAGGTCTCTGAAAGGCAGCACTACCATCTGTTCTATCAACCAATCTTCCTAGTTTGTTATCTCTAAAGTGGTAAAGGCCTACCTGATCCCATCCCCAAGGTCTTTGGTGAAGTGCAGCAATCTTTGCCCCTTATTGGCTCCTTGGCTGTGCTGCTGATGGCCTTTGTGCTGCTGATAGCAACCCTTGGAACCCAGCAGTTCAGGCAGTTTCCAATCCACCTTACCCAGTTTGAACTTGAGCAATTTGTTTGACGTCTTTGCACATTTTACCTTGGCAGTAGAGATTTTGTTGTGTGACTTCACTGTCAGCATCAAATTAGAGGTTGAAATGCATCCTCTACTTTTAGCAACTTAGGGGTAGGTGCCATTGTATAACAGGATTTCTTCAACCCCTCTGGAAAGGAATTTTAATTAATGCTTTAGGTGATATTTAAGGAGTGTGAACTTTGGCAACTTCTAGAACATTTTCATGTGGTTTAAACACATCCATACTGACTTGCATTTTCGAAACTCACACTTGGAAAGTACTAAAATATAACACTGAGAAGCACAAGTTGAGGATCAATAGTGATGAAATAATTTTAATAGGCAGGAGTATTTATTTAGCAGCAAACCTAGGGGCTGAACAGTTACACTAATGTGTAGTGAAAAACCTCTCTCCTTAGAATCTCAGATGATGTTCAGAAGCTGACTGCCCTGAAATCATTTCTTGAATGTAGAAACACAGAGCTGTTGAATATGCTCTTCATATAGAAGATAGTCTTTATAGCTTACAGTAGTCACAAATGATGCATTAAAGTACTTTTCCTCGTACTTTTCAACAAATATTATTTTAAATGACTTGGAACTGCATTTGAAGAGCAGAAGGCTTGTAATGGGAAATTAGGAAGCAGGGAAATAGGGGCACAGCTGTTCAAGTCTTTTTTGTTTTTTTCAGTCAATTTTTAAGCATTGGTCAATAGCTCCATAACCATTTTACTCAATGAAATGCACAATCTTCCCATTTATTGCAGCAGCAGTATTTTTGGGCCAAGGAACAAGTCAAAGATTAAATTCTCAGCTAGAGGGCTTGAGTTGGGCAGCTGAAAGCTCTTGGAAAGGATGGTTGGTTGTTTCATTTGTTCATTTTCTGGAGTAGAAAATGGATTAAGAAAGGCTTGATGATGCAGTGCATTGAATTACCATGAAAGAGCAAAAGTAGGGAAGATCTAAAACGAGGACAATTATGCACAGGAAGGAAAGGGATAAATCAAGGTAGTTAATTGCTACTTCAGTGTTCTATGTCTGTTAGCAGAAGCATGGGTGGGTTTTCCAACTGACTTGCTTTTATTCAAGATGGGAGTGAGGAACATTGCACTTATGTCAATATTGGCACTTAGCTTTAACTCATTTTTACATGTTCTTAGTAATAAAGAGCAAAAACAGTGAACAGAAGGCTGATGAAGTATTTTCAAGACATTCAAGTTTTCAGTCTGACACAGAGTAGCATTGATTGGTTGTTCTCTGTCCTTTTACATTGGGATGTTGCTTTTGGGTTTTGTTTAACTTCTCTGATCAAGTAAAAAAGTTCTATCTTTGCTAGTAAACAAGTGTCCATGTGTCCATTTGCCTTCATGTGAAGTGATTTCCAAACTGCACTGCTGAAATTGTTTCCTCACTTAAAAGTTAAGTTTAGTATCACAGAAATATTTTATTCCTTAGGGGTTCAGGAGTTAAGGTTTTTTGGGGTTTTTTTTCAAACTCTTCCCTTTAGTAAGCATTGATAATGACAATTTGTAAAAATAACAAGATATTGTTTCATGTGGACATTTTTGTAACCCTTAATTGTTATGATTGGTGTAAAAGCACCTTTGCTCTTCTCAGGCTAGGATTCATGCATTGGATGCAGTGGGAGCTGCTGTGCATGGTAAATCTATTATACTTGGGTGGGGTGAAATTCTTTCAACTCCATGCTGGCAAAGATCTGTTGTATTAGAGGGTCTGCAGTGTTTAGGAACACAAGGAAAAAGTTTAGGTTTTCTAGAAGAAACAGCTTATCAGCAATCTACATTTTTGAACAAGTTGAGGTAAATATAAGGATCAGTTTTAGTAGTCTTTCAAATTAAAATGATTAATCGGATAACATCATCTTTGTTGTGTTCTTGAATATATTCTTACACTGAGTAGAATTCAAATCATCTTCTTAATTAGACCAAGGCAGGCATGGCAGAGACAGTAACTGGCTTCTGGAATAGTGGAGAGAATGCATACAGTGCAAGTATTGTATCTCCATCTACAGGGTTGCTTTATTAAACAGTTTCTCAAATACCTCCTTTAATTAAAATTGTTATAGCAGAGTGTTTACTTCGATTTGGTATCTAATTGTGCTGTAATTGCTCATTTATATGAAAATTTTGAAAATTTATATTTAAATCTGACTAAATAAAACACTTGCAATTATTCTTATAAAACCCATCAGATAATGATGATCTTAACTTCCAAAGACAGGATCATAAACCTAATGTGTTGCAGTTTGTTTACTTAGATCTTTGTCTCCCTTTGTATATAACACTAGGGCACAGGAGAATGTCAGATTAAAGACATGGAAATAACTCTATGAAGTTGTGCTTTGCTGAATGTAGGGATGTGCTGCTTTTTCATAGACTGGAAGGTCAAGGCAGATGTGGATATCTCCAGTGTCTGGGTTATTTGTGCAGATAACTAGAGTGGCATTTGTTGAAGTGCCACCATCAAGGTTTGGAGAAATTCTGTATTTTAAATAAACCATTTATTTGACCTCTTAATACCTGCCATAGAAATATTTAATATAAAAATTTAAGTTTTTATATGTAGCAACTTGAAAACCATCTCTGTAGCTAGGACAAGACACTTTAATGCTTCTTTTTTGTGATCATAGTTACAAACCAGGTAAAGAATGTGCAGTCACTAGCCTTTTTGGTGTAAGAATGTCAATCTCAGGCTTTTTGATGTATTTTGTGACAGCTGCAATAGTTATCTTTAGAAAGGCAGTTACTGCCGAGTTAATGGTGAATATTCAGGAACCAGTGTGCTCCTTTATTGATACTGCTTTTAGTAGGCATCATGGTCAAAGTTTATACACTTAATTTCTTCCTCAGTCTGGGAGATGGTTCAATTGCCCAAACTTCCAGAGATCTGAAATGTGTTGCAACGAAAGGTACTTTCTGAAAGTTGCAAAATGCATAAGAAGCTGGATATTTTGGACATGGGGTATGAAACTGAAAACTTTGGGCATCTGCCTTCCCCTTTATTTACTGTTGTTAAGCTTTTGAGGGGTGTTAGTCTCAGGGTAAGGAGGCTGCAGCTGCCCTGGAATAGCACAAGCCCAGGCAAGAAGATTTGCCATCAGCTGTAGGATCAGAATGGTGTTGTATCTGAGTCTATTGGGTATCCCCAGAAATAACAAAGCATGCATGTTTTCTACCAGAGAATCAGGTTACTCTAAAGGCTGTTTAGAAGACTGATCAATCATGCTAGTTTTAAATCTGAGTTTTTGAGATTAATTTGTTAATTCACATCCTCTGAGTATCCAAATAGCACTGAGCTGAGGTCATATAGTCAGCACTGATGGCTCTGGTCCTCATTAGTCCTTAGCCAGTGAGGTCAAAGCAATGAAGCTTGGTAGCAATTTTGCAAGAGAAGTTTGAGATGAAACAGTTGTTTTCAGCTTTGTGCATGAAAGTTGATCCTGTGCTCTTACATCCCCTGATGCTCACTGTGAAGGTAATGATGCAATACAAGACAACTTTTTTCAAAGTGCTTAGTGCTGTTGGAAATACCTCTGAAAGATGTTTTCTAAGCTAAGAGTTGAAGTAGGGTTTTACTAATTTGAACTCTCATTAATTCTCAGTTATATCATCTGGTATGAGTGGTGCCGCCATACAGGCCAGAGCTCTTCCAGGTACTAGTACTGAATCTGCAACAAACACAGTACCTAAATATACAAAAAAATCAACCAAACAAAATTTCTGAAGCAACTAACCTTAAAAGCAACAAATAAGTCCCCCAAAACCATCCAGCTAAAAAAAACCAACCAATCACAGTCCTCAAAGCAACCAAACAAAAAATCAAACAGCCACAATCCCCAAAGCAACCAAGAACCCCACTCCAAAATTCCCCAATCCAACCAACCATAAAACCAAGAAACCAAAAACCCAACAAAATCAAAACCAGCCGAAGAAGCAAAAATTGCTCAAACCAACGCACTATAAAAACCAAGAAACCAATACACCCCATCAACCTAATTCCCCAAAACAGCCAAATGAAAAACCGAAGAAAATCCCTTACCAGCTAAACAAAATCCTACCCAAACAAAAAAAACCTAACAAAGTCCCCCCAAAAAACAAATAAGGTGAAAAATTTCAATTAAAAAATTACCTTAGGGGGATGAAGATTTTTCTGTTAGCTCACCTTTCTTTATGTAATGTTTCTCAAATAGATTATTTGTAATGAATTAGGTGGTGACTGACCCTCTCTCTTTTTCACTGAGTTGAAAATATTCAAGCCTTTACATTTTTATTCACTAGAACTAAACCAGAAATAAGGCACATCACTCCTTGATAAGAAATTAATGTTAAGAGTCAGCACTGGATGACACAGTAGTGGTGAAGCTGAATGTTGTGTGTTTATGCTTTCAACCTGGGTATCTGGAAATGGAACTCAGTGCTTTTTCCAGTTTGTAAAGGCTGGTACCATGAAAAGGCAGGAGAAGTTTCAAGAAACAAGAAGTTATACTTATAAAATGCCTAATCAATTCAAGCCTCAAAGGACTTGTGGCAATTCACATGTAGAGGGAAACAAATTTTGCTTTCATAAGAATGATAGTGCTAACGAACAGTGACATACAAATACAGCAATGATCAGTCCCTTCTATACAACCAGATAAACAGTGGGCAGTCCCAGACTCAGGTGAAAGATGAGTGGCTCTCATATGTTGCTGTCATCTCATTTAAAAAGGCATTTTGTAGCTTGCACGGAGGATGGATTTGAGGGTATCATAAGGAGCTGATAGGAAATTCATGTCTATTGTTTACTGCAAAGAGAATCTGTATGCATGTATCACCTGTTGTACTTAATGATGGTGCATGATACCCTGTGGTTATTCCCTAGTGGATTCCTCTGCTGAGACTAAGGTTTAAAGAGAATATTCCAGCAATTTTGTGGTCCCCTGCCAGCTTATTAATTTAAGCAGTGAGCTCACTGTAGAAGAGGAGTTGTCTTACTCCTTCCAAAGCCAACTAAATACTCATCTGCCTGTTGGTCTATTTGTGTCTTTGGCAGCTCAGTTTTTAAAATGCAAGCATTTCTTCAGCTCTCATTTAAGATGATCTTTGATTGAGGTGATCATGTTTAGTTGGAGAACAGATAAAAGCTTCTCAATAATGAGGAGCAGTAACAGTATGCTGAAGTATGCCTCACATCAGCAGCAGCTGATAAATTATTAAACAGTTTATTTTCTGGGATGTCTCTGGAGGGCCATGTTGTACTGTGACTGACAACTGGGAAGCCCTCTTGGTGAAGCTTTCAAAGAATGTGCTGGGTAGTGTAGGACTTTTGTCTCCTGTGAAGAGAAACCCAACAAGAGAAATTATTTAGTTATTCTAGTAGAAGTACCTTCTGCCCTCTGGCCTCAGTGCATTTTGCATTGAACATAATGTTTTTTTCTGGGGGAGCTGGAGCTGATTGCTTTAGATGAGGTTTAGAATAAACCTGTGCCAGTGCTATGGATCTTGTTACAGCTGCATCTGTGACCTTGGAAAGGCTGGGGAAGAAGGGAAGGGGAGAGAAGTGGTTTTGAGTATATAAAATGCATATCTTATTGTTTTTCTAAGCAAGAGTCATGAACTTGTTGGTGAATCACAGTTAAAACACTTGTACAGTGTGGTTTCCCTGACACACTGTTTGCTGTGGCAGAATAGCAATAGTCCTAAATATATTCAATGACAAAATTACGTATGTTATCAAGAAAACATTCCAAATTATATTCTGTGGCCCTAGAGTAAAAAAACCAAACATGAACAAGGGTGTTTTTTAAAAAGGCTGCTAAATAGAGACATGAGAATAATGAAATAGTTAAGTATTAAACACATAGGTATTTAAATAAATAGCTGTTTTACTTGGGGGGGAGGGACAAATATGAGGAACTTTGAAACCAAGGTAGAGGAAACATCTAAGAGACCAAGATCCTTAAAAATTTGTAACAGAATTTGGTAAATAGTACAAGTTGTGTACACTAAACAGAGGAAAATTAAAATGACATGAATATCCATGGCTTTCAACTTCATCCATGGTTAAACTTTGCTAATTTTATGAACTTCATAAAAGCAGGGGTTGAATGACAGACTGCAGGAATAGCCAGGGGGATCAGCATGGGCAACCACCCCATACTGATATTATGTGGAATGAAGCACTTGGATTTTCTGTTTAGATCAGTCACAAACAATTCTGTTTCATGTCAACATTGATGGAGGAGGTGAAGAATCTGATTCTGGTCTTCTGGACTGACACTAAATGAATTTTTGATTTACTTTTCCTAACTATCAATGTAAATGTAAGGCTTTTCAATATTTATGAGCTACTCTTGAAGTTAGTGTTATGGAAGATGCTCTAGAAACTCTATTATTGTTTTATCAAATCATTAAACTATTTGCAGGTGATGTTGAGGATTAATGGAATGATTAACTTATCCCTGTTTTACAGACACAGCACCTAATATTTACTTGTTTTTTTTCTTAAATCCTGGAACGAAATATGAGGGGAGGGAGGAGAAGAAAAATAATCCCTGCTTGATCCTTTGCAATCAGTAATTACATGTTCATTTTTCAGCTCTGATTTCTTTCCCCCACCCCATTATTTGGTTCATTGTCTCAGTGTATCCTATTTCCTTGTATTTCCACCTCAATGCAAACTGACAGGCTGAAATAATATTGAGGCAAGTAAATTACATTGAAAAAATATTCTCATTACAGGATTTGGGTTAACTCCTAACCACAGTTCACATCATGGAAACATCACCAATAATAGGAACTAATTCAGTTTGCCTCTGGAATAAACTATCATATAAAATGCCAGGGGCTTTTCTCAGCCCACAAAGTAAAGCAGAAGGAATGCAGAGACAGAGATGCATTGTCTGGAGTGTTTGGAAAGACAGAAGCTATTCCAACAGGCCAGAGAGCTATTAGGGTGTGCTTGTTTTCCAACTTACTGGTCACCTTTTCCTCACACTTACAACACGTCATTTTGGTTCTTGTCCACTAAAGAGAGTGCATGGTTTGGTGTTTTGAGTACTGAGATACATGTGTGGACTAAAATTAAGTGTTTTGAGGCTTGCCTGCCTTTGCTCTGTCTGGGGTTCACCCTGGGATAGTTTATATTGCCTTTCTAACCAGACTGTCTGTTTCTGCAATCTTGTATTTTACTGATGGTCTGTCCATAATACTTGACCATAAGTATTTGACCTTAGTGACCCTATCAGGGCTGGAAAAGTAAACTGCATCTAGGACACAAATAACCTGAGTTTCATTTGGATACTCTCAGTGTAAAAATACTTTTTTGTGTCCCCCTACTTCCCCTTTACATATTATATTCAAAGCACTTTATATCTCCATGTACTCAATGGGTTTTGTGCCAACAACTTCCATATTAGTGCTGTTGTACTTCAGCTCCTGTGCAAATTTAAATATGTATTTTAATGTGTAGTAACTATATAAATACATTTTAGTGTTTTACTAGAGGTGTGGGGAGTGAGGCAAGGGAAGAGGAAGTTGTAGCAAAAGCTAGCGTCCTCCTGGTGTACGTCCTTGATTACAGGAGGAAGTTGGGAACAATGTGCTTCAGTAGAGCTTGGACTCAAAATATTTGGTAGTTCACATGTGAAGGGTCTAGGGTGTGGCCATGCTTTTCACTTTCCCCTGTGGCTTTTTCCTAAGTTTAATTAGCTAAACAGGATTCAGGTTTGGGGAAAAAACACCCCCATCCCAAAAAAACCCCATGTTTTCCCAGCTGAAAACTAGACAGTAGAAGTTCTTTATAAGTATAGCAGAATTGCATTTGTTGTCATACATGACAGAATTTATTATGTCTCTTCCTGTGGGGGTGAGGAAGTCTTCACCTTTCAAGGATGCACTGGTGTATGTGCAGGTGGGGAAATTAATACCTGGAAATATTAGAAAAAATCTATGTTAACTTGAGCCTCTAAGTTTAGAGAATTTTAAGACTCATTTGTTTGCTTGTAGATGAAAAGAAAAGAAACAACCCAAGGCTTTTATTTAAATTCAGAGGAAAACATTGAGTTTTGTGGAGTTTTGTGGAGAAGTGCTTGGTTCACTTAATTTTTGTTACATTTGTATTTGTGTTAGCAGCTACACTTGTGATGTTAGGAATAAGACATAATTCTATTATGCACTGGAAATGTTCTTTGAAATATAAATATCTGTAGTGAAAATTGTTGCTGAAATCAAGAATGAATAAGCAACTTATTGCATCTGTCTGAAATTAATTCTTGCCTGTTGTAATTATGCAGATTAATAGATATGTTTGAGAGTATTATGAGAACATAATGAACCTAAGATCCCAGTAGTAATAAAACAGTAGTTCTGTTTAAAGAATAATTTTATAGTTTATAGAGATGGCCTGTTAATTTGAAAGATTACATTTAGCTGTGTTCATTTCCCTGCTGGCTGAATCCAAACTGTGAGCATTAATTAGTCATCAATGTTTTGAAAGGGAAGAGTAATACTTAGTTTATTACTAAATGCTTTTGAATATAGAATTAAATCTTCAAGCAGAGTGTCTAATTTTCAGTGTAATATGAAGTTAGTACTCGTAAAATCATACTTTAAAATAAACTTGTTAACTGGCTTCACCTGCTCACCAGGTTTTCCTGACTGTACCTTACTACAGGACCAAGGACTAACTCTAGGATTTAGAGATCAGTTTTCCCATCCTAACATGTCTGTGAACCATTCTCTTATTGCACTGGTTTGGAAAAGTGGAAAATATATGCAGTAGTAGGGTACTGAAGGTGAATAAAATCAAATTTTAATAACTGCACTACAAACCCTTTCCTTTCAGCAACCAGTGTACTTGACTGGCTTTGCACAGTGATGAAACATGTTTGATTTTTATGCTCATAGATATTTTTTCATGTCCCTAAGTACCCTGCCCACAAGCATCTAGACTAATATTCAATTACTGCTGTACTTATCTGGTGCTAGAATATTCAGTGTTCTGTAGCCTACAGAAAAATGTCATAGAGAACTGGGAAAACACAGAATTAATTTTAAAATAACATGATGACTCATTAAATAGATTAAAGCTGTTTATATTCACAGTTATGGAGCTTCAAAATGTAATAGGAATGGTTGAGATAAAAACTGAAGAATGTAAAAGGGCCAAATTAAGATGAAATAACTTCTTTTATTGAATAAAAAAGTAGAGTTTTGTAGCTGACCACTGGAAGCAGTTTAAAAAACCTGTGATTTCAGCATACTAAGCAATAGTCTATAAACACTGCAAAGATATTTCCAAAGTTTTTGAAATATATCTTTTTTCCTGCTTAAAATATTGAAGAAAACTTGTGTGGTCTCAGGATAGGTCTTGGTGTCCTGTGTCAGTGTCAGCATGTCATGCATGCTCACATGATTCAGCACAGTTTCAGTTGCCTTTAAAAGAGGATTTTAGCAATGCTGCTGTGTCAGGATTGTTAAATCCTGAATTTGTCAGGAAGGGCACTGAGTCCTTCCTGTTACAGGGGCAGCTCAGAAGGAAATGTTGTGGGCTGGAGGAGACACTGGTCCTGTGTTTTCTTGAGAGTGCTGGGAGACATGAGTGCAACAGTGTGTGGTGGTGAGATTAATGGTCATGTGGATATTAATATACTTAGTAAATGTAATTTCAATTCATTTTTTATAAGTTTGTCACTTAAACTATGTGAAATGTCTGCTATGTGGTAGAACTTTATTTGCTAGAGTGTAATGACATTTCCAGCATGTAAACCTTAGCAGGACAAGGTTCAACAGAATTTGATTTTATTTCCTTTTCCATGCAGAAGCAGTGTGTAAGGATTTTCAGGATCTCTGTTGGTCCTGCTCAGTGTAACATTGAGTCACTTGGATGTGGTGACCCTTTGGAGAGATACTGGTCTCTGCTTTGATGCATTAGACTGAGGATGACAGAATTAACTGAGTACCCAAAGTTTATTTTGTGTTTCTGATAATAGGGTGTTTTTGAAATTTAGGAAAATCACCTGGGCTTGAATTGTATCAGTGATTTTAGATTTAAGTATAGGTGACTTGTAGCTACTGGGACCAAGGGCTGTTTCCTGTCTGCAGCAATTTTCCTTTAATTACCCTTTCATACACTGGCTAAATAGACCCTATCTTCCTTCTAATCCAGATTTGGTTTAGGGCTTATATATGAAAGGGTGTTTGACATAAAATATTGATGTCTGATGTAAAAATACCAAAACACAATTAATGCATCCCTTCCTATGCAAAAAAACCCCCCAAAGAACCAACCCAAACAAACAAAAAAACACAAAAAACCAAAAACAACCCAAGAAACTAGCATGTTAATGTTAAATTATAAAGCTTATTGGAGTCTTATCTGATAATGTGTTGGTAACTATTGTGTTTACATGTATTTTGTAAAAGCTAGTGCTGGATATGTGTGGGCTTTCCCATGGGTTCTGTTCTAAATGTTTAGGTTTTGCATTGACTTTTCAAAACTTTATTCCTATTGCAATATCATTAATGACATACTATTGGTGGTGAAAAACAGTAAGGATATAAATATAGAGGGGGAAATATTAAAGCTGCAGCCACAAAGGGATTTGTGTATCCAACAGTTAATGTGATTAGTGTTGTACATGGACTTGTGCTCCACTTACCACATACAGCCGTCTGCCTTTGAAATGGAAATGTTCTGTCAGGTTTTCCCTTTATATTGGGTTAAGCTACTCTGTGATCTTCTGCACAAAACAATTTTCTTATGAACCTTACTGAGAAGTCCAGTAAGTCAGTCCTGTAACTTGGTATCTTTTTTTCTCTTTTTCTATTAATTCCCACTGTGAGCCATTGTATAGGATTCTTAATGCCCATGGAACAATTTCTTATTTAATGGTGGCTATCATCCTGCAACTGGCGCTGGCACCCTTTTAACTTGATCTGACTTTGATGTTTTTATTGTTCAAGCATTTTGCTTCAGGTCTGCAGTGCCTGTTGCTTGGATGTGATGTGGCTTGTGATGGTTGTACAAAGGTGGCTTTCCATAGGGGCCAGTGGGAGTGACAGCCGGATGCTTCTATGTAGAGATAGTTTTCTGCATATATTGGAGTAACTGAGGCTTTCCTAGTTTGTAATGAGCTGGTAATCACTTTTCAGAATGAAAAAAGAAATCAAGGTGGTTTTCTTGATAACCCTGATGCCACAAGCCATGCCAGTCAGGCATTAGATGCAAATAGAGTAGTGTGATACCTTTGATCTAGTTTGGTTAATCTATGTCTTCAGCTAGAATCTGCCAGAAATGTCATCTGCATAATATAACTCAGGTCAAATATTGAAAATTGCAGTAGTGGTGCCTGGGCTCTGAATCCAGCTGATATTGTGCAAAGCACTTGTGAGGAGCTTCTCTGGATGCAACTGTGTCCCTTGGTGCTGCAAATTGCAATTCCATTAGCTCCTCTGAGAAGTCTTTTTCCCCTCTGTAGCAGGAGATATCTCTGGGGAGCACTTAGAGCAGTGTGATTTTAGGCAGCTAACTGGAGTGTTGGGATTCTCCTGATGTGGATGTCTACTTCTGTCTTTAACTGTTACACTATTATAAATAGTGTTTAACTATTATAAATTATATTGGCTCCCGATTTTATTCAGGCTGAATGATGCCTAAATTAATAAACCAGCTCGGGAGCCTGGGGGTAGGGGAATGTAACATGTTAATGAAGTTGCCAATCATTTTTCTCCTGAAGTCCATTAAAAACGTGGCATACCCTGCTTCTGTCAAATGTGTTGGCTCTCAGTTGTCTGTGATAATGGACTAGAGGATATTCCCCATGGAATAGAGGAAAAGCATGGGCAATCAAGGTGCTAGGAGAATGGCTGTGGAGATTTAGGAGTGACTTGTGACTGCTGGCCTGACAGGGATCAAGTAGTCCAAGGAGCAGTACAGAAATGTTGGTGTGATGCTGCATTTGTCCATCTTGTAGATCCATCTTTCTGTGTGTGTTAGCCCAGGGGTCTGCTGGCCTAATTTGGAAGGGTTTGTTCTGTTTTGGGAAATAACCAACTGATGAAATGACTCGAGTAGTCACAGTTATGAGAACATCTTAGCTGTTGGGGATTGCTTGCGTTCTGCGTCATTTAGACTTAAAAGCCTTTTTAAAATACTTTGTAAATACTTTTAGTTCTTTGTTTTAGTTATTGAAACACTGGAAAACTATTTTTGTGAAGTGTTGGAATTAAAAAATATTGACTTGTTTGTACAATCCAAATGAATTCAGTGCTGAAGGCCCTCGTAAACAGAAGGCTGAAAAGTGATATCTTGGTGATAAGACCCTGTGACAGAACACAAGTGGCTCACCAGGTCTGCAATCAGGCAGTAGGATGGCTTTTCAAATTAGCTGAGTGAAAAAAATCCTGGGTTTTGTAGCCTCAGTTAGTACTTTTTCAACAGCAGTTTAAGTTCCCCAATTGGTATGGTTTGTATCTTGCCCCTTATGTTCCTCTAGCTGTACAAACCCCGTGCCATGATATTGCTGCTGTCTGCAGTGTGCTGCTCTAGCTCCATCTGAGGTGTGGGATGTATCCAGCTGGCAGTGCTGACTGTCAGCTGTACTCCACAGAAGCATGGCTTAGTTACTCTCCATTCAATTGCTAGGAATTCCTCTGCTGCAGTCGGGTGTCGGAGGCAATAACTGTCCTGTGCTGCTGATGCACTGGCTTCTCCAGGTTATTTAGTGATCTGTCAAAAAAAATTATCATGGGCTGATTTGAAAAGCAACATGCTGAACAGATCGTTCAAGGTAGGAGGCTATTTCACGTTTGGGGGAATAAATGTGCTTTCAACATCACAGTTTTGAGGAAACTAAATATAAACATGTTCTCTTTTAGCTAGAAGGAATGTCACACTCTATTTTCATATAGTTGATAATAGGTTGGAAAATAATTTGGTTTCCTAACGTTCAAGGAATGCCAGAAATTTGGCAGGATTTTCTATGGCTTTTCATGCTCAATACTAGTCTAACTTGAATGTATTCTAAGATTACATATTGATGGTATAATCAAGCCAACATTGATATGATTGGATTGTGTTGGTGGGTCAGTCTATAGATTTTTTTACATTTTTACATTTAACTTTACATAAACTTTTAAAAGAAGGGAATTGTATTTTCTGAGACTCCACGCAGAAATTCATTAATTCAGAAGTTCTGTAGGGCTTAGATGACAGTCTGGGGAGCAGAGCTCTCTGAACCTTGTAGCTTACTTAGTTGGCCATTGATCCTTCTGGTGTCCATGGCTTAGAGCCGTATCCTGCTGTAGATTTGTCCCAGCCCTTCATGCTCATGGTGGCCTTCATGAGATGAGTGGTGCTGTACTGCTCTTACCTCTGCTCAGAGAGCTTCAGTACTTTCTAGTTATGCAGAAATTTATAAAAAAGTGCTTTCATTTTCTGATGGGGCTAAATGGAACTATGGCCTGGTGGTGCACTTGCATTCTTCATGAACACTAATACCTGTTATCAATATATTAAGTGTTAGTATTGTTTCTTGTATATTGGCTATTGATTTTGTGGGTTTTCTGTTGTTTAAACGGCTACAGCCTTTCAATGTTATCAAGATAGATTGAGGTGTTTTCAAAATTTGTTCCCCCCATTCTTGTTTCTTTACCTTTAATATATATTTACACATATATACGTAATTAAAACATTATATAGTTCCTTAAAAAGGCAGCTGTTAATTTGCCATTTCCCCTTAGCAAGTGTTAGGATTTCCTGAATACATTTTTGGAGTCTGCTTTATGTTAATATTTCTAATTATTCTTTTTCTTGCTGTATTTTCATTTTTATTTGCTTTGTCACCTAATTTACAAGTGCATTCACATTCAATATCCATAATTTTGTGCCAGTTTTGTGCTTATTAAATTGCACAGTTAACCTAAGAGAGACAAATATTGCCTATATGCCTGGAAGACTAAATTTATTGTTGTACATTTGTATCCATGTGTTTGCCATAGTTTTTGCATTTAAAATATTCCATCTATGCATTTAAGTATTCTTTTAATGTGAGTTTAAAGGGACTAAATAGAAGCACTAAACTGAACTCACTACACAATTTTGATGCTGAAAAGAGTCCTTTTTATTCTAAATAATATAAATGTGTAATATAAACTAATTTCTTAGGAAGTTGTGGAAAATAGCGGATAAATAATTCCTTTTAATGATGGAGTTGTTAAAAGGAGAATCTGAAATCCTGCTTACTGTGTACTTTCCTTAAAAGGTCTCTACATGAGGTAGCAGGAAGACATCAAGAATCTAATTTTCTGGAATGTAAATTTACTGGATGTGTTTTGAAACACTTTATGAAATGTGTTTCTGTTGTCTTGCATGTGTTTGGTAGCATATAAAAACTTGTATGCACTTGTTAATAGGAGGTAGAAAATAAAAGGAAGTTTTTTAGTGGCCCATCTCCATGCTGTTGTCACAGGGTGCAGCAATCTGTATCTTAGGGATGCACTGAGGAACAAAAGCTTTATATTTGAGTGCATACAGTAATTTAAATGCTCTTCTCTGAATTAGCTCCTCAACTGGTTATGTTGGGCACTGTTGGAAGATGTTATTTGCTTTGTTATACCCAGACAATAACATTTTATGGATTACTTCTGTTACCAAAACCATGTCTAGCTGAAGGTATGTGTAGCTCTGTTCTCTAGCAAGCAGGAAAAATGGGCATTTGCTTTTCTCTTGCAACTGGTGAGTAAAAAGAGCACATGAAAAGGACTGAGAAGGGTGCTATTTATTTAGCTCAGGTTTCTTCAGTATGACTTTAGGCGGACACTTGCCAGTCTTGGGACCTCTATATGAAATTTATTGCACTTAATCTTGTCCAAGACAAGAGTTGGCTTCAACTGAAAAGTTTTACATCTGAATATCAGTATTTGCAGCTAATCTGATCCTAATATTAACTCTGGGGAGAAATGCAGTCTAGGAAAAGCATTTCTGTATTTGGGTATTATGTTTTGAAAGTTTGGACGTGTAATCTAACAAAGTAATGGAGAAACAAGATCAGAAAGTCTGCGCGGCACATGCCATTTAAATGTGCTCTTAATGTCAGTTCAGTGGTGAAATTCTCTGCTCAGTTTGGTGTCTGTCCCAGGCTACTTATGTCCTATGCTCCCACGTTGCACTGAAGGGGCTGCCTCACAAGTGTTTTGAGCAATCTTTAATTTTAGTGGTTTTATTATGGTAATGCCTGATGTATTTTCCTGGAAGGTGTGAAAATTAAACTGATGAACAAAGAAAGGGTCTGATGCTTTCTCCTGCAAAGGCAGTGGTACATTTGTCCTGCAGCAAATGCTGCATAATCCATACAATTTATTGGTGATCTGTGCCTTGAGCTCCAGAATTCCATGGGAGCTGAGTTGTTGAGGGGTCTGGCATGCCCAAACAGTGTTTGTGTGGAGTGTATCTGCATCCTTAGCAGCCCCATCTGTCTTTGCCCAGCCTCATCTTTCCTCCAAAGCAGGGAAGAGAGCTATGAACCCTTTGCTGAAGGAATTTATCCTATGTTTGATTTATGATGGAAGCAAGCTCAAGTCTGTCAAAAGATATACTTTGGTACCTAAAATGTGGGAGTGAGGGAATTATGATTAGGAACATTACCAGCCCTCAGGCAAAACTAATTGTGTCTAATTTTTGCTAATACCTAATGACAATGTTCAACACTCAAATTTGAATGAGTTGATGATGGCTTAATGTGCTTTGTGTTGAAAAGCTGTCAGTGACCAGTGCAGGAGATGGAAATTACATGACCAAGGACTTGTACAGTTGGAATAGAACAGACTTTCCAATTCTTAAATACTTCTGAGCAGGAGGTGTGATGGTGTACTTTGACTGAATTTTGGTAGTCCTTACTCCTAATAGCTGTCATCTTCAGGCTCTACTGACTGTGTTGGGAATATCTTTTCAAGAGTTTTGAAAGGAAAACTTCTTTTAAGGGTGCTGATCTTGATATCTTGCATGGATATCAGTCAACATGTAGACAGATGACAGGCACAGACACTATTATTGACAGCTGCTTAGAAAATAAACAAAATATCATGCAGCAGAGTAATTCTGCCAACAAGGAGGATAGTAGCAACTTTTCCAAAGAACAAATGTTCAGTCTCATTTTGACTTACATGACAGGAAAAATGGTGAAAGAAATGGACATGACCCAGAATTCCCACAGCCAAGGGGATGTTTAAGTATCGGTTTAGCTGAAATTACTGTTGCTTGTCATTCCCCAGTGAGAGTTTTGAGAAGTCATCACAGGCTTTTTAAATGTTTAAATATCAGTGTGTATAAGTCAGGTGTAGGCATATGTATTTCACATACTTTTGCTTTTTCCATTGAACAACAAGTCATCTCAGAGCAGAAATGGCTGTGCTGAAGCCATATAAATAATCATCTCTGATCTTTTTCTAAAAGATGTTTGCCAGGTGATATCCTCAGTATCAGCAAAGTCAATCAGACTCTCAGTCCTACTCCTTGTAGCTGCTGGGATTTTAGAGGGCCTAACTGAAGCTGACAGAAGTAATTTTTATTGCTTTCAGTGACTTTTAAATCAGGCTGAAAATGCTGGTTGGTCTCAAAAAGGGTTAATACTTTGTGAGCTCTGATCTAATGAGTGGAGACCAGTGGTAAATCTAAAGGGAAGGAAGAGCTTTGCAGGCAAAATGCAGTAAAGCTTAATTTTATTTTTCAAATTCCAACTTATTTAAATTTTATATCACAAGTTTTGGAGGTATAATTCCCTACTACCACCTTAAGATCTATTTGCCTCATCATTGCTTGAGACGCTGACTGAATGCACATAGTTTAATTTAAAATTGATTGCATTTAACAACAGAATTTTTAAAAGCCTTTAGTAATGTCATAATGATAGATAGCTCTTAATTTAGTCAAGAATGACCTGATACAGTTATCTATAATTGGCATTAGCAATGTTGAACTGACAGTAAATTCAATTAATTCTTCAATTTTATGCTCTTAACATTTAAAAGCCTAACCTCACTTTAAAATCAGTTACCATTATTTTGAGGATGGGATTCTTAATGTTAAACCGTATTAAATCCATATTTTCTCCCCTATAAGGTTGCTTTGATTTTTTTTTTGTGGTGTTTTTGTGGCATGTAGGTCAATGAGCAGTTTGTGTGGGTGTGTCTTTGACATAGGGATCTCTTTTGGATGTTGATTTAACACAGAATAAGTGTTCTCATAGTGCAGACCAGGAGGTTGGGTTGATATTTCCTCTACCACATTCACACTGCTGTCAAGGAACACCCATGGCTGTAGGCAATAATTTATAACAGCAGTGCTGCATTGTCTGGTTTTAGTCACTCTGGAGTAGTTTTCAGGAGTGATAGGTATGTATTTATCCCATCTTTAAAGAATTACATAGCACATGTGATTATTTGGATTAATTAGCATGATTTTACATCACAGTTGGCAGAAAGCTGGAAAAAAGGCCAAGACTAAGGGTTAAGGGAGGCAAACAAGATAACTGAGGGTGGTGACTGAGGTGGAAGTCCCTTCTGAATTCTGAGTGCTCCAGCACAAGTTTTCTGTGATTCACTCTGTGAAGCTGCATTATCATTTTGCTGTATATATTCCAATATACCTTAGTCCTCTCAGACCCTGGAGAGAACACTTCCAGTGGGTAATTTCACTGCCACAACCAGACTGCTGAGCAAACTAGCCCAGCCTTTGGTTTGGTGTTTCTGATGGTTTGAGCTGCAAGCTTCTTCAGTCAAGCTGCTCTGTGCTACAGCTCTCTCTCTTTAGTGATGCTGCACTACCTGCTGCTTGGCAGCTTTAACTGGAAAACAAAGAAATTGATGATGCAAACAGAAGATCTGTTCCCAAAACTGGGTGAAACTCTGGAAGGGTTTCTGCTGCTTGAATTTTAAACACTGTGTTGCTAAACCTTGTACATCATCTATGTGTTAGCCAGCTGGGATAGCCCATCCAGGCCCTATTGACACCACCATGTTTTCCATTGGTGCTGTTACCTCATTTTGGAGGATTTCTGAAAATAAGGTGTGAGCAGATATTGAAAATTTTTACCTACATTTACCCCACTTGCCTGATATTTTAATTTCAAAGTAAGGTGTCAAACAGAAAATGAAACCCTGGGTTGAATTCTAGTCCTTGTGTAGGAAGTGTCAAACCCTTTCAAGGGAGCCTGACCCAGATTTGTACTTATTATTCATGTATCAGTGAAATTAATTTTAATCATTAATGAATCCAATACTGCATTTTAAAAATCTAAGTGTGAACAAGGAGGGGAAAAAAAAATCTGTAAATACTAGGCAGTTTCACAGTTTTTTTCAGCTGCTGTAACTCAGTGCAGCTTCACAGAACAGAGAAGGGCAATTTGCTTAACAGCACTGAAGAATTAAACCAGGGAAATGGCATAAGAACTTACAAGGATTTTAGAATTATAATCTGAGGAAATAAAAACATGCAAAGTTGGGCATTGCTTCTGTGAAGGAGGAGTTAAATTGTACACCTATGTACCTTTCATTAAGGAAAAGCATTAGTATTCAAACTGAACAATGTCATAGAATAACTAATTTATTTTTTTAAGCATGCAAAACTTCTGTCAGTTGAAAGGGGGTAAGCTCAGCATATTAATGTAGTTCCCTTCTTACCTGTTGTTTTGTGAAGTGGTTAACATTTCTGGCATTTTCCATCTGGAATTTTATGCCAATGGCAGATCTGACTGTGATGGTTCAAATGCATCAGCTGGAATAGTGTTTCACTGTGGAAGTGCCAAGCCTTTTAGACAGGTGTCTAATAATGCAATAGTTTGTTGTAACTATGAGTAAAGTGTAATTTATCTAACATAATTACATTATTAGATGTTTAGAGCCACTAATTTGAAATAGACTCCACTCATCTATTAACTTTTCACATAGCCAAGACTGTAATCATCTGGCAAACTATCAGCTCTTGGGTTAAAATTTAAACCTACAGTGAGCCTCAAACTGCTTTGCATTTACCCTTAGAAGAAAAGTGAGGTTGAATAATTTTGTCATGTTAATTTATCTTAGGAAAGTGGATTGCAAGGCTTTGAATTGCAGTCATTAGGTAAGCATGTAAAGTATTACCAGCTACAAGATTCATCTGATGTGGTGTGGATGGATTCGTGCACGTGCAAAGACCATTTGAGAGCATTTCAATTTTTGCCACATTTGCTAGGGCTAGTTGCACCCACTTATAAAAGAGATTGACTCTCTAAAAAGGCAATGGGTTATGTGTCCTAAATGTTAAGACTTTGGTTAAAATAAAAGGAACAAAAGAATTATTTTTATTTTATCTTGTCATGAGGTTTGTGCTAAGGCTTTGAGTAGTAACTTTATTGCAGCAGCTCATTTTCCTTTTCATTTGATGCCCTCATATACACCTTGTTACTCTATTAAACTAGAAAGATTTAGTTGAAGCTGTTATAAAGCCTTTTCTCAAAACACATAAAAATTGGAGCCTGAACACATGAGATTACATTGAGTTTTAGTTTATGTTGCTTTTTTTAGGAAATAAAAATAGGAGAGAACAAGAGTTGATTGCTTAATAAGTATCAGCTATTATCATAAAAAGGATCATAATTTTGAGCTTCATTTTTATTTCGACCAAAACACTTCTAGATAATAAATGTTGCAATTGAATCTTGTCTTTTATAGAAAGTTGTTAAAACAAGCTAAATGCTTTCCGTTTGTGGATAACAAACTGATGCTCTAAGTTTAAGAATTACTGTGCCAAGGATTAAGTATTTCCTTGTGGTCTATAAAATGGACTGTTTCTGGCTATTTCTGGGACTTGTGAATTAAGGGCATTACCTCAGGTGGAATGCCAAAAAAGAAAAATAGATTGTGATGCTGTGTTGTCTCCATTACTGAGAACAGTTTTTCATCTCTTTTCATCAAGTTCTGATTCAGATAATTCCCCTAGATTTCTACTTGAGAATCTGCCTTTTGTGGGCTGTTTTAAGGGTATTTTCACATTGTTCATTGCACGTTTTTAGGATTTTCTAAGTATGTGTTTATAATAAAGCAGCACCGAAATTAATAGCATCTTATATGTATACAAGAACTACTTTATCGTATTTTAAACTGCAAATGCAATGTTAGTGTGTGTGGAAATGGAATTTAACTCACTTTGTGAACTTGAAATATATCCCTAAGCAGTTATTGCAAAATCTTATCAAATTCTCGAGCAAGAAACAAAGCTTTTTCTAAATGGAGTTTTTATGAACTCTTTTAAGGACTGTTTACTGGAAAGCTGCCTAATCACTGTATTCCCTGGGTAATGGCTGGGATATGTGTGCTGAATTAATAGTAGGAATATGCTCAACTACACAGGCAGAAAACAGTTGATAATGTTTTTGTTAGTGCCTGTGAATCACAGAACAAATTTGGAATATGGAGAAAATTCATAAAAGTAGCCCCATTTAATTGTATCAGCCTAGAAAAGGGATGGATGCATGCAATGAGGTCAAACAATGCTGTAAATTCCTGTGCCAGGCATTCAGCAGAGTTTTAGTGCTGTGCTTGGCTTTGGGGGTGGTGAACTCCCTGTGAATAAAACCAGAAGCCTTTCAGAGACCCTTCTCCCTCAGGGCTGGGATTTCACTTGGTGTAACTCCTGCCTGGTCTGTGCAGAACACCAACACCTAGTGAGCAGAGTTACCAGCACAGTGTGATGTCTGAGGCATCAATAAATATACCAATAGATGTTACAGTCATGATGAAATCAGCTTGCACAGGCTTCTCCTTCATTTGAACAGTGCTTTGCTTGAGTGATTTTTAAGGAAATTGGTGCAACTATTTTTTTCTAAGTGGTAGAAGTAATAATTAAAATCAGTCAGTTAAAAAGATTTAAGAATATGTTTAATTTATAGAAAGATTAGGTATATCAGGGGAAAATCCACTTTGCTGGCATTCTTCTGCTTGGGCCATTGCAAAGGAACTGAAATGGGTTAAGAGGAAATTACTCTTCCTACAGTGTGCTGTGTGTGGCTTCCTGGGGATTTTACCTTTCTGGTGAGTGTCTGAACACAATGAAGCTGCAAGCATCTGCTAAATCCAGTTAAGGAGATTTCCAGTTTAGTCTTTTGGCTCTGGAAGAGTCCCTAACTGTGCACCTGGGACATAGGATTGTCCAAAAGCATTCTCATTGCACTTTGTGAGGAATCTTGGACTTAATTCTGCTGGTTTAGTTTGATTTTCCGTATTCTTCTATAAAAGAATTGCTTTCCATTCACCTTCTCACTGCAGTGCCTGCATTCTCAGCTGTCTGGTTTTTACCTTTTCTTCAGCTGCCTCTTTTCCACACTGAAGTGCCCTTGTCTACTTAGCTCTTTCTTTTATGGAAGCTGTTCAATAGCTGGAGTTAAACTTGTTGCCCTACTCTGAATTTCCAATTTCCTCTTTGAGGGTGACGCAATCACCACTGTCTCCCCAGAGTGCACTGAAGGAGGGCACTCCTATGCTTAGTTACACAGTTCTTTTGGGGTTTGAAAGAGACAGAGAAATGGAAGGGAATGGCTTTAGTTCATAAATATTTTTGCATTAATAATAATTACAATGTCAATCAATGGGTGTAGTATGGTAGGCAACCAATAATGCTTTATAGACTCTTCAGAAAGTAAGGTAATGTGAAATAATTCCAAATAACCTCCCTAGAATGGTTATTCTGTGAGAAGCAGTAGTTCTAAGACTGGCATGGTGTGAGGAGATCACTGGGCATGGGCAAAAAAAATAGAAAAATGAGTGGCCTGAGGCTATATTCAGGGTTCCTGAAAATATTTGTGTCTTCCTTCATGTGGACATTGCAAAGCAATGTTGTGCCTTTGTGTTGTGTGCATTTGGTTCTTTTGGATGTAAATCCAAGCCAATTGCAAATTCTTTTATTTCTTATAGGAGTTTAGCATGGTGTTACCAAGTACTGAAAAGAATTCAACATGTTTTATTGTTATCAAAAGTGTTTCCAGGAGTGTGAGTGAGGGATAGGAAACCAGGACACAGCAAAGGTGGGTCCCTGTCTATCTCTGCAGTATCTCAGTGTGCATCAGTGTATCCCTGAGTCTCTTGTGCACTTATGTTAAAAAGGTAGTGCTCCCCAAAGCAAGAAATTAAGCAAAGGGAAAATATCTCCCAGTTTTTTCACAGCATGTTTTTAATTCTTTAAAAAAAAATCTACACAGGAAATAAAAGACTGTTTTATTTTTTAAATTTATAAATACAGAGATGTATTGATCACAGCTGAAAGAGATTTGTAGTTATGCACAGCATGCTTGTGAATTCCTTAGCAAACCTATTATTTTCTTTTATAAAATATGTCTGTGAAATGTTTTGGAGTTTGCTATTGGGAAATATTTTTCCTGCAAAACACAGTTTAGTGGGAATAAAAAAAACCACTGGTTGGTATAAAGATGGAATAATGTCTTTAGGCATTTATACCAGAATAATCTTGAATCTAGAGGAAACTTGAATGTGGGGAGGAGAGTGGAGGTTTTGAAAATCTGAGAGGGCTTTTGCTCCCACCAGTTGTGTTTTCATGCTGTTTACTTGGGGTAATATAGTTCATGCTTCACTGTAAAACTTCTAAGTGCCTTCATCATGTTGAATGAGAAACTGTGTTTTTATAAAATAGCATTTATTTTGTTGTGGATGTGCTGCTTTATCACCTACATAGAAGAACTTGCAATTACTTACGTTGTATCTCAAGTGAAACAAGAATTTAAGAGAACTCCATGGAGTTCAATGAGCCTGTTTCTAGCTGTGTTCACAGCAGATTTCTACCCAGAAGCAACATAAGCATATTTGGTGTTTTTAAAGGCTTTTTCAGACTCCAGCTCTTTTGAAGCAGGCACTTAATGAGTTTCTGTGTATTTAGCAACCTTCATCAGATGCCTTTATATCAACTTTTGCAGGCTGCCTTTGGGCTCATATGAAAAATCAGGCATAGATTATAAAATGTGAGAATACTTTTTCTCTGTGAATGCTTGAGAAATCTCATGCTCTTTTAACACAATTTCGTACTTCAAGCCTGAGCAGCTCTAGTCGCAGGGAAAATCGATAGAATTTTGTCATTACGGTCATGTCTGTCAATTATAGCTAGATTCATGTGGTCATGTAAGATTATAAATTTGTGCCAACCTCTCAGTCACAGATGTTCCAGCTGTGAAGACATGTGGCACTATTTATTCTACTCTTTTTTTCATAAAGACCACAGGGGGAAAACATTGTCCCTACCCAGAGACTGTAGCAGTTATTCTGAAAGTACCTTTCAATCTTCCTCTGCATGCTGAGATGATGGCATTAGGTCTTTTTAGCCCTCACATGTTTGTTTCAAACTCCCACAGCTCACAAAATTAATTTCTGTTGGGAACACAATGTCATGATGAGGCAGGTTATTCTGACTGGGCTTTCTCTTTATCTGCTACACAAAGCAATTGATTCACTTTCTATTAATTGCCACCAGCTATGGGGACTGCCTGGTGCTTTTCCTTTGCAGCTTTCAGGCATTTGAGCTCGTTCTCAGGTTGGCTGTTTGGAAAAGTAGAGGTGGCAGGAGGGAGAAGGAAGGTTGTAGCAGAAAGAGGCTGGCTTAGCCCAAATCTTAAAGCACGACCCAGCTGTAGGATGGTAGGAAATGGTTATTGTGTGTGGAGCACTATATTTTACTTAAAGACAGCATAATATTACTTGTCTCAACTTTTTCCCTCCCAAACCCTATGAGCAAAGGAAATTCCAAAAAATTGCTTTTTAACTAATTATAAAAAATCCAATAACACTAGCAGCTTATTTCTTTCTGACTAAATATAATGAGATTGGAGCATTGCTTCATCAGGAGAATGACCTAATACAATAGCTTATTGAACCATGAAAGATTCATTAAAACTACCATGCAAGGGGTTTTTTGGGCAATATTTTATGCAGTAGACTTTTTTCTTTTAAAAACAACTCCAAAGTCTAAAGCAGTTACTGCATGTACTTGTAATCCATTTTATAACACTAGGAAACATAACTCATTTTTAATTACCTAGTATGTTATAAAGATGTTACAGAAAAAATCCTCATGGCTGAGCTGCACTTCATTTGTTGGAGGCTGATGTTGGCAGCCAGGTGACTTTTTGCAAAATACCTGGATGTTACGCATGGGGGTTTTGCAAAAAATTCAGGAGTTGGTGATAATTTTCAAATTTCCAGAAAATTACCCTTTCCTGCTGACCTAAATGAAAAAGCTGTCCCTTCCATGAAGTGGGAAGGGCAGTGTGTCTGTACAGCTTTTGCAATACAGAGTCAATGTCTCACAAAGGACTTAAGGCCACCAACTTGTGTCAGCTTCATTCCATCCACTCCCTTGCAAAGTTGCCAAAACCGAGTTTTTTTGCCCTTTGTAAACAAGAATATTCTGTACCCTGCAGGCCATAGTGACAAGGCAAATCCTGCTTTTTCCAGTGGTGTTTTTTTTGTTTAATAAGCTTCTTTTTTCTAAACCTGACCATCATAACAAAAACTCAACAAAGACAGAATAAACTAAATAAACTAGTGAGTTTTATTATTTCCTCTTGTATCTGTAGGATGGAGATGAGAATTACCTTGACTTATAGTCAAGTTCTGTCCCTAAAAAACTCAGAGTGTTTAAGCCATAACTTTTAAAACCAACCAGGATTCCCCTTTTGAGACCTGTCTTTCCCTGGCACATGGCTCATCCTGGCAGCCTGATGAGAAATCACTCCTAGCAAGGAGTCAAAGGAGGATGGAGTGCTGCTGCCTCCAATGTAAATTCTGTGTTGGTACCTGCCTCCCATGTACATCCCTTCTGGTTTTAGGGCGTGGAGTGTTTTTTCAGATGTATCTCAGGAGGAAAGAGCATTTACCTCTCACCTGTGAAGGCAGCCTGGGTTTGTGCACATTGCCAGGACTAGTCAAACATGCACTCAGGCTTTAGTGCCTGCTGCTTCAACACATGCTCTGCACATTTTCCTAGCTGGCAGCAGAAAGGATGATGAGGGCAGTTCCATCAATTGAACTGAATTGTAGGATTTAATATCTAGTTTCTTAGTTCGTTTTTTATGAATTTGCATACCATAATGTGACCTTGTGGTTCTGTGTGCCTTCTCTTACTGGTATTGGGTAATGTATCGTCCCATGTAATGTTTGAGGGTAGCTCAGAAAAAAATTAACAGTTTGAGATTTCCTTACACCTTAATTATAGAGGCTATAAATTAACCCTATTTTTTTCTGACAAACAGATGCCTTATTTTTATACATCAAGCTTAGTGTATTGAAGTCTCTACTGTTTCAGAACCCAGTTATCATGGATACAAAGGACAGTTTAAAATGCATAAATTTAGTTGAAGGTAATGGATACAAAGCTGAGGAGTAAATGGGCATCATGTACCTTTAGGACTTGCTTTTGATAAGTAAACTTGTTTAGAGTTGTTTAGAAGACAAACAGATAAAGCTCTTGTCTAATAATAAATGTATATTCATGCTATTTACATTACTAGAAAATGCCATATTTTTATTGAGCCAGAAGCATCTCACTGCTGATAATACTTGGCCTGAGTGCAGATGTTATTTGACATGGTATTTGTGCTGTACAATACATGTGTACTATAGGGCTGGACAGGGGTGATGATATGTTTTTATGTTGAGACATTCAATCAACATTTTAACTGGAGAGTATCCACAGCTCCCCCAGATAGCTAGATTGACAGCAGTAATGGGAAAGCTGAATATGAGAGTCTGGCTGAAGATGTTAGATTAAAAACAAAAGAGAAATAAAATTGAGTCTATCATTTGTTGCCAGTGAGTAATCTCCAGTGGAGATGGAATAATCACACAGGAACTACACAAGAAAGTATTTACCTGAAATTAAAATCCATTCTGCTTTGAATTTGTGCGTTTTGTCTGAGCCCTGAAATTGGGCTGTGGGTTGGAAGTGGTGCATTTATCTGTTCTTGGAGTACATCCACCCATGCCAATGTCAGCTTGCCTGGATTCAGAGCTTTTCTCCATTTACTCCCTTCCTCTGTACGATGTCTACAAGTATTAGGAGGAAAATATCTGGTTTGGATAAGCAATTATTGTGCAACCACAGATAAGATGCTTTGGTACAGCTCTTTATTTTAATAATCATTTCAGCCACTATTGTGCTTTACAACTCAGTTCTGCCAGCTGATTTTCTCGGTTTGCAAATGCTCTGAGCCAGAGGTTTAATTTAAAATGCTTTCAGCTGAAATAGTCATAATAAACAAACCCCCTTTTGTTATTTTTACGTGGTTTTACTGTTTGCATATTCAAATTATAAGAAAGACACCTAAAAATATGAAGTTTAAATGAATGGAATTTCAAAATGAGGTTGAACACAACTTTGTGGATTGTGGCTGGCACTTGGATGTTGTCTCAGTCTTCGGAACTGACTTCATTTTAAAAAAACATTTAGAGAAACTCCAGAGAAACAACCTGACCCCAAACAAAAAACCACCCTGCAAAACTTCTCCCTAGAACCTGCTGACATTCTGTTGGCTTTCTTCTTACTTTGCTCCAAATCCTGATCATGTTTCAGAATAATTAAGTTTTCAAGCTTCACAAAATACTTCACCTATTTTTAAAGCTTTTTTTATGATTTAAATCAAGCTTAAAACCCCCTCTTTTTTTACTAATTTGAACAAGAATTGCTAACTAGTTACTTGTTTATGCCATCAAAGATGGAAATACCTGCTTTAAATTGTAAATTAATTCAGTTCTTATGGTCTTTATGTGTTTCATATTCCACTGCTGATTACTTTCCCTGACAAATATAATTTTAAATCGGCTTTTTTGTTACTTGAAGCACCAAGACATTATTTAATTCTACTTCAATTTTATGGCACTCTGAATGAGGAATTATTTGTGAAATGTCCTGGCTAACCTAGTGTAAAAGTGTTATTTTTTGGTGTGATTTTTGGTTTTTTCCAAATTGAATTATAGCACTTGTTGTTACAACTGTCTCATAATGATGTTATGTCTGCCCAAAATTTTAGCACTTGGGTAAGAAAAGCTCGGGAGCTTTGCCAAAAGGCCTGTGGGGTGGTTGGATTTTTTCCTTAAGCTCAAGATCTCCTTGAGTTGTCACTCTGGATAGACTTCTGAAGAGAATTAATTTCAAATGCTAAACTAGGTCAGATTAATCTAATAACAACTTGAGTAATACTCTACTTTGCAAGGAATCCTGGTGAAAGGAGAATTGGAAATATGAGATCACTCAAAATGCACCAAGCCCAATCTGATTTAGGGATGTACAAAACTTTGAAATAATTGTAGTATGTTTAGGAGCAGGAATTGGGTTTTTTTTGTTATGTTTTTGTTTCCCCTCTTTTGCTCCATCTGCATTCAGAATTATGCCTACTTCTCACATGGAACTAAGGAAAACTTCCCAACAGCAGCTTCTGTGTCTAGCTGAAACTGCTAGATTCTGAACATGGCTATTTAGGACTGAGCAAGAATAGGGGATGCTTTATCACCACTGAAGTATAATTTTACAGAATAGTTATGGTGTCCCTGAAGTATAAAACTGTAATATATCTCTACCTATAGATACAATATAAATATATCTATCTATAAAATAGGGTAATAAATGATAAAGAAAAAATGCTGTCTATATTTTATGTATGTTTATGGTGGCAAGTGTTAAAGGAAAACCTTGACAGCCAGAAAACTTGAAATGCTTTTCATTGATTTGGAAGTGACATTGAATTGTGTGCTCTTCCTGACTTCTGATACTGCTGGCAGTTTATTTCCTTCCATGCCAAAAATCAGACCATGTCCATCACATCATATTAAAAGAAATTTCATCATCTTTTAAAAAAATCCTGATGAATGTAAGTGCACATGTCTTGCAGGGTTTTCCAGGGGCCTGCTGTGCAATGGTCCAGATTCAATATTTTTTGTTTGCTGCCTGAGCAGGCAAAAGCAGAAAGTCATGATTGTGATAATCACAACTCAGTTGTTGGCAAATATACTTCCTGCAACTAGCCTAGTAACCCTTGGTGGATTAAATACATGAGAGAAATCCATCACAAGGAAATCTAATAGCTGTCCTCAGTGTGAGCCTGACTTAGGGGAGAGAAGCCTTTCTCCTGCTTAGGCTAGAAAAATGGTACTTATTCTAAGAGTTCTGGAAACAATTCCCACTGTAAATGGGATGGGGTAGAATTAAATATGAGTCTGAGGGTTTGCCTCTCATGGTAACTTCAGTCATCAGAAATGTCTGCCTTTTAAAAGAGAAGGTAACCAAATTCTTTTCTTCCACCCTGACTTTTCTGATTGTAGAAGGCTCTAGACCTATTAGCTTCTGGCATTTACCTTTTAGTCTTCTCTGGGTTCTCATTAGGGAGTCATTCTTTTTGCCAGTTATTTTCACAAATTTAGTGTTGATTGTATAGCTTACTTATAAGTTTATTGTTAATTAACAGAAACAAATCAGAGGCATTTTCTTACAACTGCAATCTCAATGCATTCTCCCCTGGCCTCTCATTGTGAATTCCTCAGTAGTTAAATTTAGTAGCATCGTTATGTCCTTAAGTTAATAAAAGAGACTGCAAAGTTAAATTGCTGTTGAATAATAAATTATATTGCATCAGTTCAAAGTCTAATACAGTAGTATAAGAGAATGGCTTGAATTGCCTGGATTTTCCCAGGGCACATGAGTGCAGAGAGAGCTTGATCCAAGCTGTGAAGATTCCTACAACTCTTCCATGTAGGAATCATGGCTCCTTGCCAGGAGCTTGCCTGGCATTTCAGCTGCAGGCCATCTGTAGGTGTTTGACATTCTTTCTGCAGAACCATCTGTGTGACATCCCCTGACCCATCAATTCATACTATTGATACTCCCAGTCAGGATCCCATCATGGCATAACTCCAGAGTTCCACCTCTGGCAAATTCCTGCTCGTCCCTGGTGTGGTCACTGCTGCAAGGGTGTCTTTCCAAACCAGTCCCTTTACCTACATCAGCTGCAGTTCAGCTTCCTGGTGTTCAGCTTTCAAACTTCACTGCTGTCTATTGTATACACCCATAGCTGCTATGCACTGAAGAGTCTTTGCTTACCTGAGAGCTCATTGCTCCATTTAAATGTGCCAGTGATAACTCCCTTACTCAGAAGGCGGAGGAGCTTGGCAAAGTATCTAAAAAGCTACTATTTTATTTCTTTTCAAAATTACTTTAAACTTGGGAATCTGGACATCTTCCTGCTGTGTTGATACTGTCACCTAGGCCAGGAGATCTTTTTTTTGGTATTCCTCTGTTCTGGTTATGTCTGAAGTCTTCTGTCTTCTACAACCAAGTTGTACGATCATGTGCAGGGACTTGCATATGTGACAATTGTCCTTAGTTTAGCCTGCTTTTCAGCAGTTTCCACTTACTGGGGTCATTTTCTTTGAACTCTTCAGCAGTGGCCAAGATGCAACACCTGTGCATTTGCTAAAGCATCTTGGGATGCTTATGGGTAAAAGACACTCCTGATTTTGATTAATTCATGGCTGAAACACTGAGTATTGTTCACAAACTCTTTGAAAACTCTTTATTTTGTATTTTTTATTTTCTAAATGTTCCTTATGCTTTCCTAGTAGCAGGCTGAACTCTCTATGCTATTACTTTTATGTCCTTTAGGATCCAGACTGTTTTCCTAGGTTTTCTTGACCAGCTATTTTCTAACTGATTATCAAACTCAGGCTTTTAAGGAGGGCTTTGTAGCTAAGCACAGATCCTTGGTCATGTGCAGACTTGAGCAGCAGTGAATGAGCACTGATGATTTAAAGGACTTTATTCAGAGTACATGAAACAGAACCTTTTAATCCTAGTGAAACAAACCAGGGAAGCTGGTTTGTATTGCTGTAAGTCTGACTTGGACTGCTAAAACCCTTATATTTTGTTCATCACTTCAGATAAGAACCGAGTAACTGTAGCACTAATTGCTGTAGCTTTGCAAATCTCTTTGCCTAAAATTTCAACATAAGAAGCCTGATTGTTCTTAATGAAATGGCTTATATGACTGATGAGAAAAAATTGAGCAAATTCAGTGGTTTTTATTTAAATTTGCATTTTCAAATCAAGGAAAACCATTAGAGAACTTTGCGTGTTCCTTTTTATTAGCTAAGCAAAGAATCAGCCTTCTTTTGATGTTAATATCACACTGTTTTGACAGGAAAAAGACAGATGATCCAGGAGTTTTTCCTCTTATATCCTATCATGACATGCAGCTGAGATGGGGAAACTTCATGCTATGTTAGATGGCTTGAATGTAAATGTAGAGTGCATTGGGAGAGATTTAACACACACCTGCAAACAGGCACAAAATGAAACTGGAGTTTGCTGAGTCCTAATGCTACTCGGGCTTTAACTCTTTCAGAATAAGTTTTTTTAGCAAAAAAAACCCCACAGAGAATAATTATTCTGAAGAGTACTCTGTTCTGGTTTAGTTTTAGCTTTTTCCAAAGTGGGACTTTGAATTATTGCTAATCACTGCAGCAATGTTATTTATGTGTGTCCACTCTTTAGATTATTGGAAAGGTTTGATTGATTTTTAAACTTTTTTCCCGTTCTACTTTATCTAAATTAACTTTTAAAGCCATGTGCTATCTTTAAATATATTGTACAAATAAAAAATTCTGTTCTTGCTTTTATAAAGTGAAACGATTGTCATTTTAAGGAAAAAAATCAGCTGACTTGTACTAATTTCATTCCCATATTAGCAGAACACTTTTAACATCCTGTCAGGTTAAAGTGTTATCAGCTACCAGTGTATTTATCATCAGGCCAGGGTTGGTAGATCTTGACAAGTCCCTGGGGACTGAACCTTGAGTGTGAGCAGTGCAGCCTCAGAGGCTCTGGTGAGAGTGGCAGTAATGGATTTTATTCTGCACCTTGAGGGCACGTGGAGCTGCCAAAGCAGAGCAGGGATGTCAGATCCCACTGAAGAGCAGCCAGCCTTTTTACTGCTCCACAGCCACTCATCCAGGTAACTGTGACTCACTGGATGTTGACTGCTCTGTTTGTTTGGCTTTTAAGGACCACTAAAAAGCAGTGATGTGGGAAGTCCCTTTCAAGCCAGATGTTGTAATCTTTATCAACACAGGTTTTTTTGCTCTGAAATACTCTGAAAGTGTGACTTTTTAAGAAAATAGGACCATACCTTTAATACCTTTAAAATTTTAAAATTACTACACTGCTCTTAAGTAATACCTGGTGACAACTGAAACTTCTTGCACTTATTCAAGAAGCTAAACTGTGTGCTAAGGTCAAACACGAGGAAAGGATGACTTTGTAGGTCTATAGGTGGTGCTCTTGTCACTAGAGAAAGAATTCAGCCATGGGGAGCTGCTGCTGTTAGCACTGGCTTTTTATTGCTAATATTTTTGAACCAATCAGTCTCGTCGTGAAGATTAGATTGTTACTTCTCATCTATTTTTTTCCATGTGAGGAAAATGAGACAATATACACTGTAGTTCTGAAATATGTTGTTTGGCTGCAGCATATTTTCCAATCACTTTAGCAAGTCTGATTTTTGGGACAGGTATTATTTGGTATGCAGAGATGTAAAGTAATATACATTTGCACATAATGGAAAGCTTTCTGGGACATAAACATCCAGGCTGATGATTTTGTGGGGCTTAAGGATTACCATAGCAATTTTTAGACAGCCAGCCATGAACAAGGAGCAAGGAGTGCTCCTGTCCTGTGTGTTTGCAGATCAGTAGGAAGGATTGGCATTCAGATAGGTACAGATACATCCATTTCACACATTGCTATTTATTTTTGCTGTTTTGCAAACTTACCGCTTCATTGGAGTGTAGTGTATGGATTAGATTTTACAATGATCATGGAAATGAGTTGGAAACTTTTGTAAATGTACACAAGCTATATATTCAATACATAAGCAAAAATGTATGGAAATGCATTTGAAAGGAAACCTGGTGGGTATTACTCCTTCCACCAGCTCTTATCCCTAGGCTTTTGGAGGAGATGAGAAAGATGTGGTCAATATGTAAATTTAGGCTCTTCTGGCATATTATGGATTTTAGTTCACTGAATAGGCAGATTTTCTTTTTTTGTGCCCTGAGCATGTGCCTGGGGTTTTTTTGGGGGGTTGTTTTGGGGTTTTTTGCTATTTCCTTGTGTTTTAGATAAATTATTTTGGCTTTGACTATGGCAAAAAATCGTAGAAACATCTATTTCTAGATAAGTGTGAGCCAATTTTACTAAGAAATGCATTTTGTGCTTGGATTGTGGTAATCCCTATTACTTTATGTGGAAGTACTCTATGAATGTCTGCAGCTCTGCAGTTAATGAACAATTCTAGAAAACTGGTGCTGACCCAAAGGTGTGCTGGCTGTTGACTACAAGTGTTCTGTACACTCTGTAATGAATGCACAAATGTCCACTTGGTCCCAATGCCCAGAGCACTGTGTGACCTGACTTGCAGCTCCATTGCAATATTGTGCCCTGATTCTGGAGATGGTTTTGGCTGTGAAACCTAGACAAGGGGAAAACATTATACTTCTTCTGGGGGGTAAAAGCAAAATCTTGTATTCATAAGCTGTTTTTGAATTCAGTATTTCTTCAGTAATTAGTTTTGTGAAAAGCAAATAGAAACTATTTGTTCACCACTTAGAAACTGCAGTAAATAATACAACTTTTATGAGGCTTCTCAAGATAGGTGCTAAGTTGAAGCATAAGATACTCCATTCTTAAATAACATTAAAACAGGTTGTACTTAAGAAAAGCTGAGTAATTATACCCATTAACTATTGCTTTATGGAGTAAAAAGAAAAACCAATATTCAAAATGATACCAATCTTCTTGGATAGGTGTATGATTTAGGTGCTATTATACATAGAAATATATGTAGTTTAGCTTCTACCAACACAGGTATGAGAAAACTAAACTTTGGATTTTAATCACTGGAAATTTAACTAGAATCGCCTTGGTCATAAATCTGTGAACACAGGACCAGAATTTTACAATAATATTCATGGCTTCCTATTTTTGTGACTTGCTTATCAAGGAATTGCAAAAAACAAAAAACAACCAAAAAAAAACCAAAAAAGCCCAACCAGTCCCCCAGAAAAATGTGAGAAAGATGAACCTTACAAAAAAAATGCCTCAAAAACAAAAGAGACAAAACCAAAAATTGGAAACAAAACCAACAAAAAATACCCCTAAGACCTCAAAGGAAATAAAAAAATAACACCCCCCCCCCCCCCCCCCCCAAACTTCCTGGAAAAAGAAAAAAATCCCCACAAAAACCTCTTAAAGCAAAAACTCCAAGCAAAATAAATAACCCCCCTCAAAGCAAAAAACAAAACGAAAAATATCCCAAAATAAACAAAAACCAAAACACCAAAACAAAATTTAAAACAATAAAAGACCAAAAAAGAACAAAATGCCTCAAAGAAAAGCAATAATACTAAAAGAAACAAAAGAAAGAAAAAAACACAAACCAACAAAAAACCCAACAAAGAAACCCCAAAAACAGACCAAAAAACCATCAGTAAAATTAACAAAAAAAAAAAAATCAAAAACCACAAACGCCCCAAATTAACAAAAAAGAACAAATCAAAATGAAAAAGGTTTAAATGAATTATGATATCACATTTAGCCTGAACTTCTTCTTTAATACTCTCTTGGACACATTCTGCAATTTCACAATGGTATCTGAAAAATATTGCTGGGTCTGTGCACTGAGAGGTGATACAGTTTTCAAAGGGTTTTGGAAAGAAATCAATACAGATGAAAATAGTAGTGACTGCAGTTACTCCATCTGTGGAATGAGTCCTTGGCCCTTGTTAGGGGACCTGAAGATTGGCTTTTGTGCCTTCACTGCTTCAGGGACAAAAGAAAAAAAAGGAACCCAAAGATGAAAATCCTGAAATGTTCAAGGTTTTGCTGTATGAGACTGACTGATAGTAAAAAACTGATGGTGAGCAGGAATTGGTAAGGCAAAGAGAAACAGGACACAAATATGTTTCTTTTTGTTTATTCCTTTAGCAGTTAGGTTTTTTTCTGTTCTAGTGAACCCTTGTTCTTGTGCAGTCCTGTTGTGCTGAGCAGGGAGCACTGGTTTTCCCTCCCTGGTGTTTGGTGCAGCCAGCTGGAAATTGCCCTTGGTGGAGGTCAGAGATGGGGTTTTAGGCCAGATGAAGTGTTCCTTCAATGTCCAATTCATATGGTATTCTTAATGATACGGTTTTAAGCTAGATTTTCCATGGAAGTTTACATTTTTCACCACATGTGAATTGAGAAATGTGGGGATTATCACCTAAAAAATAAACAAAACATACAACTCTTCTGCCAGTCTCAAAAACTACAACTTCCAAGATTTCCCAGGTTGGAGTAGTTGCTCCCAGGACTAAAACAGACCTCTGTAAGCTGAGCTTTCAAACTGAAGTAAACCTCCAGCACTGTGGCCTTCAAAATTTGTGCCTCTAAAAGGTTTGAGCCAATCAGGCTCCTCTGGAGCAGTCTCAAAGGTTTCAATTCATGATGCTCTCACTTCAATAATGTATTGCCCTGAGGTGAAAGGGTTTTGTTTTGGCTGCATGGATAGGCAGGAACAGAAGAGAAGAAAACATCCCTGCAGAGAAAACTTAGTTTCCTTGGGTTTTTCATTTTTGTCTGTGACTTAGAGTGTTTGTGGATGAGTAACATCCATTACCCATTTAACCCTTTTGGCAGCCAGCCATCTGGGGCTCTGTGCAGCACAGGACACCAATCCATCACACACCAAGGGATGGAAAATTTGCACAGTATCTGGTGACTGCAGGGACTTCTTCTAATGGGTTTTTAAGTTGGTTTGGTGGCTTCTGTATGCAGTGTCATGAGTGGGGTAGGAGTGAGGGGGGTGCCCTAATTTAAAGCTTTTGCTTTTATTGGTGAATTTTAACTTGCACTGAAACATGAGCTTGGCTCATAATGTTATTGGCATTTTAGCTCGTACTTAATTCCAATTTCCATAATTGAAATAATCAAAATTTTCTAACTTATCTTGGCTTGAATTCTGAAGCAAAATTCTATAAGAATAGTGTAATAAATCATTTAAGGACTAACTTAGGTTTTATGCTTCAAAGTAATCAATAATTAATTCAATGAATTAATTTCTAAAGTACCTTGATGAAGCATAAGTTGTAGTGTTTCAACTGTCTGTCCTGGAGTAGCTTTTGCGTATTTTTTAACTTTAAACTGATTGCAAAAGTCTAATTTGAAAGGAAAATGCAGGATTGTACTCTGTGATATTTATACAGGGTGGCAAAGAAGTCAGACGTGTGTTTTATATTTTCCAATTAGAAAAGGGCCTGACCTGGGAAATGATTGAGCAAGAAGGCAGTAAAATGTCCGGAGAAGCCAAGCATTGTACTTAGGTGTTTTCTCTTGGAAACATGGGAGTAGAAGAGATAAGACAAACTCTGGCTGCTCAAGCTTTTGTGTGTTGTCTGGAAGAAGGCACCAAGTGTCAGGAACAGTGAGCAAAATCCTGTGGCTGTGGAGGAGCTGTGGTCACTTGGAACCTGAAGGGTGTTACCTAAATCTTCATTAGGACTTTTAGAAAATGAGGATCACAAAGAGGCATCTGAATCAATGGTTTAGAACAGTTACTGAGTGATAAACTTGATGAATGTGACATCTGGCTGTATCTGTAAAAATGGCCTGAATCAGAGGGGTGGCCTATCCACAGAACTTGTAAAGAATATTTTTCCCCATTTGCAACATTTCTTGATTAAGCTCAACCATAGATCATATCAAATCACTGAAAGCTAAGAGAAGAATGTTACCTCTAGAACCTTTTGCCCTCAGTAACCTACTTTCTAATTAACCTTCAAGTTGAATATAACATAATAAGTCTTTGTGTAGTCACAGAGGTGCCTCTGATGATTAGAAAAAGAAATTGGTTATTCTCTGTGTTCAATGTTTGAAATTATTCCTTGATGTCTCCTTGGGGACTTCTCATTAGTGCTCTTATTAGTAGCACTAAGTTACATAAAGAGTTCCAGGACATTTTCAGCAGAAATTTTGAAGTTTAACATTTTTAACATTGTTGTATGCTTAATATCAACATCAGAAAAAAGTTCTTTTGCAGGTGAGATGGTTCTAGGGGTAAAATTGGATAACCACATACCTAAATTGCATTAATTTAGGTCATGTAATAATAACAAATTGAAGATCTTGTATGAAGTTGCATTAACTCATTGGAAAAGAAAGCTGCTTAAAGGCATGTCAAACTTCTTTGTATAAGGCAGGTTGAGGAAAGCCTAGATCGTACACCATGTTTTGGTTCTGTTTTTTTTTTCTTATTTTGTGGCTTTATGCAATACAAGATGTGAAAAATCTATGATCCTGATGTGTTAGAATCTGTTATGTCACTCATGACTGAATTGCACATGTTTATGAAGACTGGCTTACACCTTGTTTTAAAACTGCAGCAGCTTTTTTCTAGGCTGTATTTGCATTTACTGATCTTTTGGATGGAGTGGTGATATCTTACACTTCAAACAGACCCAAGTAATGGGAGATTTATGCAAGTAAGATCCAGAGGCTTGTTTGGCTTAAATAGAATATATAAACAAATGAATCCTGGGTAATTTTATTCTTTCTGCTGTATTTTGGGATAGATCTACACAACTGTTGTGTCATGGCACTGTATTAGCAGCCCTGAGCACTCTGGGGATGGAGAGTTGAATGTTTGTGCTTTGAATTGAACACACAGCTTCATGGAGTACTGAGATGTAAAAAGTGTTGTCACCCTCTGTGTCTACAATAAACATTTGCTTTAGCAGCTTCTTCAGACTTCCCCACCCTGATCCCTATGCATTTATAGAAAATAATTTGTCACCACAGTGCTCCTGAAGGGCTCTTGATAGAAATTGTGAAGAAGTTAATTCATGCATCTTTTACTGAATTCTGACATACCTAATTCCAAACTTCAGCATCACAGGCTTTCATTTCATTATTGGTAATTGCTCAGAATTAATGAATATTTAGATTCTCATAAGCAAGAGAGAATATTGCTAGTAATTAAGATGCAGTAGGTTATCTCATTTGATTTTATTTCTACATTTACTTGATAACTTGCCTAAAAGTAATTGGCTTGTATATTTTAGCTGTATTTTCAGATTTCAATTTGAGGAGTCAACCATTGCACCCAGCTTGGAAGCAGATTCCATCCAAGCTGCCACTCACTGTTGGTTGGTAAAAATGCAGAAATTTCAGAAACAGTGTTTGAAACAGGTGGTCAAAAACACTTGAATAGAAAGAAATAATTTCAAATTTTGAAAAAATTGAGGACGAAAGCAAACAAACAAAAACCCCCAAAATTAATAAAATGCAAACCAAGCTCCACCACCAAAACCCCAACAAAACAAAAACAGGAAAAAAACCTCCAAACCAACTTTTGCGAAGTGAAAAACAAAATTTTCTGGGGAAACAGGTAAATGAATGTTAATGAATGACAAAAGAACAGGCATTCCCAGATCTGTGTCTAAGTGCTGTCATATGTTCTCTAGCTTTACTTGGTCACAGAGGATGGTGGGACGCCTGGAATTTTATTCTGTTTGGCAATGGAAAACAGTGTGATATGTTTGTGCTGACCTCCCCTTGAAGCTGTTTAATGTGTTATTTCAAAAAGGAGCTGATGTAATTCCACTTTTCCAGGCTAGATCTGCTTGTACGTTTACAGCAAGATGGATAATGTGGAACTTGGGTGATGTGTTGGGATTCAGACAAAGGTTGAAACTTGTGCTTTGGTAGAAGCCACATATAGCACCCTGAAGGCACTGAGCTCCAAGTATAAAATCAAATAAAATGTGAGCTGTGTCTCACACGTGCAGCCAATCTCTTCTGGCTTTGTGTGGCTTATTTTTGGTTTTTTTTCCCCAATGTTATGCATTTATTTTAGGGATTTCCATACAGGTGTGTTTTTAGTCTTAGGCCTGTATGTGTGCTAAGGTGATCAAAAGTGCACTTGGGAGTTTGTGAAGCGTTATAGTATTTTGGAAACCTTTTTAAAGCTTTCTAACTTAACTAATGTGTTGTTACTAATGGGTTTTCACAGTGCCAAGTCCAGAATTATTCTTCTGCACTGGGTGCTTTCTGATCCTGCTGGGAAAATACCTTCAAAATTAGCACAAGAAGCAAATGGAATGAGTGTGGACTCTTTCATCATCCATTTACCAAATAAATATGTATATAAAATAACATAATTTATGGATTTTAAAATGATTAATTTTTTCTGCTGTATTGTGTAATTATTGCAGGGAACAACTGCAGTTGCAGTTGTTTTTGTAGTCATCATAATTGGGCATTGATACATTAGAGAACAGAAGAAAATGTGGGGTCAGGTTGGGACAACAGCAAAATAATGCCCCAACATTCATCAGCAAAAAGTTGTCTAACTTCTGTTCAGCAAGTTTTAGCTCATGGCAAAGTTCATTTTTTTCTATCAGACAAAAATTTCTGAGCTTCAGAGGAAGATCCAGCACTTGTACCAGTTGTGAGTGCATAAAGTTTGTTTATCTGAGCATCTGGAAACATCTTGTCTATACCAGACACATAGACATTTCTTATGGCTCATTTCATCCTTGAAGCAGCAGATTAGAAATTACTGAAGAGAATCAATTCGGAGCAAAAATGTGAATGCGTATCTTCTAATGTAATGATTTTGTTGATATTATGTAATATGAGAACAGACTAGAAAATGTGAGATGAAGTAGCAGAAGTTCTGCTTACTGAAGCCAAACTTGTGTGTATTGCTAAATTAGTAATATGTTTTATATAGAGAACAGCAGATCCCAGTTGGATATGGAAGTAGGATGGTGGCATTACTGCTGTGGACACCCCCACCTCACCTGAGTTTTTGAATAGGAGGAATTTGTGAAGGAACTTGAATTTGTGATAGCAAAATATCACGTGATCTGTACTGCTTAGGCTCTTTTTTTTTCTTAATGTTTCCTAAAAATCACTGTTGAAGTGTGAAAAATGAGTTGAATTTGAGGCATGCAAAAGTAATATATTAGAATTGTATCATGAAATGGAAATAGATGGGGTGTGTCTCCTTTTCATTACTATGCAGTGATTGTATTATTATGGATTAATACATAATTAATTATACATATAATTAAAATCATTCAATTACAGAAATTTCCTTAGTCAGTAGAGAGCTGTTCCTACCACATTTATTGTGTTTTTGATAGTTCTCATGTGCATAGCATTTTATGGAAACTTGGAGAGCATCCATCACCATAAAAGGTTTACACCAAACAATTTTACTAGAACTACCTCCTTTATATTGTCACATGCCCAATGCTTGGTTTTTTTAAATGCAGATACTTGCTGAACTCAAGTGAAATAGGTTATGTAGCCAGTTAGCTTGCTGGCAACTCCCATCAACCATATCCTCAACCACATTTTGGGAGAGGTTATGGATTCAAGTTTTTAATTGAGTAAAATATTCAGTATGATTTTTAAAAGTAATCAAATATCACACATTGAACAAAACAAGAGTATGCAAACCTTTATCTTCCATTGCTAAACAGTGTTTCTATATCTTTTCGAGTCAAATCCTCTGAAATGCTACCTTTCCCTGCACTTTGTTTTTTCTCTGCCTTGCATGGTTTGTTATGCCGTGGTCAGATTTTTCTTTCCTTGTTCCATTTGCCACAGGTCTCTTAGCAGTCAGAATTTCCTGAGACTGCTGATGTTTTTCATTCAAACTGATTTCTGGTGTTCAGCACAAGCTCCCACGTGGCTCCTTTAATTCTCCCTGCTTTGGGCATCTTTGCTTGGAGTTCCTAAAAAGCCTTGGGGAGTGACAAGCGCAGACAACAGGAGAAAAACTGAAAAATTGCCTGCACTTGCCATTTGAGTCGGGAGCTGGTGTGAGTACTTAAGGAGGGAGCTTTGTTGACAAATTAGAAATTTTCCCTGTTGTTTGGAAAACTCAGCAAGTCTGTGCCAATATACAGCAATTTATCTTGAAGGAGAGCCAGCCAAGACCTAAAAGGCCTGGTAAAGTGCTTACTGTTAATTTGTTTGGGGAGTAAGTAAATATGCGTTATGTCTTTGTAGTGTGTATTCAGCAGGTGCTTTTCCAATAAAAGGGAACATACAAATCACAGTAATGTTCCTTAGATACATGTGCCAAACAATTGGCTGTGTCTGTGGCTTTTTCCTTCCTTAGAGAGTCAGTCAGTGATGGTAACATATCACTGTGTTAATTGTAGAAAAGTAAGATGCAAGACAAATGCATCATGTATCTAAAATCATGATTTGGATCTTTTAAGTGCTGGAGGACAGATAACAGCACACAGCTTTGAAGGGTCTAAAACTCCCATAAGCAATTTATATTTCTTACCTGTTGAGCTTTTCCCAAACTGTTGTTGATAATAGTTTTGAAGGATTAATCAATAGTAAGTCACTGGTGACTGCTGCACTGGGTCCTGAAGGGAACCAAGTGTCTGGAGCTGAGGTTTCCTTTTGGGTGGGTTGGTTTATTTCCATTCAGGATAGGATGGATTGGATGCACATAGCTATTGATCTTGCAGTTTTTAATTGTTACTCATTAAATGGTTGACTGGTTTTGTCTTACATCAGGCATGCCCATTCAGTAGCTTTGGCAAAAGAGTGAAAAAAGGTGAGACAGCCCCACAAACTGGGAATGTGTAGTCAATGATTAGCTGGGATTTCCCACTGTACCAGAGGTGTGTTCTTTGCCTCTCAGTGCATTTGTGTGCCTCCATCCTGTTCAGTGTTTGCCATCCTGTACAGTCACTTCATTTAAATGTGAAGGCTTGAGCTTCATCTGAGGACACAGGTTAAGGTGAAATTCCTTCCATATGGGGGTGTAAATTCAGTTGTTAGTGTCTTTTTTTAAACTGATTTAAGACTAGTTTACACCTAGATTTTAGGGGACTGAAACCTGTCTTTTTAGCTAATTTGAGGTTTGTTTGTGGACAATTTTGTGGAAGTTTCTGCAGGTATTGTATTGAATGCTGTGGGCTTTCTATTAGAAAACTATATATTTGTCTCAAAAATTCAGAAAATATTAATTTGACTATAATATGCATGCCATATATTAATTAAATGCTCAATTTTTCCCTGGTACAGTAATTTCACGATTATAAGCTGCACCATTTTCACTAAAATTTTGGTCCGAACCTGAAGTGCGGCTTATAATCAGGTGCGGCTTATATATGGACAAAGAACGAGAAGTTGCTGTTTTAGTTTGGAGGACAGGTGTCTGCTGAGAAAGGCAGGAGCTTCTCTTTGAAATGGAGAATGTAAACCCCATCCCTCCAAATTATTATAATTTTGAAATCAAGGGGCTCTCATGCAAAGATACGGGAATTAGGAATAACAGTTCTTTTCTAGGGAAATTAAAATAGAAATACAGTACTACAAAGAAACAAACTCCAAACCCTGACAAAGTCAGAGTACAACCTGACACCCTGTCAGTCAGAGTGTTGGTAGCAGTCCCATTAAATGGTGGCTGCATCCTCCTGCAGTGACAGATGTGGCTCAGTTGGAGCAGTGCTCCTGTACAAGGTGCAGTTTCCCTCCGGAGGTCCAGTGGTGATGTGCAGAAATCCGGTTTTCCTCTGGAGTCCAGTGGAGAAAGGGGCTCCCTTAGTGTCCCAAAACCTCTGTTTTTATCTTGGTAAGAAATGTTGGGCTCTTCCCCCTGGCTGGAACAACTTCCAATGGGATGCAGTAATTTTATCAGTCCCACAGTGGGACTCAATGGGCCATTAGCAGAAAATGACTCACTGGATGAAGGATGGGTTGTGAAAAGATAAAGAACAATGCCCTGCCTGGTTTCAATGGATGGCCCATTAGCAGAATATCTCCCACGGAGATAAGGATCACTGCCCCCACCCTCAACAGATGGTGATAGAACAGACACCTTTGATCACACCCTGTATTGTAACACAAGACAGTTGCTGACACCTGGATGTGCAGCTTATAATCGTGAAATTACGTAGTATTTCACTTTTCTTCCTAATACAGTCTTTATTTTCAGTTTTATTATAAAATTGCCAAGATTGGTTTAAATTCCACAATGCTCCTTGTTCTTTTCTGAATGATTTTGCTGCTGGTAAGGCACTGGCATACTAAAAAGTACAGGATGCTCACAGTAAATTGGCATTGCTGACTCCAGCTGCTTCCTTCCTCTTAAAATGATTTCTTAAAACATGGTATATTCTTTCATTAAGTCACCTAAATTTACTAGTGCATCACTTCCCTGAATGACACCTTTTGTTTCCCAAGTTGTCAAACCTACATTCTCTTCTCACAATATCTTATCACTTTGTTCCTTTTCATCCATCAGGTTTGATTTTGGAGAGAGTTCCTGTATATTTCTTGGAAAAGATGTAATTTTTGAGAAAGAATGAAAAAAAGGCAAAAATAAACAGTTGAGAGCAAAGTAAGGCTGTATGGAACCAAGATCGATCAGTAATGGAACAAATGTACAACAATGAAGATTTGTTTGGGTTATTTTTTCCATTAATATTGTATTCCTACCTGATACCTTCATTGCTGATTTTGCTCTTCTTTTTTTTTTTTCTTTCTTTCATATTCTTGCCTGTTCTGTTTCCCAGCTCTGTGCCTGATTTCAGGGTTTGTATGAGCATGAGAGTTGTTTGATATGTAATTATTTGAAGACTCTATAAAAGGAAAATACTCAAAAATGTGGGGTTTGAGATATGATTTCTGTGTGTGAAATTAAATACATTGTTAGCACAGAGGGATTTTTTTTTGTCAATATTTATATGGCTTAGAGGAGGAGTTTGTGTGTAGTTATATCTATGTGTTTTGCTACAATGCTCTTGGATTTTCTGTGTCTAAAGTAGGAAACTATTAGTAATGTATGATCTTAAAAAAACATCTGGAGGTTCTGTCAATCTAAATCATGTTGGCAGAGAGAGCTTTCACCAGACACTTCTCATTTACTTGGTGGGGTGCTCTCTGGAAACAGAGGGGTTTTTGTTCTTTATAATTTTTTTTTTACCTATGTTATTGTCTGAACTGACCTTGTTTATGTGGTTCTGAGGGGCTTTGCCTTGCTCAGCGCCGTGTAGCAGAACTAAGTTCAGAAATGCCTCACTGCCTTGTTTTGATTTCTTCTGGGGTTTCAGTGTGCACATCCATTGCCTGTGTCACGGGGCTTCTGTTGGGCTAGGAAAGCTGGAGTGAATTAGAAGAAGAAAAATAATCTACCAGCAGTCTTGCTGTTTTCCCACTGACCTGAATTCATGAGGAAAGAAATTATTTTTTTTCCTGGCTAAGCTCTGTACTTGTCTGCAGAGATAACTGAGAATCTGACTTGGTTTTTCACTCCAGGTCTGTTGATGTAAACAGACTTCTTTGACTTATGTGGGATTTGGATCAGGTGCTTAAAATTGGTGTTATGAGGGAAAAAGACAATCACCAGACATTTGGTGAACTTGTAGAAGCGTCTGTAGTGAATTTATTTTGCACAGACTTCAGTTACCTGAAGCTGTGGAGCAAGAGTTAAGGTTGTGTAGGGAAGCAAACCTCATGTGATTTCACAAGTATTGATCTTCACAGTACGATTAATGATTTGGGCAAGTACCTGGAATATAAAACAGCCTCTGCTTGCTCTTGGGGATGGAAAATGAGAATACATCCTTCCTAGCTGCTGAGGTACACTTGCCAATTACATTCAAGTTTTGAGGTGTTCATTACTTATTTTTTTTTTTAAACCTAGATATTATCTTTAGTTTAACGCTGTTTCTTTGACAATATTGGTATGGTCCTTGTTCTGCTGAAAGTGAAAACCATTGAATACTCTGTAGATGCCTACCACAGAATTGAGTACAAAGACTTTGAATCTTTGTGAAAAAAGCAAACTCTAACAAAAAATTAAGAGATTAAGTTTAAGGAAATAAAACACAAGCAAAGTCCAAAAGAGGGAGACTAAGAAAAACAGTTTTATAATATACTATCTATCAGTTTACTGAAATACTTCCTATTTATGTCCAAGAGCTTTTTGGATAGGAGTTTTTCTTTTTGATATGTTGTTATGGCTCTTTGGGGTATAATTGAAGAAATAACTTCTGCATTTCAGTTATTGAGCTTCTCAGCTGGAAAACAGACCCAAGTTTTGAGTTTATTTCTTTGTATTATGCAGTGTGGTTACCTAATCCAATTTGTGTTATTAATGTGGAAAGGTGCTGCTCTTCTGTGCCAGATCCCAGGTTACTCTTGGGACAGGGCTGTACCCAATTCATTCAGGGGCCAGATACAGGCTGTGCCTCAGCTTTTCAAGGAGAAGGAAGAAGCCAAGTCTCTTGCCAGATGTTCAATTTTGATGTTACATGTTCCAGCCTTGGGAAAAGAGAGTTTGTGTCATGACTGCAGCAGATTTCAGCAGACCTCCATAGCTGCTGTGGTTCAGGGAGTGCTTCTGCCTGCAAACTCCTCCTGCACCCACTGCCATCCTTTTTTGCATCCTCAAGTGAGAAATTGGTACCTTGAGTGGGATGACCAAGGGTTATGGCATTAGAATGATTAGAGGCTCATTTGGTACATTTCTACCTTGCCATGGAGATGAGAGAATGGTGGAAATAGTGAAACTGTTTATTGCCTATTCATTCAATAGTAGGTTAAAGGAAGACAGTTTCTCCCTCAGAAATTGTGTTGTTGTTTTCTTTTATTTGGGGTTTTTTTGTTTGTTTTTGGGAAGCTTGACTTTAAACCCATGAATGTGAAAAAGAAAAAAAAATCCACCAGAAAACCCCCAAAACAAACAACAGCACACAAAAATCCTCAACAGAAAACCTTCACACACAAAACACCCCCAACCCCAAAATTGGTATTTATAGAGAACCCTGCTCACATCTGTGTATTTTGGAGTCTGTACATGTCTTTAGTACCAAGATGGGGAGGTGTTGAATGCTCTGTACCTTTAAAACACTGAAGATCCAACTGCTGTGTAAGTTTTTTCCCTGGTCAGGTTGTTGCTGACAATGTTCAGGAAGGCACATGAAGCTGAAATATTTCCTGTGCAGCCCTAGTACCAAGCAGTATCTCTGTTGTGGCCATACTTACTCATGCCAGGAGCTTTCCAAGTTTCTGTGTTATAAGAAGAAAGAATTTAACTTCTCCTTTTTTTTAATTTTTATTTTTTGTTCTACAAGTGATGACACATTAGAGCAGAGAAAAAGAAAAAAATCCAATTTAATTAAAATATATTTATTTTAAAAGTTAGAATAATGTTTTAAACTCTACAGAAGGAAAGTGAGAATTCTGTTTTTTTTCCTGGCTGTCTGGAACAGGGACCCTGGAGCTTTGGTATCCATTAGCAGGATGCTGTGGGGACCAGGAGAGCAGTCACTGGCTGCTTTGTGACTCCACATCCTTGGCTTCAACATGAGACACAAATTTTCCCTCTTGAGATGAGATTTCCCCAGAAGATTTCCTGTGCAGGAGGCAGCTGTAGCACAGCAGAATGCTGAGTAGGGAAAGAGGCACAGCAGTAATGAAGACTTTAATTTTATATTAGATTCATTTGCTCATCAGCCAAGAAATAGTGAACACACACAATCAAAATCCATCCTATAAACATGTTTGAATTCATTAATAAGCACTCAATTTTTTAGAAGATAAAATTTTAATTAAAAATATTAATTTGCTTGGCAGCATGCTTGGGTGATTTCTCCTCTCCTTGCCTGATAAAATGCTTGCAGAAAGAAGACTAAGCTTAAGGTTTCCACAATTAAGCTGTTGTTAGTTTTAAAAATATAAATCCCAATTTTTCTAACAAAATATATCATTTTTCTAGGCTAGAATATTTTAGGACATATTTGTATGAATAAGTTTTAGTAGAATTGAGTAGAAAGAGGAGTGTTTTTTCAAATCAAATATGCATGTAGGAGATTAAATGAGGAGCCTGTTTTTATTGGAATGTTTGTTTGCCAAGAAGTTTAATATTTAAAGCTAGGCAAAAATTAAAGAAACAAACCCCAGATGTTTGCAAACCCTGGCCTCCCTGCTGTATTGTTGATTCTCTGTGTTAAGTCCAGGTAATGTTCAAATTCCAGATTGTCTCCATAGGGCATGGTCACAACCCAAATGGGGTAAATTTCTGATAGTTTGGTGTTGCCTAGGATTTGTTGTTGCTGTTTCTAGACATTTCTGGGGTGGCTGAAGGCATCAGTCTATACCTGTCTTTTGTACAAAGACTTTATTAAGCTAAATGTAGTAATTGCTTACATAACTCTAATGTGTTTTTGTATGTGGGGTGTTTTTTTTTGGTTTTTGTTTTTTTTTTTGTGATGAGTGTTGTAGTTTGACAAGCTCCGAGCTGTATCCTTTCTCATTTCCATAACACATGGATTGTTCTGGAATGCCTGAAAGTTGGTTAGTTTGGGGTTGTGGTGTGTGGGTATTTTGTTTAGGTCTGATTTTGTTTTAGTTTTCATGGGTTGTTTACTTTGTTTTGGTTTTTTTCCTGGTTGTTGTTGTTTGTGCTTTTTGTTGTCTTTATTTTTTGACAGTATATTAGAGAATAGAATACAAAAAAACAAAACCCAAAAAAAAACCCCAAGGAACCAAAACAACAACAATAACAAAATACAAAAAAACCAAAACAAACAAAACCAAAACAAACCACAAAAAACAAACAAAACCAAACCAACCAAACAAAAAACCTGGAAAAAACAGCAGTTGTCTGCAGGAGGAAGAAAAGCAAATAGGTGCATGACTCTGCTTAGACAAAATAAGAAATTTGGATTTCCCTTTCTCTTCCTCACTCCAGCCTTCAGAGTCCTCTTTTAATTACACAGCTTTTGTTCAACACGTTGTAGAGCTACTCAATTACCAAAACTTGATTCTGCTCTAGGACAAACCTTTGAGCCACTGCTGAGATACTTATCAGGACTAGAACCTTAGTGTTTTAGGGTCTGCATACCAAAGTATTTCTCAGAACTGCATTTATGTATATATCTGTGTGCCTGCTCAAGCTTTTTCCCTCATTCTAGAGAGAACTGTATCTGAGCATCTACAGGCAGAATGCCTATGTTGATATATTTCTATAAGTGACTGCAGAATATATGAAATGTTGGATGTTCTTTTATTTATAAGCATTGTGGCTTATAAGTGTGAGTTTCATGGCTAGACACAGGCCCATTTTATCACATCTATTAGCAACTCAGTAAGAACAATAGATCCTTAGTTAATGCCAGCTCTGTTTTCTTCAGGCACTTTGGCACTCAGATGATGAAGAAACCTGTCATGCCAAGTCTGCACTGTTGTCTCAGGTTCACTGTGCCATTATTTTGGGTTTATACAGTTAGGATACATGCTGTGTACTTACTTTACAAATGTACTGTCTGCAAATGCATTTTCCTCTACTTGAGTAGAAGCCAAATCTGGGCATCTGTGCCTGTGCTGATTCACACCCTAACAGACAGTTTAAATTCCTTAACCAGCCCATGAGATAGAAGCTGAGATTCTTTTTTTTTTTTCCCTGACCTCTGGGTACTAATCTTTTAGTGGATTGTGGCCTGCTGTTATGTGATGGACTCTGAGTCTTATGTGGCATAAATCCAATTGTGATGAATTCCATTGCAAAAAGGTGAAGCGGTGTTAGGTTGATTTAATGGTTGTTATTCCCCAAGTTGCTTTGTAATCTCTTCCCTTTGGCTGGGAAGTGAGTTCTTCATTAGAAGTTAGACTGTTGCATGTAATTTTCTGCCACTTTTTAATGAGAGAAGATATGCATGTCTTCAGAGGGTAATGAGAAAGCTGGAGTGGATAGAGTAAGGAGCACAGGGAGAGTGCCCCTTGATGAATTCATGGTGTCTCGCTGCATCTACCTGGAGGGAAGATACTCTTGTCTTTATATATAAATTAATTTTAAAACTTCTAAGTTGCTGGTTTCATCAAAGTACATTTCATAGTCTAGCAAGGAAAAGCTGAGCTGCAAATCCATGCTTGATCAACAGGCTGTTTTTAGTCAGTGCTTCTCTGAGAATGAAGCTGTCCTAAAGAGTAAAACTGTGTTCTGGCATTATATTCCATTGATGGTGAGAGATCACAGACCATAATTAATTACAGTATTGTGTGACACTAAAAGAAAAAAAAAACCTCTTAAAACATCTTTTTGAAACAAATATGCATTTAATATTTTCACTTTTGCTTCATTTAAAAAATAGATGCTTTTCCTAGCAAAGCTGAACACTGTAAGTTGAAATTTTAACCTTATTTGCTGATGTATCATCTCCAGTAGTGAAGGTGTTACAGGCCAAAAAATACCAACAGATTCACTTTTATTGTTTTCTAGCCTTCAAGTAGAGGTTGTCCATCCATGCCCTTCCTCTCTCTGACAATTCAATTTTCTATTGTTTTGTGTATGGTGATTACAATCCTTTTGATAAAATAATTTTATAGCTATGTTCTAGATGTATTTTTAAAAACAGATCTAAGAACATCTTATAGAATAGAATTTGGGCTGAGGTTGTACTGTGCCACTGTTAGACCAGAAAACCATCAGTATTCCTGCTGTTCACCTCATTATCCAATAGTGACCCATTACTGCTTTAATAAATTCAGTCTCTGGATGTGGATGTTTAATTAGCATGACTGGTGCCTGACTTTGAAACCCATTTTGCTGGAAGCACGTGCACCCTTTCTGTAAGAACCTGCCAGTGAAATTCTCTGCAGCTGTGTGAACCTGGAGTTCAAATGTGCAAAAATCCTGGCATCAAGGAAGCATCTGTTTCATGAAGTCATGGATATGCACAGATGTAGAATGTGCTACTGCTCTTAGCTACAGCTTCCCTGTCCTCTTGGTGACCACAAACTAGCAGTAAGGAAATCCCCAAGTGTGAACCTGAGAAAGCAAATGACTTCAGTGTTTTTTCAAAGAAGCATGCTGTTTTCATCAGGAAACAATGAGTGTGGGTAGCTACAGAAATGGAGCTTTTCTAGACAGCACAGCTTTAAACAAAGTAAGGTGTATGTTATTTCACTGGCATTTCAGCCTTGTTCCATAACTGAAAATGTTAACTACTCTTCTGTGTGCACCATTTCCAAACTCTAACATGTCCCTCTGCAGCTCAACTCTTTTCAAAAGCCTTTGTTTCTCTTGCTTTCCGTGTGTCGAAGTTCTTGTGCTTCAAACAACTGATATTTTATTTCTCTGTTGGCTGGATTAATTGCTTTCAGAATGGACTATGCTCCTCTGATTGCCACAACATCAGTGAGTTCTTGCCAAATTAATTTTCTGTTTGTAGATGGTCCATTAACCACAATAGAAAGCCTCAGTCCCCCAGGCAGAAATGCAAGCAGCACATCAACTCCTGTTTTGCTGTGTTGGAACAAGCAAATAGAGAATAAATACATCTGCTATCAGGTTGAATCCAGGCAGTTTTCCAGTTTGTCTCAAAATGATCAACGGACTGAAAACACTTCACTTGCTTCTGTTGACCTTTTGTATTCACCTACTTAAAACAGCAAATGCATTTTGCATAGCATAGAATGAAACATTACTGTTATCCTTGCCCCAAATAAAAAAGTCTTTATTCCTAGGAAGAAGAAAAGGCCAGGTGAAGGGATATAATTACTTATTAAAGCACCTTCTGTGAAAAAACTGCCACTCCTTGGAGCTGAGCTCTCATTATCATCCAGCAGAGACAGAGGTGTTTGTTGAAATCATGTCAAGTGTTTTTAAGGCTTGAATAATTTTCACTTGCAGTGGCAGGTAATTTACATGACTTCCTCATCTGCTGCCTGCTTATGGGCCAGCACAATAGCTGGTGGTCTATGCTAATCTATTCAAATACTGGAATAAATTCATGAGCAGAAAAAGTGATATAACCTCTTCATATTTCTAAACCTGTTCTACCATCTCCTTTACCTTCTTTTACAGTCTTTAATCTCTGCCAAGGTTAGACATGGCAGCAGCTAATGCTAGAGCAGCTCAGCAGCGGCTGCATGTCTTAAGCCTTGTAAGATATCTTTTAGAGAGGTGACTGCTGCTTTTTTACATATATTAGTGAAATTTATTTGATTTGGTTGTGTGAAGAAAGGTAGTCCCAAACACCATGGAACAGCGTTTTCTTACAGCCCAGAAAGTGCTGACAGTTTCCTAGAAATATTTTTGCGTTGGGATGTTGTTCTATGTGGAGAGGCTAAAACAGAGGAAACCTGTGGCTGGGAACACCTTCATGAAAACATGGAATACAGCTTTTCCCCCCAGGACTAAAAAATTGTTCACCTCTTGGCCAAAAGTACCTCTAATACAGTGTGACAGGACCACAGCAGATGTGTGTGACAAGCAAGAGGAGAGAGGACAGGATAGAGCCTGAACTGCTGCACAGATTTGCCAGGAAGTTTCCCCACTGCTGAGAAGCAGAGATGTGCTGGGCTTTATTTTCCTGACCATACATGCACAAAATCCTGGGCAAGGGGCTAAAATGGAAATTTCCAGTTTCCACACCTGCAAAATGTAAAAGAAATAGAACAGAAATGAAAATCCCCTGGCTGCTCCTCAGCCATGTGGTTTCCTCCAGGCACGTTAAGGGGTGAGATCAGTGAGTGGAACACAGAGCCCAGCTGGTGTCACAGGGATGGGCACTGTGCACACAGCATCTACTGGCAAGGCAGCAGCTGAATGGAATGTTCACTCCCCTTGGAGGACATGCCAGACCTCTCCATTTTCATGTTGGCTTCTAACATGCCATTCCTGCCCGACTCCAGCCATTTCCTTGGTCATCCATATGGGCTATTTCTCCTATTAGAGCCTAACTGAAAAGATCACTTGGAAGCAAAGTCGCTGTATTATCAATTACTGTTCTAAATGAATTAAAATTGTGGAGAGGAGAAACAGAAAATAACTGAGGCCTCAATTTGGTAGGGAGGCAAGTCCTTTTAAATACTGTGAGTGGTTTTTGAGTGTTTTTGATGCTGGCTCCAAGCATGTTCAAAATGGGGGATAAATGGAACAGTCATGGAATTCTCAAACTGTAACTTGCTGTTTACTTGGCTTGAGGAGCCTGAGCTGGGCAGGACTGGGCTTGTGTGCTGGTACAATGATTCCCTGGTGCTTCAGACAGAATACATCAGCTTGATACGGCCAATGTATGTGTGCAGCACATCTGGCCAGCTGTTCCAGGTGTGCAAATTGCACCTTCTATTGCAGCTGGGGCTCTGCATGGGTGAAAACTCTTTACAAGTTTCCAGAGCACTCATTTAATGAGGACTAAGTTGGCAAGTGGAAAAGGATAATATAAAGGTAATTGTCAGTGTAATTCCTTTGTACCTGCTGTTTATGTTCATAGTATGGATTTTGGTTGGTTTTGGAGTTAGTGGGAAGGACATACATCCACTGACTGGTTGAGACTCTGATATAGTAACTTTTTTTTTTTTCTCCTCTTCTCCTGGGATTGGAGCACCTTCTCGTAAGACTTCAAATCTGGGGCTGGAAGTGAGAGTGCCTAGCAAGTCCACTGGGAACAATGTTCTCTTAGCAGGATGAATACTAATGCTAAAAATTTGCAAGCAGAACAAGATGATCATTTGTTATTTTGCCTCTTTAAACATCTACAATTGCAGGAAAATATTGCTGAAAAACAGCAGACTTAGGGATATAATTTGGTATGAGATTTTGGTTCATTAGCTTTATGTTAATGAAAGTCTAATTGAACTTCTGTTCTGAATTGTGCCACGAGGACAGAGTGATCATTATTATTTTTGTGTATGATACAGGCTCAAGATGGTGAAATCTCTTATTTAACAGAGTGATTGACAAATTACAATTTGAACAGAAATTCAGTCTTAGTTGGCTGCCTGTGGCCTTGAGGAGAACACTGAGTCATGGTTTGGAGGAAGGTGCAGTACAGAAAACTTCTTTTATATAAAAGAGTGAAGTGGGTGAAGAATATGGCAGAATTCTAAAATAGTGCCAGAAAGGAATGTAAGAGAGAGTTGAGAATGTTACTGCTGGATTGCCTCAATGAACTCTTTTACAACCAACTTTATCTGGTTTTCATTACTGACCTTAAACCATAAAACCAGTTTATGCTAATCAAAATGCCAATTTAAAGTCCAGTGGGAATAATCACTATAGAACAAGATTTGAATGTTGTGTAGGGAAACTGAATGGTCTGGATGGGAGGAGCATGAAGAAGAGAAATTCAGAAGTATAGAGTGTGAGATTATAAACCCAGTTAGGGGTAGCATGGGGCATCTCTAAGTTTCTCATCAGCTGGAGATAACTTGTGTAGGAGGTTTGGAAATCATGGCTGGAATGGGATGTACAAGTCCCTGTGTTTTCCAAGAAGGGGATCAGCCTGGAATGAGTACAGAGAAAACCAGATTGCCCTGTGACTGTAGTGGTCATTAAGAACTGATTTTAAAACACAGGAATATTCAGTTTAACATTTTTTATCAGTAAGTAACAAAGTTAATGCATCCCAATACATTTATATAGTACTAAAGTTTGTCTTCATTATTCATTAAAAGATTTTGTGTTTCTGAATATGTTTTTCCTGCAGGTGCAATGTTACTATAATAAATTACCATTTGAATGAATATTTATAATACAACAGTGCCCTCAGTGCTGCAACATATTATATTAGTCATGCTGATTCTCAGAGCTTCTGTGTGTATTTTCCTAATGTACAATGGTGTTTTACTTTGTCTTACATTAACAGTTCAAGAGAAATGAAACTGTTTATTCTTTGATGGGAAAACAGTCCTCCTCTCTTGTGATTCAGAGGTATTAAGGGTGCAGTCTTCTAGACTAATAAATGGAAATAATCCTTTTTTTCTGCTATTCAGGATTGATAGTCAATATTTCAGTAGTTCACTTTGTATTGCTTGTGCTGCTTGCACCAGGATCCAGTGCACAGTAGATTTTGGTTCTTCCTGGACTGCCCTCAGCTGCCTTCCAGCCTATTGCACATGCTGGGAAGCATCAGGTAGGCTTCCACCCCATTTTTTGTAGACTTGAGGACTTAATTATCTGAGGAACTGTAGAGGCACTGCTGTTCTCTATGTGCCACAACTAATGTCCATATTTGTAAGTGTATGCACAGAAATTAAGATGTGGAGAGAACCATTGTGACCAAAAACACCTGAGAGGATGAGAGCACTTGTAGTCAGGCAGAAAGGTTTCTTTTTAATATGTATTCATTGTGTTATATCTCTGCTTTTCTTGTGCTTTGTTCTACCTGTTTTCAAGACTGAGCTGTGTAATTCCTAAATTCTGTATTCTTTTCTGTGGGGGACCTGTGAAATGCTGATGCCCTGTGTCATTTAAGAATTATTTTTTTCCTTAATTCTGCAATCACGTTTCTTAATTTCAAAGAATAATAATAATAGCAAAAGTAAGTAAAATAATAAAAAATATTACCAAGGAAAGAAGTAAAAGCCTAATCAATGTTCTGTTTGCCTGTGTCATCTATAAGATTCAGTGTATTTGAAACACTTCACTGTCATAGGTAGAACCACAGATAAACCATTTCAGATGCTGGAAGGATATTTTCCCAGCTGCATTTTGTACTCCTTTAAAAAAAATGTATCACAATCACCATGTGGTCTGGATAAAGTGATGCCTCTAAAAATAAAAGCTCACATTTAAGACTTTTCTGTGAAATTTGAAACTAAAGATGAAAACAGAATAAATGCATGTAACTACCTGCCTGGTTCCAAAGGTAAATTATTAGAAAAGATAAAATATAGTAGTTGAATTTTATCAAAGCAGATGACTTGAGATTGGGGCAGAAATGATAATTATGAGTCAAGGAAGATGTAATATTTAGTAAGATCATCTTTATATTTGGATTCTCAGCGTGAAAGGTACCATGTACTTTTGGATCAAAACAGTATTCACATCAGTAGGCTGATTCTGAAACGTTTATTTTTTTTTGTTCTGTCCTTGTAAACAAAGAGTAAGTGGATGAGAAACACAGAGGTATCAGTGTGGATGCCCCACTGCCTGTCTGCATTTTACCTCATTACCTGGTGATCCCGTGTAGCTGCACTGAATGATGGCTCTAAATGTTCACAATTAGCATCACAGGTGGAAGGAAATCTGCCATAAATAATCTCCTAACAATATCAGAGACTGCAATTTTCCAGCTATAAACAGAATTGCTCCCATTTGGTGTGTGCTGTGATGAAGAGGAGCAGGAGACAAGCATTTAGTAGTTCAGATGTTGCCTCCCACTCACAGAGCACAGTGGGAATGATGGATCACCTCGGATGCCATTAGCTCTGCCTGAAGTAGCAAGCTAATGCAAGGTAAATTAGAGGGCCTGGGTTTGATCCAGAAATGGACCAAAAGGCATAAGGTAGCACTTAGGAATCTCTGCTGGAGGCTGCATTCCACAGAATGTGGGGATGGAGTGCCACATCCCCAAACATACCTATCAGATGTTCAGGTCTCTCTTCTTAGTAACCCAGAAATATCCCTGTGTAATTAAGGACTCAAATGGAGGTGGAGTTTCCCTGAGAAGTGAAATTTTTATCTCTTCTTTTCTTCATCCTTGCTTCCCAGTGCTTCTGGCATTTCAGAAGCCGTGTGGTCAGTAATCAGTGTGTGTTATATCTAAATGGGATCTTTAAGGCCATCAGCTATTAAGTCTGTAATGCTTTCTTATTTTCTCAGCCTTTTGTATGAACTTGGCACCACAGACCTCAGGTTCTTCAAAGGCATCCTGTAAAATGGAATTTCTCCACTGAAAGTGGGGGCACTGATTATTGAGTGAGGGTGAATTCTTTTCCAGTGCTCAGGAGCCTTTAAGATTAAACATGTGGCATGTAATAAAAGTGTGGACTTGAGCCTACCTTCACATTCATTTCTGGTAGAAACTCAAGTATCCAGTTCAGAGGTCTGCCCTGTTCTAGATGCTTTTAAAACACAAAATGAGATACATTTCTACATTATGTCACTTTTTGATAATCTGTGTCAAAACCACACCTTTTGAAATGTCTGTTTTCATGTTGTTCCTTGTTTCGTGTCTTAGCTGCTTTGATTTCTTGTGTTTTGTTTCCATTACATTTAAACTGGAATATTTATTACTTTTTTACTATTTGTTATTATTTTATTACCTTTCCCATGCCATTTTTAACCAAATTATTGCTATATTTATTCCTTCTTTCATTATTTTTTCTTGACTGGTATTTTTTCCTCTTCTTTTTTTCTTCTTTGACACTGATCTTTTTATCTTGCCCTCTCTTCCTCCTTTCCCCCACATTGATTTCTGTCTTCCTTCTTCTATTGCCTTTGTGCAATGTATCAGATGCACATGTGTGCTCCTGTTGCTTATTCCATTTTATCTGCTAGATCATCAGAGAGTAATTAACAGGATGCCAAAGAGCCTGGCAATTCAAAGAACAAAAGCATGAACAGACTATTAAGCAAAACCTCTTGCAATAATTTGCAACACAAATAAGATGTCTTAGTTTGAATCTAAAATTTCAAAAAATATTTGTCAAAGAAGAGTATTTGTGGTAGCAAAATGTTTCTTAAATGAAACTTTTCCCCCTGTAACTTCTTACCTATAACTTCTGCTACAGATATCTCCCTAGGAAAACCAGAAATTCCTTTGGTTAAGCACTGCCATCTAATTAATTTTGCTATTTTCCTGTGCTCAGTTTTGTCCTCTTCGGAGTGGCACTTCATCCTTCATAATGCTGCTCTAAGCATTTCTGAAAGATGGAGAAGAGTTATAAATAACAATCCATAAAGCTTTCAGCAGGGAGTCTAAGCATACATCATAAACAGCGTGGTAATTCAGCTTTCAGGAAAGATACTAAATTGTGTAATCACTATTAAAGACTGTGCATTCAATAAGTAAATGGCTTCGAGTTTATGGGAGGAAATATCTCATGAAGATGTGGGTAGAGCTCTCCTCTCAGTAGGGAACTCGAGCATATGCACAAAGCACATGCTTTTATTTTTTATCTCTATATCTTTCATAGCTAAATGTCAAATCACAGAGGTACTGCTTACTTTAAAGATTAGGACTAAAATAGGCTACAGTGTGTACTTTTATGCTATTATAACAAGCAGATTCAAAATCAGTTGTAAAGTTAATTTTAATGCTGTAGTATTCAAACACAGCTGGTGTTCCTGTTCACTCAGAGTGAATGGATTTCACTCTTCTTCAGTAATAAGCCTTTTAATGTGCTGGGATTTTAGAGCTGGGAAGCACATAGAAAGAAAATCAATAGGTAGCATTCCAGGCTTTTCTGAAGTCTCTTTTGGCACACCAAACAACTTCTACTGATCCTGTGGAATGGAATTTCCTGAGTTTCCCTCAAGGTCTCTGAGTCCCCAGCATGGCTGTGCAGGAGGTGTCTGTATGGATTTACACACAGAGAGGGGCTGCTGCTCTGCATTGCTCCTGCCACTTGTGCAGCTGCAGTTGCCTCCTTTCTCTCCCTTTGTTTTCCAGCTCTTGGGCATGTTGCTTTTGGTTTTCATGCTGCTGCTTTCTGTTCTGTGTGCTGGCCCACATGGTGTGTGTGGGTAACCTTCTGAAGCCATCTGAGCTGTGTGAAATTCAGTGATATCCCACTGGAGTTTGTGCCACCACACACAGCTCTTCCTTTGCATGCTTCCTCTTTGAGAGGAAAAGCAAAAGAGAATTAATGAGCAACTTAATCAGTAAAATTAATCAATCAATGGGAATTAGTGACCAAATGTGACTATATTTCTCAAATAGTGAGAGGAAGGTGACAAAGGTTAAACATATGATCCAAAATTTACATCAGTATATTCAGATTTTACTTTGTCATTCTAGGCGTTTTGTCTGTTTTGTTGCAGGTTTTTTTTGTGTGACTTTGTTTTGGTTTTGTTGGTTATTATTATGATGCATTTAAAATTATGACTTTGTGCAGAAGGGAACACACAAAAGTTAAAAACTGTGACTCTTAATAGCTGGATATGAGAGAGAGCAGGTCTCACAGGCCCAGGTGGTTGTGTTAATTTAAAAATGTCAATAAAGACTTGCTTGCTTTTCTAATATGATAAAATTATTTCAGTGTGTTCAATATACTTAAAATGGCTCAAACAATTCACAGTCTTTGTTTAAGAGTATAAGAGAATAATTTGCTGTAAACACTATTAATTTTTGCTCAATTCATCTGTCTTGAGGTAGCTGGTTTACATGATCAGTTTGCCACCTTGTTCAGTGTTTCACCAGACAGGTCTGTTTGTCAAGTGCTGCTGGCAAAGAATATCTGTGCTTTAGCTCATGTGCCACTCTCAGACCTGCTGTGGGTAACTGTGTGAAGTGGTGCCCATGAAGTGCTGTCATTGAGCAGCTCTGGCTGTTGTGTGTCTGCAGCCCTGCCAGGAGCAGAGCAGGCACAGTGCTGTCTGTGCTGGTGGTTCAGGAGCTGACCTGTGCTTGCTGCAGCACTTCTGGCCCCTTGATCTGTTGTGTAGCTCCATTTTTGTGATAGCGTTGGCCTTACTTGACAGAAAGGAGGGAATGCTGCTTCTTGCTGTCTCTGCAGATTCTGTTCACACTGCAGTGCAGTGCTTTGAGTGACTGATCCATGCAGAGTGCTCCTGATACGCTGCAGCCAGTTCACTTGATGTTCTCTCATGGCTTTGATTGGCAAGCTAGGGGAGTCCTGCCTGCCCAGGAGCTAATAGAAGGAGGAAAGAACTCTACATGCAGATAAATAAATAAATTTAAATGTCCCTTTTCCTATCCTCTGCTACATTTTTCTCTTGCCTTCCTACCTCTGGACTTTCACTCTGTGCATGAGAAAAGCAAACAAAATAAAACTGAGTCCCTGAAAGGCATTAGGTTTGTGTGTGTATAAGTGATAGAGCATATGCACGGATGTTTTCCTTAATAATGACTTTAGGAAGTTGCATGTGCCTTGGGCTGTGTTTATCTTCCCCACCACCTGTTTGTTGGCAGAGCTGTGTGAGCGTGGTGCCCCCAGCTCTGTGGGGCACACGAGGAGCTGTGCACAGGCACTGCCCCCACAGGGCACCCTGGGCTCCTGGAACCACATTAAGGGGAATATGACCCTTGCCATGGCCAACCCAAAATATTGCACAACAAGTCTGTGTCTCCTGCTGGCATTCAGGAGCCTAGTAACCACTAGGATTCAAGGTGGAGCCCTGTAGGAATAAGGAAATTTATTCATTGAGGGCAGAATTGTGCTCCTATATATTTTGGGAAATGCAATCTACAAGCCTAATATTGCAGTATTTTATCATAAACAGTCTTGGGTAAACTAATTAATCTCTGCAAGGATGATTGGGGGGCTCCTGAGATATATATATTCTTTCCACATGCTGTTGCCTGGAGATAATATTCAGGGTCTGCCTTGCTGAACAGATACAGATGGGTGTTTTGGGGCATCAGCATATGTCTGACTTTGATTTTTTGAGAGTTATTTATCATTGCAAGTAGACTACTGGTGCAAGAGATATAGGTCTGGCTTTTCCAGCTCTACTTTGTTTTCAAAACAATAAAACAAGTAACTTGAGGGAACTATAGTAAATATATCCTTTTTCCTTATATTGTACAATAATTCTACATTTTCTGAAGCTGTATTCTACATATTGTTATATCTTTATCAAGATGCAATGAAATCAACAGCCATCTATGGATTAATGAACTAAATTAGTAAAAGCTGTATGGACTGTATTGATTATTTACCTTTTCTATTTATTTCTGTGGTATTTATTGAAATCTGCAACATAATGCCATGTGCTAAAATGTTCAGCATTGCTGTAATCTCTCTTCTGACCATTGAGAGTCTCAACTTTTTCGTTACTGTGTGATGGGATGTGTGTTCACACCAAAGATTGCAAATAATCATGATAACTATAATTATTCTATTTATTTTTCTGGATTTTCGTAGTTTGGGGGGTTTTGCATCTAATTTAGGGAGAATTGCTTCCACCATGTTGGATATATAGATTTGCAGCTGAATATTGGTGAAAAAAAATATTAAAAATCACGTTGTTTGCCTTTTTTTAAAATGTTTTGACAACAATAAGTCTCAGGTTCAAAACTTCACCAGAGAAGGAAAAGGCAGTGAGGGTGCTTGATCCAAAAGCCGTAGAAACAACAAACATTGAATCAAACACAGCATGACAATCTTAGCATGTTTCTCTCATCTAAGGTAATAATCCCTGCTTTATCTGGATCATGTTTAACAAGTGTTTGTCTGGGAGGGAAAAAACCTGGAGTGGATGGGAGGGAAGCTCCCAGAGACTGAACATCAGGACAGTCATGCTGGAGACAGAGGGAAAGTTTATAGCTGAAAAAACCCCAGGAATTAATTGTGGTCAGTATGAGAGTTGCTGCTTGCATTTTGGACTTGAAAGAATGCTTCTGTACACAACAATCTCTTTGTTTTTTTTTTAACTACTCTGTTGAGCCTAATAGATTTTAATGCTCCTCTTAAGCCTTGTCCTTAAACCTCCCAAGTTAAGCAACTGTAATGTTTTTCTATTAAAGGCAGTTTTACATAAAATATTTTGTACTGCTGTAATGCAGAATTAAGGAATGTCTTGAAACTGAAAGGATTTGAAGATATGTGGGGAAGTATTTTGAAATGTGATAAAAGTCTATGATTTCATGCATTTACAGTTTTTTACACTTCTGTAACATGTGGGAGAAATAGAAATTGCAAGTTGTGAGTTTTCCATCATGTAAAGCTGGTGACCACGACTTGGGGAAAACAAATGCAGAATAATAATAATAATGATTTAGCTTGTTGCCTAATATGCTATCTTTGAATTGTTCAAGATGGTAAGATGATTCATACACTCATTAAAATACATTCTAAAGGAAGGTGAAAGGGCAAATGATTTCTGTAAATGGGAATTAATACCCAGAAAAAAGAGTGATGTAGAGGAAAATTTAACTGTCTCTTATTCCTTGGTAATTTATTCAATGACTTGTAGGAGTACCTTTAAATCACTGAACTTTTAAAATAGTAGTAAAATATGATACTTCAATCTATTTTTACCTATTTTATTATGCATTGATATATCACCATTTGTCTTTGGGTGTGAAAACCTTGAGTAAATTTCAGATAGCATCAGGTGGGGGCTGGTAAGGAGCCATAAATAGCTTCATATGCCTTTTCTCTAAAGGTTGACATTTATATCAGTGAGAACAGAGCCTGCAATTCCATAGGCATTAATAGCTGTGGTGTTGGAAGACACGTGCCTACCTGGCACTGTCCTGCCTGGCAGGGTTTTTCTCTGCTGTGAATCTGCAGAATTAGATACATGAGGTCTACTCAGTAGGGTTAAGTGTAAGGAGTTATCAGTTTTGTTAGCACCTATCACTGTTATTGTTAAAGGGTATTTTTAGTGTTTTGTGGAATGAATAGATGTGGCCTTAGTTCCTGGAAAAGTTATTAAGACTCAAAAAAAAAATCATCCAAGATCAGTGACTGCACTACTATTCTTTCTTCAGGTCCTCTACTGAATTAACTTTAACCTGAGTTTCCATCACATGTAGTTTGGCTCTGAGTCTCTGAAATTAGGACTTTGCATTATTTTTGTGTGTTGCAAATCTGACATGATTCATACACCCTTCTTCACACATCTCCCCAGATGTTGCTTTTCAGAGCTTTGGAGAAACCACTGAACAACCCTGCAGTCTCTTTTTGTTCAAATTGTCCTGCCCTACTTCATGGGGGTGCTCTAGAAGCTTATTTATGTGTGATGGGACCACAAGCCCTGTGGTAAATGAGGTCAATGACTGGGTAGGACTCAGCATGTGGAAAATATTTGCTGCAGCTGTTATCTCTGTGCAACCAAGTAGGATGGAAACTGACAGTCCACTGCTGTGAAATCTGTTGGGAAACATAGGATGAGCCAAGAGGAACACAGCCTGAAGAGAGGAAAAAAAAGTAAAGTCTTTAATGGGGAGGTTTGAAGCCTAAAGCTATTCAAACTGAGTCACCCAGTCAATACACAGAATGGTGTTTTGTGACTTGGGAGTGTTTCTTTTGCACTAAGAAAAGGCATGTGACAAAATGTATTTTCAGCTTAAGACAGGAGGAATGGAAGGAAAACACTAGTGTACTACTTGGTTATAGAAGGCAAGGCTTGTGGGAAGAGTTCAAAAAAGGGCACTGAAAGAGAAACAGTATGCATGCTCTCAAAAAATAGAAATAGCCAGGGAGGGTAGCAATAGAAGCTGGTTTTGCTTCCTGTGGGAGAATGACTTTATTGGAGAATATCAGTATTGTTAGAGAAGATCATGTGGAGAATATTGATTAGATGATTCAGGAGTGAGTAGCCAAATGAACTATTGTCCCAGACCTTGAGGACAGAAACTGTTTTTCTTCAGAATATAGCACAAGGTGATTTATAAAAGGTAATGGACAGATTTTAGTTTCTGTGTTGCTGGAAAATAATAGAAAAAAGGTAGAGTTATTTATACTGATGAAGCGTCCAAGACACAAGCAAAAATAACCCCATAAATAAGATCTGCTAAATGTTGAAACTATAGCAATGTCTAGAACTGCAGTATGGAAAATCCACATCAGGTCAGGTGAAATGGACATGTGACTTTACATCCAAAACCAAAAAACAACCCAAAAAGTATTCTGCTGTACCCACAGATATATCACAATCTGCTGTGGTGCACTGAGAGAAATAGAAAGATATATATTACATCCTGTAGCTCTCATTTCAGAAAAATCATCCCTTTCTGTACCCAGTAAAGAAGAAACGTGGCAATTGTACAATCTCTTGAGAAGCTGCTGTCTTGTTTGTAAGGGAAGCCTTCCATTATAGATACACTTCTGAAATATGAAGGTACTGTGAAGAAAAATAATTCAAAATGTATGAGGTTAAATTTGTTCTTGTCAAACATATGGCACGCAAGTAGAAACATGACAAGCAAAAGTACCGATGCTTCTGGCTGTCCAGGAACATCCCCTTAGGGCACAAACACTGTGTCCTATCTGGAGGGAATCCCTCTCAGGCTCCTGTGGGGAGCAGGGATGCATGGCAGATGGCAGAACCTGGCCGGTTGTTTGCCTTCAGCCCAGTGTGTGCTGTCAGTGCCATGTGCCAGGAGGAGGACGAAGGGGAAAAGGGCTCCTCTGCCACGGCCTGGCTGTGCCACTGCTGGGCTTCACTGAGCCTTGGGCTGGGTGCTGACTTGGAGAGAAAGAGAAGAGGATCAAGGCAGGAGATTCAGAGAAGGACAGGGGATGATGTTATGCTAGCCATCCTCAGAAGGGAAGTTGTTGTGTCTCGTACATCCACAGAAATAATTTCTTGATCTGCTAAGCTCAGGCAGTCTGAAAGTTACTGAAGTGCAAGGGAAAATCTGAGAACAAGTCCTACCCTTTATAGGCACAGTGGGGGTAAGAGCTTTGGTTTTGAACTGTATTCTGTTTTCCCCTGAGAGAAATAAGTTTTCTCTATTTGCAGTTACACGCTGTAGTTGGCTATTTTTGTGTTCAATAAAAACCTTACTGTAGCTGCTGCAAGCAAGGGTTGCCTCAAAGAAGCAGCTGGCAGGGAGTCATGCCCTTGCACAGCAAATGCAGGGCTAAGGGTCAGCTACTGCCTTTCCCTCTGCTGCTGCACTTGGAGTTTGCAAATACCAGCCTGGAAACCAACAGGGTTTATTACTTTGGTCATTGTTGCAGAGTTCAAGTTTCTCCGTACGTCTCAGCTTTGGGAAACTAAAACTTTACAAATGCTGGCTTGAGGGTTATGGGCATGCAGCTTCAGAAGATGGGATAGTTTAATATACATATCATTTCCATCTAAGATCTCATAAAAAAATCAAAATCTCACAAGAGAAATGAAGACCTTGAATTCACTGATAGCCCTTCTAATATTTGATGTCTTATTTACTTTGTGAACCAAGATCATCAGAGCCCTCAAAGTTGTCCAAGAAGTGTTTCTCCTCGGACAAATGATCCTGTTGCTCCCATCATTAGCAGGCAGATGGCAGGTGATCAAGATTTCATTATCAAAACACCAATTTTCTTTTGAGGTGAATAGATGACCATCTGTTCCTAACACTGTACCTAAGGGAGCCTACAATTCTGGCTTGGTAGATTACAAAATATAATAAGAACCTTCTCTTATTTAATATATGTATTGCATTCAATACAAGTTAATAAAATTTTGCTAGCATTTTCTAAGAATTGAGGAAAAACTAAATATCAAGTAGATCTTATCTTAAAGGTGGTAATTTTGGGATGTCTGAAGAAAACACTGTTGTTTCTGAGTTTTTCCTATTAAGCTTAGAGAATTCCTCTTTTCTACAACAGAGGTAGGATACCAAACATGAAAAGGCTGATGAATTTTTCATTTCTAAGAGTACTGGGTATTTCAGATCTGAATTTTGAAACCTTTCCTTACTTTGGAAGAAACTTTAATTTCCTTGTCTCAAAGTTCTGTCTGATAATGAAATGAGTGCATGTAATTTAAATACTCAAAGTACAAATTTCTGCGGCTTACAGGTGTGTGGCAGAGTTTGGTCTTTGCAAGTTTGGGGAAAGGAAACACATTTCTATTTGATTCTTTTTTTTTAAGAACTGAAGAATATGTAATTAGATACACCTGTATTAATTATGCATTTTAACCAAACTGTCAATAAATCTAACTAGGGAGGGAAAAAAGTCTGTGGTATTGCTTCCCATGAGTTTTGTGACCTTCAGCAGCTGTGCAGAGGAAATGAGCATTCCCACTGCTGACCACACAAGCAAGTCTCAGCTATTATAAATTCTGTTAAGCTGCAACCACTTAAATAATCAATATGCATATGCAGATGGGTCATCATTTTGGCATCTCTGGAATGGTAAGAGTGTCACTGGGAGCATGGAATGGAGTTAAGGAATTAAGACAGCAAACCTCTCTAGAAACTCCATTAACTCCCATTTTCTCATACTAATGAAGTGAAGTTGCAAGGAAATAATTGCTGAACAGAAGAAAATGGAAAGAAATTTGAATAGCATTTGTATTTTAAAAATGAAAACATTATTGGGTTGATTAAAAGTTGTATTTGTTTCCCTTATCCTCTCAATTTGCATAAAATCTTCTCAGTGTTGTGGTTTTGTGCTTCTCAATGTTTGTATTACTTCTAGGTAATTTTTACCTCTTTTAGTATATGTAAATTAGTTTTTAAAAACCTCCAAATACTAATCCAAATAAACAAATCCCCCTGATATTTCTGAAATGGTGACGAAATGTCTGTGCACAAAAGCAGTGCAATTTGTGCTACCCATCTATGGGCTGGACTAGTGAAAAGATAGTAATAATAACTTACATAGCTTAGCACAAAATTCATCTGCAGCTGGCTCTACAAATCACTGTAAGATTGAAACTTTAGGTCAAGAATTACTTAAAGCCTGAAATAAAATCATGTATTTGTATTCAGCCACTTAACTGACTTTTTATAATGGCTTCCATATGTGCAGGTGGCTAGGACTTGACAAGTAATAGTTATGATTGCCTTGGTGATGGAACCAGGATTTGTGTGCCAAAATTCATTAAAGCTATAGTATTTTAAAAATTGAGGGTGTGAAAAAGCTATTTCCTGTAGAACATTTGAAATTCCCATGTCTGCCTTCTAAAAAAAAAAAAAGAAAAATTGTGGGTCACATTCTTAATTTTGATCAATGTTCCCTTGATGTGAATCTCAAATCACTGGGTCAGAACAAAATAAGAAAGTCATGTAAGTCAGCTTTGCTAAGTCAGCTTGCTTAGTCAGTCTGTGTGATGTTGATGAAGTGGATGTGACTGTTAATTTTTCGTTCGTGATTTTCTCCTTTTCAGTGTTCTCACAGAACTTTGTTGGTGATTATTGCCTCAGGCAGTGCCTGGGAAAATGGTACTTCAGTGGGATGCAGAAAACATGCCAGACTGGTTTTGCCTTTCTTCTGCAGAGTTATTCTCTTGGCATGTGACACACATAGAACAACTGGGTTCATTTTATGTTGTGCACAGCAATCAGACTCTAAGCACAGTGTGCCTGCAGTTAGGAAAGAACAGTATTTATTCATCTTATGCTAAGGTTGGGTGTAGCTTGCAAACAGAGAACCATGAATGGTTCTAATCTATCTTGTTTGGTAGCTATTTTGCAGTGAATCCCTGCTCACCACAATTTGCTGCTCTGTCATCCCTCCAGTGTTGCCATCAACAGAAGCTGTGTCTGTGTGTCCTCAAGGCTGATTTCAGGAGATTGGTTTAAAGCACTGTTTGCAGCCATGTGTCATGTCAGTCCAGAATGCATCCCCAGCTGCTGCAGGTGCTCCTGGTTCTGCCCACAAAGGCTCCTTGTGCTCTTTGCTTCCACATTCTGTGTGCTGTAAAAGGAGCAGAACTCGCTGAGCTCAGCAGAGAGGGAGAAACAAGAAACAATTTTCAAATGATTCATTAGTAATTGTTTCCCTGTGTAAGCATCTCAGAGTGTCTTGCAGTAGAATTGAAAAGCAGCTTACCTGCAAAAGAGAGATTGTCATCAGCTTTGCCAGGTGGAGTGAGCTAAAAATGACACTTCCCTCAGCAGCCAGCACAAGATATTGTTCTTCAGTAGAAAATGGGTTTAGAAATGCAGATGAAATTCTGCCTTTGCTACCTTCAAAATAAATCATATACAATATTAACTCACAAGAGACAGAAATAATTCATTTGAAATCTATTTTGCATTTCTGTATTGAACTTCATACATTTTCTTATCAAAGGTTGCCTCACTGTCTAATAAGTCAGCTAATTTTGAAAGAAAGGCTGAGCTTCAGGAGAATTACAATGATCAAGGGCTTTAGAGTGCTTTAAGGCTTTAGTGAGCAATAAGATTGGAACAGAAGGCTTGGGTAATACTCTGAAATTCAGGAAGTTCACAATTTCAGTGACACATTAGACAGTGCTAGCACAGTAGATGAAGTACATGATGTGTGTTAGGAGCTCTGTCCTCATACTCGAGGCCATGGCAGTCTGAGGACAATTCTGTTCAGACTTCTGACAATGAAAATCTTACTGTATTTCCATCTGATAAGCATAGCCATTTTTTGATAGCAATCCTAGTTGGCTGGTTATTCTAGATTAAATCTAAATTTTATTCTGAGCAATTTTACCCAATTTGTGATAAAACTCTAAATATTTTTCTTAGGTCCTATTTTTATAAAAGGTTCAAATTTTCTGTTTTTTTTCTAAATATGTGAAATAGAAGCATGAAGCAATTGTATTAAGGCAAGCTGGCTTAGAGATTGTAATAATCACTCAAAAGACTGATGAACTAGAAAAGCCAAATGCTCCCTGTGAGTGGAATCATCACTAGATGTCACTGGGAATTTAACACAGAGCAATGGGAAGTGCCAGATAGAATGGAGACAGACATTTTTCTGGAACAGCAGTTAATTATTTGGAAATCACACAGGAAAAACTCTTGTTTAGGTTTCCCTGAAATTTTTGGAGCAAGAGATAGGGATTAAATGAAGTAATTTGCTTTAAGTTCTTTAAACCCAACACAAAACAACAAAAGAAATCTAACAAACCACAGACATCTGGTTCATACCTGTTTGTCAAGATTCCTTTTAGTCAGGCATTTAACATAAAGATTTCTCAGTATTTCTTCACTTACTAGGCAAAAAATGGTTTGCTTCTTTTCAAAAAACTCCTTAATTTCAGGCAGATGTCTGCACTTTTAAATACCGAGTTTTCAATTCCTTTAAACCTGATACTATTGATAAACTGTACTGGCAAGTACTTCTTTGCTTCTGCTATCTCACAGTTTGGCCAGGAACTTCACCTGGGAATCTGTTGTTTCTGGGTTTTTGTAATGTAATTTGGCATTTCCTGTATGAATATGGAAAATATTCAGATCAAAACTCATGCTTTTTTAACTGCAGTGCTGCTGGATAATCTGAATTTTAGATTGTCATATTCTGTATATTAGAGATGCTTCTAAATAGGCCTTTATAACTAAGGAATAGATTGCAGCGGGGATAAAGCTACCTACTAAGTTACTAGAGATGTGAATATTATATACTGGAAAAGTTTGCAACTTTACTTCATTAAATAAGTGCCCATCACTTCTGCATGGGCTAGAATGAAGAGATAATGCTCCCTACAGAAATTACTCAAATGGGAGACTTAGCACAATTTGGAATTATCCTAGAACTGAAAAAATTAGGGAGTAATACCCTAGATGTAATGAGTATGATTATAAATTAAAATATTCTAGCTCTTCAGATGTAAAAAGTCAGGCACAGAGTATTAGTGGAAATGCATATTCAAGGGATGCAATAATCCTTATCCTTGTGTACAGCTTGGATGTAACAAGACCAAAAGAAATGAATGGCTATCCCTCCTTAAGGTTTCTTTGGGGTTTGTAATATTATGGTCTGGGGACCTGGGGGAAGAAATGGAAAGAGACTTTTAGTGGACTGTTGGAGAAATCTTTAAATTATATTTTACTTTTTCAAGTTTCTTTTGGCAAAGATATTGTCAAATACTCTGTATATAATATTTGAAACAAGTAAATAATTTAAGTGATCAGCAACTCAGAAGAAACTTTTTTAAAGTTTCCTTGCAGAATTTGGTTGTGGTTTTCTTGTAGAAAATATTTAGATCTTGGAAAACGAAACTTCTTGGGCTGGTTAAAAGGGGCTTAAGTGTTTTGGTCATTTCAATATCCTTGACAGCTTTTAAATATGCCTTTTTTCATTTTAATAGTACTGATTTTTTTCTTCTTACTTCAAAATCAATAGCATAAATCTGAAATGCATTAACAGTATCAATTTAATTACAAAATTAATAAAGCATTCCAAATTGAAATGCAAATATGTAAAAATCTGAAGGAAATATATTTTTCTTGTGGTCTTGTTTAAAAAAAAAATAAAAATAATTGTTGGGTTGGAAGGGGTGCTTGGTTGCATCCATGGATTTTAAAGTCTAAAATTGCTGAAAATTGACCACACAGATTTGAATTCTTTATTAATATTGAGCTTCTGATTTAAGCTGGATTTTCTACCCACTGAAGTGTATGTTTTTTTGTTTTTTCCGTGGCCTTCATTTGGTGCCTTTTATGGAAATTATCTTGAAATAAACTGGCTACCTTCCATGTGGCTAAGGTAAAATTGCTATAGGTAGGAGTGTTTTTTTTTGTTGTAATACCTCCAAAAATATAATGTAATGGATTCAGCAAAGAATCAACAAGGAAAAAAAACTGCAGTGCAATGTTTATAATTTGATTTCTGAAAAGCAACCATAAACTTTTCAATCCATGTATTGGGGTTTTCCTTGAATTGTATATAATGTGCTGAAATCTGCTTTCTAGAGTTTCCCTGCTGATGATTGTTATACCCACACACACACCCTTTCATTCCTTTAATTCAAAACAGACACTGATCAGATATGGAAGTGTTGGAAATAAGACATTTTACGTAATACTTCAGTATGAAGGATTTAAATGTACCTTAGCAAAGATTCCTAAAGTGTAATACAACCTGTTATGTCCTTTTTTTGTCTGTTACATGGTCTTATATAGCTCTGATTTTTTTTTTTCGGATGTACTTATGAGATGGACACCAAGTGCTTGACGCAAAATATTTGTGCCTTAAGTTGCAGGGCACTCAGTGACTGCAAAGGGGGATCTTCCCATGGCCATGGGGATATCTGGGATGTGGGAATGTGGCTCCTGCTCCCACTGTGGCAGTGCCTGGTGCCAAGGACAGGGCTGGAGCCCTCTCCAGGGGCAGCTGTCACGGCTGTGCTCCTCCTGCTCTGCTGCAGCTTCAGGGCAGAAGGCTTGTGAAGGCAAACCCCAGTAGGAACAGAGGCAGCAGAGCTGCTGATGTGCAGGTGATTCCTTCCTTCTGTCTCTTGTTTTGCTCATTCTCTGCTGCTTTATTTGGCATCTGCAGCACTGAAGCACAAGGAGTACATTATCAGGCCAGGCATGATCGCACCAGGTACTGCTGTGGGAATAGCAGTTGCTGTTGCAAACGTCAAACATCTGTTCCTGGCCCTTCCAGGGATGGAGATCCCAGATGTGTATGATCATTTACTGTATTGTTTCTTACCATCTGAACACTGGGGTAGGGTTCCATTTTCCTTTTACAATTTCAAAGCCAGTCAATATTTAAAAAAATTGTTGGGAGCGATTTCGGTCATTTTGCAAGTGGCAATATTTTTTCCATTAGCATTTCTGAGAATCAGCTGGTGTAGTTGTAGCAGAATGTGGCACTTCTTTCTCAGGCCACAGGATGCTTAGTGCAAGTGATTTAAAATCCACCTTCTGTTGGGAACTTTTGGATGAACTGAAGCCATATAATCAATAGTTTCTTCTCACTGTGAACCTTTGAGGGTAAACTTTCCAAGCCAAGTGTGAGATTTGGGTGCATGCAGATAATTCCAGGTACAGATGGTGCTGTGGCAGAAATTGTGCTGGAGAGTGCTTTGCCTACTGCTTCATGTAAAAATTGCTTAAATGGGAACATCACTTAAAACTGATTCTTCTCTAGCTACGCTCTCACACCCAAGGTCATTGCCTCAAAAAATTACTAAGAGAAGCCTTTAGGTGGTAGCATACCTGTTGAAGTCAGTCAAGCTACCCAAATGTGGAATTTGATCCTAAACATGGAAGTGGACACATCTTCCTCCTTGTTTTTTGTGTCTTGCTCCCCAGAGCATTGCTGTCAATGCAGTGGCAGTAACAGCACCAGGTAGCACCTACACTGAACTTGGCAGAATGGGTTTTAGCAATGATTCTTGTGGCTATGAGCCAATGCTTCAGGGCAATTCAAGTGAGAATTTGGCCTGGGTGGATGGAGACCCAGTGCATGCAGTGTCCAACCTGAATTTTGGACGTCTCTTGGTGATGTCTCTCAGAGACCCTGTGCATCTCTGACAGTGGCACTGGAATTTGCTGGGGAGAGTGATCTCCAGGGCAAGGAGTGTAGTACAAATCCAGTGTTTTATGTTAATACAGGTGGAATAAATCTATTCTTCTGGAGGTGAATGAGGAACAGAACCTGTTTTATGATTCTGAGTTTTGTTTCCATCTCGTTCTTATGGGATCCACATGTCTACCTGAAACAAACCTTAATAATGAGAGGTCATCTTCTCCTGTTCTCTTTGGACTGTCAAAGGTCCTTTGTAGTGATAAACAAAAAATTCTTCTTGAGCATGAAGTAAAAACTGAGTATCTAGGGAAAGAATTTTAGATTCATACATTTGCTAATACTCCATAAAAAAGTTGTATTTAGTTTTCATTTTTTTCGGTTTGTTTTGATTTTTTGTAAGGTGTTTTAAAAGTATTATCCATGATAAATAAAATATTAGCATTCTCTTTTTATCCTCTTTGTTAAAATATTTATAGGTAATCTTACTCTCTTAGTGAATTTCAATTAAAATTTAATTATCTTTGTGCAACCAAGGCAACCATATTGATTAACATAGCAGGCTGGCATCTTAGTATTTCACTGTAATAAAATCAGAATCTTTACAGCAATCCACTTAGTATTGTATGTATTTTGTTATTTATTAAATTGTAAATGTGAGACTTGTTTTAGTGACAGTGCAGAGCAGTTAAAGTGAGCAGCAAACTGACAGTAACACTGCTGCTCTCTGACAGTTCCAGAAGAAATCTGAAGCAATTCAGCCATTGTAATTCCCTTGGCTTCAGAGCCCTGGACCCTGGGGTTCTGTGTGGTGCATCTGTAGACTGTGGAGTATGAGACATTAAAATAATTGTGGCGGTTGTGAAAGCCAGTTCTAAATTGGATCCAAGAAATGTGTAGTAAGCCTGCTCCATGTGAAGCAATGCTTGTGGTTCTGTAGCTGTGGCCAGCAGTCCATGGGAATGTGGGAAACTGGAGTCTGAGGATTCCAGTAACTGATCCAGCTCTTGTGTGCAGAAATGGTTTCATTAACTCACTGCATTTATTAGCTACAAATTATTTCCCTTCTTCATGACTGCAGAGATGCACACACTCACACATTCTAGCCTTTTCCTAGATGTACCCTGGCACAGAGGGACCTTTGGACAAAGCACTTTAGTACATGCCTAACTAACCACAGGAGTTATTCCCATTAGCATCAGTGCCTCTGCTAACAGAAATCAAGTTAGACAAGGGGTTATGTACTTCTCCAGGCTGTCTTAGCTTTTTGTAGTGTTACCTAGACTGTCCTATGGTGTGCTGTAACTTCATTCACAGGAGATAATGTGCTGAAAGAATTGCAATAGCTGTTGGATTTGTCAGTGGTGCCAGGGACGTTCCTGAAGCACAGGAAGAGGTTGCATTGTTCCATGCCAACAGTAAATAATTCTGTCTGTTTTAAATGGAGAAATGTCCCTACCCTGCGTCTACTTGCATATGCATAATTGCTCCTAATTTCTAGTTAGTAAAATGGCATTTAATGAATACTTTAACAACAGAAATCGTAGATAATCCATTTTAATTTGGAAGTATTACTGGAATGCTAATTCACTGTCTACTCTATGTGAACAAATACTCTATGTGAACTTTCTCATAGGAAACCTTTATGAGAAAGTACTGGGGGATTTAAACAACAGGAGAAAAATCTGTTGTTCCTCACTGAGAGAAGACTTCAGTATTTTGTCTTGAACTCTTAAAACTTCAGTTTCATAGCTTTGTGCATGGCTGGGTTGGTGCAGTGGATTGGTTGGTTTAGTGTGACAGAAGCCAGAATTTTTCACATTAGCAGGACACAGATTTTTAGAGCCAAGTTTTGCCAAGCACTAATTAAAGAACTTCTCCCCTACATTGGCTGTTGGAGTAGTTGTGGACAGTGAGCATAGTGTGAACTTAGGGCTCTAGGCCCACTTTGGAGCATTCCATTTCTGAGGATGAGGGGAAGGAGAGAGATTTCTTAAGTCTCCTCTTTTTTTGGACTGGGCTGGGAGGCAGGTGTTGCAAAGAGCTGGACAAAGCCCTGCTGCACTCCATGAGATCCAGAGGTAGGTTCAGTTCCAGGGCTCTCAGAGATGTTTGCTTTTTCTCACTGGGGCAATCAGTGAGACACAATCATGAATGATCTTTAATTTCTGATATGAACCCATTAACAGTGGAAAACCCAGCCAGCAAAAATAACCCTGAGTTCTTGAATAAGGTGGTAAATGTAAGGAAGTGGAACAATAATGTTTGCTGGAAGAACCTTCTTTCTAATCTCCACCACACCAATTATTAATCACTGTGCTCTACTTTAGATCTCATTCTGCAGTCCTGATTTAGGTAAGAATCCCATCAGAATCAAAGCACAACCTAAAATAGTACTTGAAGGACAATTCTGAAGCTTCGTTGGTTTACTCTTGTATTTTCCTGCCCCAACTTTCCATATTTTTCAGTCATGTGGCAGAGGTAAGAAATGTTGATATATGGGGACATGAGGAAAAAGTAAAGTGATTATGGTTTTGTGATGTTCACTGTAAATGGAATTTAATTTTCTTTGAAAGGAGGTTTGAGCATCTTTTTAAAATCAGTGCTGCTTCATGCCTTGTGTTTCTACTTGACAGTACCTTTAAATCAGCAGGCTTTGAATGTGAAGAGCTTCTGTATCCTATTATAAAAAAAAGGATTTTAAAAATTTTAAGACAGACTTTTCAAAGAGAAGGAGTTAGACTCTAAGAGAAGTTATGGTGTGGACTCTTGTTTTCCTGCCCACAGTTTCCCTCATAGGAGGAGGATGGAGTGTGCAGTGGTCAGGGGATGAGTGATCCCAGGGTGAAACTAACTCCGAGGGCCATTCTGGGTTTTTGTTGTTCTCTAAAATCCTGATTCTCTCTGAACCCACCCTCTGAACCTTTTGCAGTGGAGCTGAAAAAACAGAAGCAGTAATGGCAGGGGCCATAAGCTTTGGAGCAAGTGGAGGGAAAATCAAGACAGAAATGGTAGAAAATCCAGTTGTGTCTGGCATGTGTGCACGTTTCTGTTGTGAATAACTCAAACAAAGGTGGCCAGAGTGTTGAAAGAATTTCAGATCCAAGATAAGCAGGTTTACCAAGTGTGTGTACAAAACCTTTGGCTGAAGGAGACATGAAATAGGTGTGAATCCATGGGTACTGTCTGTGGAAAATGATGTTATGGGATGGGCACTCTGTGTTCAGCACTGTCTTCAATGAGCTCCAGACACAAACAGCACCATTGGATACACTGAGACATAGTTTAGTGACTAAAAGGCATTCTGAATAGAGAACAAGTAAACAGCATTTTATTTCACAGTGCCTGGAGTTGAATTATTTTCCATTGCTTGGAAAATCTTAACCAGAACTCAATACAGGCAAAAGCTGAGCAGCTTTCAGCCATCCTTTCTCACAAAAAACCCCCAACCAACAACAACAACAAAAAAACAACCCAACAAAACAAGTGCATCTCTAAAAAATGTGACTTTTAAATAGAAGTGGATATATTTGTGATTTATTTTCCTCAGAAAAAAAAGCCAAATAAATTTGTATTTTATTTTTTTAATCATGTATTATCAAAACCCCATTTCATTGTTCAAATAGACCTGGTTTAAGATTTAATTTTATTGATGCCCATGAGAACACATGTTCCCACACCTGGCTTACTTGAAAGCTTGTCCTAGAAACAAAATGTTAGATAGGTTTGTACAGATTATAGTAACATTGGAAACTACAGCATCATCTAGTAACTTGGTTAGGAACCTTTGGAAATAGCAGTTGGAGCAGGAAATAAAAAGGAGTTAAAATAAAACCTCTCGCCATGATATGCCCGTCATTCATCAGATTTGGAGTGGCTGGAATCCAGTGTAATAGGGAACAGGATTCTCTGGAGTAAATAAACAATTTGATTGCACTAACTGCTATAATGTTAAGTGAAATGCAAGTCAAACCCAGTAAATTGTATGTGTATCTTGAACTTGATTTCCTTGCTGTTTTATTCATACATATTTAATACCTTAAAATTAATTTAATATCACTTCAGCTCAAACATTAACACAGAACTTGAAATTCCTGCCTGTGTAGGACAATGATCATGGTAAAGATCTTTTAGGTGTCTGTTCAAAAGCTGCTTTTCTCAGCAGGGAGAGACTTGGATGATTTTAGACTTGTCAGATGTGCTATGGAGAAGTGCCACGTTTTATTTTAAGATATCACCATTAATAATTCTTGAGTTCCACTCAGAAATGAGTGTAGGAGATGGAAGCAGAGGTTTGCTATTTATCCAGGAAGAGATCTGTGCCAGGTTTGGATGGAAGTCTGGAGTTCCTGCAGCAGACCCTGCTGGGCCTTACCAATTCCAGCCTATGTCTTTTCAGGGAGATTTTTCTCTAGGAACCTGAGAGGAGGCAAAAAGACCATTATTTCTTGAAAAAGTGCTCTTCAATTCACTTAGTGTTCCTTTCTTCTCTCAATATTGTGTCTCTCAATGCCTTACTTCCCCTGTTTCCATTGGGCCACCCTCTTAAAGCATTTCCAAAAGAGCCAGCTGAGTGAGTAACTCTATGTTTAATTTCCCAGATCAAATGTTTAATTTGCAATCAGTGTTCAGTTTCTCAGATCAAATGCAGTATGTAACGAAGCAGGAGTTCTGTAACTGTGATACTGCTTGCTCAGAGAAGGGGAGCTCACAAATTCTGGATAACCATGGAATTCTGAATGTGCTTTCTGTAACAGTCCTGCCATGTTGAGCTGAAATAGATGCTTCTGTGGAAGAGAAAAGCTGAGGAAACTTTTCAGCTGCACTGATGGGAAGTCATTGCTTAGGCAAGTCTCTGATTCTTCTACAGCTACCACTTTTAGCAGCAGAGAGGGCAGAGGGGATGATGTTCCTGGCAGAAACCTGGCTTGTTCTACGTCACTGAGTTAAGTGGTTTGGCCTTTGTGCCTGCCACAACTTCTGTGGGAACAAATAATTGTTACAGGATTTGGCTTAGTATTAATAATATTGAAATGATGTGCTTATGTCTCCATATGGAGTGCATTGTGCTTAAAGACTGGAAAACTGAGGAAATATTTTGCATCTTCTGCTTGTGGCTACAGAGAATGGATCCAGCAGTCTCTTCTTGAAAGAAACATGCAAAATAATTTCATTTTACCTTGTAGTGGATGACAGGTCTGCACAGAATGAGCTGTCAAGGGCAGTAACTTCATAAAGTGTTCTGAACTGCTTGCAATTACCTGACCATATTCTACCATTAATTACATTCTCAGGTCACTGTAGCACAGAAAGAAATGAAAATGATAAAAACCCCCTCAGAATGAAGCTAAGCTTTCTTTTTGTAACTCTTTTCTGATGAAATATCTATTTCTGCAGAAATAATATTGGAATTAAACAAGTGGTTATTGGGAGCTCCACTTACTTCCTAGAAATAAACACACAACTTGTATTGCAACTCTACAGAGGCTCTAGCTGTAAAATGTAAAACATGGAGATTTAGCAAAAAACTCCCCAAAAATTTGTTATGCACACTAATTTCATGACTATAAGGCGCACCCTTTTGACTAAAATTTAGGCCTGAACCCTGAAGTGCGCCTTATAGTCTGGTGCGCCTTATATACAGTAATTTCGCGAATACAAGCCGCACCATTTTGACTAAGATTTTTCTCCCAAACTGGAAATGCGGCTAATACTCAGGAGCGGCTAATATGTGAATAATTTTCTGACATTTACAGCCTCAGAAGTGCCAGCCAGAGTGCTGAGCCGAGCACCTGCCAGTAAAAGCCGGCATTTCGTGATTGTTACAAATCGCTACTCTGTGACACTGCGGGTGGAGCCTGGCTGCCTGCAGGCAGCATGGGGGGCGGGGAGAGAGGCGGGAGAGCTCCTTCTTCCCTCCTCTGCCGCAGCCCGGGGCAGAGACGGGGGGACCCTGCGCTGCCGCGGCATGGTATACCATGGTATGCGCTGAGCGTGAGTTATGTGGCCAGATCAGTGGGGTGTCTCAGAGCTGTGTTTTATTTCAGCAGTGCTTCACTTGCTTTTCCACTGACTCTCTACATCAAACAATTAAACACTTAAAGTTGCAGTGTTTACAACAACTGAGCAAACCTTTTTGGAGTAATTGAAAATAGAAATAAAGAGAAAATAAGCTGGTTTACTGGAAAACAAAAGTCCAAAACTATATTCTAGGTGTTGCTTTCCCTTTCCTTAAGGAGAACCTGAAATCACCCAGAGCCCTTCACAGCTCTTTCCATCTTGATGGACCACTTCAGATCATTTCCACTGACTTCTCTTTTGTGCTATCCTCTGAAGTCGTAAGATTGAAGGAGCACTAAACAGTGATTTTGTGGAACCACCTATTTATTTTCTTCAGAATTGAAATGATCCCAAGAACCTTTTTGAAGTCTTGGAAAGTTAACTGACTCTATCACAAAGAATAATATTTCCATTATGGTTTTTTTCTGAACTCTATCAAAAAAGACAAGTGGAATACACCTGAAGGGGCAGAAACATGAATAAAATGCTGTAGCCTCTTTGACTTCATTCCAGATGTTTGGGTCTCCAGATATTTTGCCACTTTCTAAGGAAGATCAAAGGAGATTCAGAGAATGAGAAGATCATCCCCTGCTGATTTTAATTAACAATCCTTTTGCTCTTCTTTAGTCTTGAAAGCCTCTTGAAATTTTCATAACATTTGCTTTGTATCGAACAGATGGTGGAATAAATAATTTGGTGTTTTGATTTGTTTTTTTTTTATGATGTGTAAGTCCAGTTCAACATTTCTGTGTATTTCCTTAGCAACTGCTGTAACAAATACATCAAATATTGGAGGGTTTGCTGCCATTCTTGTTGGTTTAGATAACTTCTCCATTGTCTAATGCATGAAATCATATTTCTGCCTACTTATATCTAAAAACAGATTTAATAAAACACATCAAATTTACTGATCTGACCTCCTCATCTGCACATTTGTATTTATTTTTCTGAGGGTGTTAATGCTTCAGTGCTATCTTTCCTGATCCATGTGCAATACCTCTGAAGTTTAGCCCTTAGCAAAAAAATCCCTTTAAAAAAGTTCAGCTCCTTTTGCCATCAATAGCATTTATTTTTCTATCTCTTTTTTTTTCCCTAGGAAATCTACAATATCTAGTCTTGTTCACTCTTGTGTGCCTTTGTTTTAGGTTTGTGTCTTCTCCCATGGCATGGTTTTATTTTCTCCACTTTAATACTAAAGGAATGCACACCTTGGTTTTGAATATTGTTTGTGATGTTTCCAAAATTTTTCCTTATTGCTTCATTGTGTTCACAAACCAGTACGTACTTTGTTTCAGTAACCTGGATTTTTTGCACCTTGGTCCTTGCATTACTCCAATTCTGAAAGGGGGAGCATGGATATAATGCCAGTTGTAAGTAGTTTCTCCCTAATGTGCAGTTTCAGACACCACTTCTGAGGAACAAATCAGTTTTTGCTTTTCGCCTCAGATGTGTTCTCTGTGCCTCTTGATGTAATCTTTCTCTCACTTCTCCCCCCCCCCAAATTGTTTAAGATATCCCCCCTTTGAACATTATCTACATAGTCATTATTTTTTCAGCTGTCTTGCTGTTTTCTTCCATTTCTTAAATTGACACTTTCTTTCATTGTACAGATTCAACTCTACTTTGATTATCCTACCAAAAAAACTGTTAGTAGGGTCTGTGGTTCTGTGCGAATTATTTTGGTCATTTTATCCTGGAGATTAAGGTTGTTTCCTACTTGATCATTTATAGGCATATTTCTGATATGAACACATAATAGAAAAATAAATAGGAAATAACTACTTCATCCACCAAGGTTGACTACTGCTTATTATTCCTTTGAGAGCCTTTATATTGCCTTGTTCAATTTCCTTGGAAAATAAATCCCCATAATAAAATTACTGTGTATGAAAAAGACATGAGAATACACTTTGCTTTCAGGTAAACACAACGTTTGAGCTTTGTAGGCAATGTGAAAGTGATTTAGGTTTTCAGCTGATGGAAAGAAAACAACTCTGATTTATTTTCTGTAGGAGAGGTTTTGATATCAAACTTGCACTTCTCAGTGCAAAGGAACCTTGATGTGCTTCTCTTTAGGCCAAATGGCAAGAAAGGTATTTTAATCTTTTGAGCATTGTGCATTAAATGACAACTTCTTTCATATTAAAAAAAAAAAAAGGATAAATAGGTCCTTCAATAATATTTTCTAGTAGGGAAAGAGTTTGGGACTATGTTCTGCACTGTATGTTTAGTCAAGCTGTTTTAGTTATTATTAAGGAAATATTTATATTTGTTTTGTGACTAATCTTATATAAAAGCAGTTACCCAAAAACCCCAAAACATGAGCAAATAAGTGAGAAGAAACAGTGGTGGAAGGACTTGCATGAGTTGAGTTGAATTTTTATATTCTCCAAGTAATTGCACTCTGATGAGGAGCTGTCACTCTGAACATGGGATGAACACAGGGCTCCTAGTTAGAAATGTGTAGTTCCTTCCTCCCTGTCAAAGGTGCACATTTTCTTGATTTTTGTGCTCAGGCTGAAGAAGAATCATTCTGTTTGGAAGAACAAAGCTTTGTGGAACCAATGGCTCATTAGGAGAATCACCTTGCTTGGGCTCATCTACTTGTGAGCCATCCTGGTGGCGGATTTGGGGATAGAATAGAGAAACCAGGCCAGTGTCTGGTGGGAAAAGAAGGGACTTTTAATCTAAATATGTATTAAAGCAAAATTTTAGTCAACAAGAAAGGATTCTGGTAAAGGTGTTTAAATGAAAGTCTCAGCCCTTGTTAGATTGTTGATTTTGCAGCCAAAAAACTGGTGGGGGGAGGACATTTATTAAACACCTACTTAAATAGGAATATGACTAAGACAGAGAATGGCTCTTGGGGAAGGGTGAGTTTTTAAGATGGGTTTTGTTTTTAGAAGTAATTTTTGGTATTGAGATTCAGTGTTATTTCTTCTGAATATGGTTTTCCCTTCTCTTCTGTCTGGGGAGATCCCAAACCCAACCACCAAGATCAACAGGCAAACAAATCTAAATGGCTCTCAAGAAATCAGGTGACAAGCTGCAAGTTTACTTTGGAAGTGATCCTGCAATCTTTATTTAAACCCCACACTGTGAACACCAGACTGCATCAACCTACACTTGTCCAAACCCCTGTGTTTGTGCAGACCTCTCAAAAGGTGCATAAACAAGCTCTGGCACACTTTGTGTCTTCATTTAATATGAGGGGACGGTCCATCACAACTTCAAGTGTCTAGTATCTAATTAGATATTATATATTAGATATATATGCACTTTCTGCAGGTGTAGTGGTGTTAATACCTCATGTCAGCTAGGCAAGTTTTAAATTAACTTTATTAAGAGATGTTTCAGTGACTTGAAGAAAAAGCAGATGATTAAGTGCTGGCCAAAAGAGTGAAAAAATGTAATATATTTTCCCACTGAAGGCAGAATCACTGCATTTGTGAAGAACTGCCAGCTCAAAAGAAAGCTGGAGCTCTCAGTTGCCTTTTCTGGTCATAACCAGCAAAGAAACACATGAGACTCTTCCCCTTGTATTAAAAAATATTCCTCTGTGTCACTGCTCAATCAAATTGCATTCTGAAATTGAGAGCACATAAAAGGACTTAAGAAAAAAAATTTAAAAAAACAACAAAACCCAACAGTTTGTTTGAGGGTTTTTCCCCCTGTAGTATCCCAGGTAATGCGAGATCTGCAGTTTCCCCTGTCTTTCCTCTTTTGAAAAATGTAGTTTTGGAATGCAGCTTTCTATCCAGTAAAAGCAGCTTTATTGTATTGAAATTCTTCAGTCAGCAGTTTCCCATCATGCCATCTGTCTATTACCTGGAATTAGAGGACAAGTACAGCATTGCTTTTTGTAATAGCTTTTCTCTGCTGTATTTGGTCACTGAAAAGTGTTGAACAGTGATCAATAACCTATTTCATGTTTAGAAAATTTACATGGAAACATCAAATCTCTGAATAGAAATGTCCCTAATCTTATAAATAATTTAAAAAGAGTAGCAGTCTAGGGAAAGTAATCACCATTTAAACCTGAACTACTTCTGAGTGATAAAAATGGTGATTAATTATTTGAGAAAGGTAGCTATATCTAATGTACCCTTCAGAAGTAAAAGCCAATAAATGTACATACTGCATAAAGAAAATATATTGAATTATTTCATTAGGCATTTGTCAAGATCATTCAGGTCTCAAAAAATACTCCAGAAATCAAGAAAAATATATGGTTGTTTCAGTTCTAGCAATGGCCCCTAATTCTGCTAAACTATAAATTTGCTTTTATCTTTTCTGTTTTTGACAACAGATTATTTATTCAAGCTTGTGAACCTTTTCAGTGTTAGAGGGAGGCAGTAGAAGTGTGTAAGATTGCCAAATGGATAATACACCATATGTCTCAGGCTGGGAGGAGCTCTGTGCATGTTCAGTAATCCCTCAGACATTCCAGCTGCTTACTATCACATGCTCTGACAGAGGCAGCTCCAGCCATTGTCCTTCCCAAGGGAGGGTGAACATGAACCAGCAGAATGAAGAAAATACATTTATTAAAAAGCTTCAAACCACCCCAGCCACAGGGGAGCACTGGGAGCCACCAGAGCTGTTGGGCAACACTTGATTTCAGACTTGGAGTCACTCACACAAGTTCCTACTCACATTTATTATTCAGATTCCCACATCTGTGCCAGCAGCAGTTCCAGGATGCTGTTTCACTTTGATGCATTAAGAATGTTTTCAATTAAAAACTAAAAAATGACAGAGCCTTTACCCCCTGCTGGGGACAGCTGTGTTGACAATGCCCTTCTTACGATGACCAACTGAAAATGCTTTTCTGCTAGAAAGTAGTGGATTGCATTTTTAGAAATCAATTAAATCTTCACCTTGTGATTTCTAGTTCTAGTGCGATGATAGCCATAAAATTCATACAGTGGAAAAGCAAAGTTTGTTGTTGCTTCTGTTTGCACTTTATATTTGCAAGTTTTGTCCAAATATTTGGTTTTGCCTGGCAACCTTCAGTGAGGTTGGGAGCATTACCTGGGAGTCAGGAAACAAGGAATGAGCTGCTCTTGCTCACCACTCTAATGGCATGCCTGTGTTTTGGTAGTTGTTTAGTCAAGCATTTTTAATATTTCCCCATGAAATTGAAGCAGATCAATGCATACACATCCTGTTCTTTTAGTTGACGGGTGGATTGAGGATTTCATCTTGCCAAAGATAACCTGGATATCCCCACAGCTATGGCTGTGGAAATGAAACTGGCTGAGCAGCTGTGTCAGAGGTTGCAGGTGTTGCTGGGGTACAGAGAGAGGTGACATTTGTTACTATCAAGTTAATATCTCTGGGATGTTATGTGCTCAGTTTTTATATCAATTATTGACACTCTCAAGGGGTAAAAAAATCTGCTGTCAATTCAGGATGAGGAATGACTTTGGAAGTGCAGGTTTGAATGCTGAATCACTAGAGTGGTATTTAATTATGGTGATCAGTTTTCAGTGAGGGGAGGAATTCCTGGTGTAGTCAGATGTGTCCATTTCCCTTTTATGCCTAGCCTATATTTTTAATGCAACTTGTGCATTAAATTGGGATAGAATTACGTATATAACCTTTTCTACAGTTTTGTGTTCTGTCTCAGTGATAGGGATTATTGTGTGGAAAGCCTCTTTTTAAAAGAGGAAATACATATTTTTTAGGAAGTGCAGTGCATCTAATCAGAAAGTCTCATAATCCCTTTCAGGCTCGGAGATCTTCATGCTCCATTGTCTCTTCCATATGGCTTAGTGGGAGATGGATGTGCCAGGGCTGAGGGACAGCACAGGGACTGCTGCTCACAGCCTTGCTGGCACGAGCTGACAACGAGCTGCAGATGATGCTCACCCAACTCTGAAATCAGAGATCCTCTCTTCCTTACTGATGATGCTTGGAGGGATGTTTGCCTCAAGGTTTTTTCTAGCACAGAGGCCTCATCTTCAATTGCTCCTCCTGTCAATTTTTGCCTCTTATTACAAGCAGAAGATGCAGTGACTCCATTAGTCATACTGAGTGGGGTGCTGGGGGGTTTTTTTTATGTTTTATGGTGCAGCACTACTAAAAAGTCCTTGTTGGTGGTTATTTCAGCTTTAGTGGCAATTTTGAGGCAAAGATGAACTTGGAATTGAGTAGCAGGCTGCAATCAGAGAGTTATATTAGAGCTCCCTTCTGCTGAGTTTGCTTCGCTCCATGTCTCTAGGAGCTGCTTGTTTCAAACTTGCTGATTCTGTTGCCTCATAAAACCACCATGTGAAATCCAGTGGTTCCTTGTTTGGCCTTGCAGGAGGATTATCTGCCATATGGGACTAGAGCAGCAATTTATAACCTGACACCCATTCACATTCTTCCTGCAATCCCAGCAGTGCACCATGTCCAGGATCCTGGTTCCAGCTTGAAAAATTGCTGCCAGGCAGCTGACAAGGCAAATAAGTAGGAGTGATGGATAGCTCTTATATTTATAGCCAAGATTATTTATTCTTGTATAAATTCAAGGTATCATATTCCTCCTTATCCTTGCTTGTGAGGGAATGCAAATATATTGATTACATGTCACCTTTAGGTAAGGTTTGGATTCTGGGTTTGTCACTGTAATTTCCATTAATCAGTGATGATGACAAGCCATGTGTGTTCTCAGGACCAGCCAGCACATGGTGTGTGTAGCTATGGGGCAGATTGAGGGCAAAGAAATTTGGCAGCTACTCCTTCTACAAAGATGTGATCAATTCTTTTGTGTTGTATAATGTACTTTCCTATTTAGTATTATTTCTTATGATATGATTTTAATTGATGTGTTTTATTCGTGTACTGAAAATGTACACAAGCTAGGACAACCTTTGTCATTCCACATTCAGTACATTTCTTTATAACCATCTGCAATTTTCACTGTGCAGTACTTCTCCAGTTCAGAATACTTTACTGTTCAAAAATTCTCATTTTCTGGTCCTATAAGTCAGTATCTTCCTGCAACACATTAGTTCATGTTTTCCTGGATAATTCAGGTTTATAAAGGGTGCCTTGAATTATGTTGATACATTGAATTAGTAATTCCCTATTCTGACATCAACTAATGCCTTGTTTGCTTTTTTTTTTTATTACTCTACACTAAAGTGATCATTTCAATATTTACACATTTACCCCCAAATTAATTTCCTGATGATTAATTTGAAATTACTATCAGGGGCTTGCCTCATCTCAGAGAGTTTTTTCCTCCTCCCTTAACTGTTCTACCCCATCTTCAGAGCTCTATTTACCCAATCTCTTCTGTGATTTAGGCAGGCAATTTAAAAGCACTTACATTGATGCAAATGGGACTTAGAAATGTTTGCTAGCATGGATCTAGGAATAATTTAGCAAGTGAGCAGTAGTGGTGCAAGGATGGAGATTTAGCCCAGATGGATGATGGTTCCAATAAGGTCAGGCACAGAAAGCAAGCTGGGAACAGAGATCCTGACTGGGAACTGAGTGTACAGCTGATTTACAAGGCAGGCAGTGCTGGTTGGAAAAGGGGGCCTGGAAGAGATGGGAGATTAGAAAGTTATAGGTTTGTGTCAGATGAGAAGATGCTGGCAAAACCTGACCTTGGATTAGGACAGTTGAGGAGAAACAAGAGGATGCTTGTTAGATATAGAAAGAGGTAGACAAGTGAGACTTCACACCCACCACAGAGATTTCATCTTTCACTCTGGTTGTTATTTTCTTCTTTCATTTTGCCAGTTTTCTCATCCAGCTTCTCTTGCTTTCATCTAAGAAAACATACTTATGTAGCACTCTTTCTGGCAGGAGAGTTATAGCTATGTGCTTTTTGTGTTGGGATAAACATTTTTCAGCAAATTGTTAAGAAACAGTATTGTTTCTTGACAAGTCAAACTGCAATTCCTTCACTCTGCTTCAAATCAGAGGAGGCAGCCTTTAAAAGAAATTGTTATGTATGTCTTTAAAGGCATCTGAAAGGCATTAACCTGGTAAAAAAATAAAAAATGAACACAGGTGAAATGTGCTGTATGATAGTTGATATTACAAAAGGAATAGTAATGACATTTGAAGCAGAACAGGTAAATCACTACATTAGGGAAGCAACTCTGCATGAAGGTTCCTTTTTTTATAAGTGTGTGTATATATATATAGAAAGAGAAACTAGTTTAAGAGGAAGAAAGGATAAAATCAATGCTAGTATTTATCCTTCTGGAAGATGATACTTCAATAAATGTATGAATGAGTATTTAGGAAAAAATTCTAGAGTTGGAGTTAGGCAATGTAGTATATATGCATATTCCTATATCTGGCCCAATAGATGCACTGCTTTGTCCTTTAGAAGAAAAGTAAATTTTCTGCAGCACTGTTACAGTTTTATGGATAGTAGAAATGGGTATCTCTGTCCTGCTTTAGACAATGGGTTTGGTTTGTGAAATTATCCATTATCTCAGATTTATAATAGTTCTGCTGCTTTTTCACAGAAACAAAAGAGAAACAAGGGGGTGTCCCTTTCTTACATAATCCAGTTCATCTCCCCTGGCGTGTTGGCATATTTCCTCCTTATAGCTCATCTATTTCTTTAGCATTTTAGTCGTGTTCAACAGCTTATTGAATGTGTCAAAATGTTTTGATATATGTCTTCTCAAATAGCAAAGCCACATCCTCCCATGTTATTTATGCTGTATAGCAGGGATTGAAAGCTTGACATACATTTAAATGTCCACATTTCTATTTCTCCAGCATTTATCACTTTGTTCAAACATTTGTTCTTGCTTTGTGCTTTCTCATCATTGAATTTCATTTTCTGTCAATTTGAAACATGGTCTGAAACTGAAGTGGAAGATGTAAAAGGGCATGGGATAAGTGAACAAGGCTTCTCTTCCCTCAGAATTTGCAAATATCTTATTATTCAAAGAAAGATGAGATAAAAATAAGATTTTTTTTTTTTTTTTTGCTTGGCCTGGTTTTTGGTAGCAGGGGGCCACAGAGGTGACTTCTGTGAGAAGCTGCTGGAAGCTTCCACCAAGTCTGGCAGAACCAATCCCTGATGGCTCTGAGGATGGAGCTGCTGCTGGCCAAGGCTGGGCCAGTGAGAGAGGTTGGTAACCCCTCTGTGATAGCAGATTTAAAAAGAAAACCAAAACAAAGTGGGACACAGTTTGTTCTAGCCAGAGAAGAGGAGGAGGTGAGAATGTGTGAGGGAAACAACATGGGAACACCAAGGTCAGTGCAGAAGGAGGGGCAGGAGGTGATCCAGGTGCCAGAGCTGAGATTCCTCTGCAGGCTGTGGTGAGACCATGGGGAAGCAGCTGTGCCCCTCAGCCCATGGGATCCATGGGGGATGCAGAGATCCACCCACAGCCCATGGGATCCACAGGGATGCAGAGATCCACCCACAGCCCATGGGGATCCACAGGGATGCAGAGATCCACCCACAGCCCATGGGATCCACAGGGATGCAGAGATCCACCCACAGCCCATGGGATCCATGGGGATGTACAAATCCCCACCCACAGCCCATGGGATCCACAGGGATGCAGAGATCTCTCAGGGAAGGACTCCTCTCTCAGATCAGCAGAAGAACACCTCAGGTGACAAACTGACCAAACCCCCACCTCCTGTCCCCCTGCACTGTCAGTGGATAAGGAGGGAGTGACTGGCGGGGAAAATGTATTTTAAAGGCTTCTGTTACTTCTCATTATCCTCCTCTGACTCTGTTGGTAATAAATGCACTTTGTACCTGTAAGCTGAACCTGTTTTGCCCTTGAAGTGTTTTCTCTCAGTCCTTATCTCAGCTCATGACTCTTTCATTAAGGTTTTTTTCTCTCCTCTCCCCAGCTGTGGCAGGGGAGGGTGAGTGAGGAGCTTTTATGGGTGCCTGGTGCTGGGCCAGTGTCAAGCCATGACACTATGAAATAATAAAAAGAAGAAACCTTTTGACCAGGCTAATAGATGAGACTTTGGGTTTAGCTCCACAAGCTGTGTGGTGGGAGCCATAAGGATTTCCTCAATGCCCTGAATTTTCTGCGCTTACTTACCAGGCCAGATCCTGAGCTGCTTTCATCTCTCCTTGCTCTACTGCCTTCAAATGAAACATGACAGTTTAACAAGTTAGAATTCAGCAAATGCTATGCATTAATTTGATGCTCAAGCTGTTGTTTTCTGTCATAAGGTTGCTGTGTCCCATTCACATTTACAAAGGATTTTTCATTTGTATGAAAGGAATTTTGAAAATATTAGCTCTCAACTCCAAATAAATACCCCAGGATAATTTATTGTGTATACACTAGCATTATATTTGTAAATCAAAGTTTAATTTTCAAAGCTAAGCAATGGGAGACTGGTAGGAAAAAGGCCACAAAGCTTGTATGACTGTGTATGCTGCCTATTTGGTTTACATGGTTTTTTTTCCACTGAGTACATTTTTTAATTGAATAAATATTAATAGAAGTTAAAACATACTGTAATGGTGAACATAGACAGTATCAATAGCATATATTTTTTATTATATAGGAAGCATCATTAAATAACTCTATACTTCTCTAAAGATTTTTCACATAACTTACCAGGAGGAAAAACCCAAGTGCTCTGAAAGGTGAAGGCAGTAAAATGACAGTAAAAGTAAGACTAGCACCATGGAATTTATTTTAAAAATAGAGAAAATAATACTTAACTAATAAAAAGCAACCAAGAAACCCTGATAAATTTAGCCATTCATAATAAACAAAACAGCTTAGACCTACCAGTCCTCCACTTAGAAACACCGATTCAGCATTTTCCTTTATGAGGAAAATGATGGAACTGTGAATCTGGCAGAGTGCAGTTACATCTGGGAGCAGCAGCATGTCTTTAAAAAGTGAGTTGTTTGGTACAAGGGCTCTTGAGTAGAACCATCTGTGTCCATGTGCAGAGCAGAGCCCCTTTGGGCTGCAGCCTCAGGTCACATTCCCTCCTGGATGTGTTAAACTCTGCAGCTCCCAGCCAAAGAACCTGGGGCAACACGCCACAGGTGGCATTTTAATTTAGGATCAACTTCGAAAATTAAATCCTAGGACATTTATAAATCCAGTTTGTGTGTCCTTACTTCCTGCTTTTCCCCTGTTTTTATTTATTCACACTGAGAACTGTGCATGCTCAAACACAGCACCTACATTTCCAGTAGTATCTGTAATGGATTTTGAAAAGAAAAAAGCTCAAAATAGAAACAAGACATTTTATTACTCTGCCAATGCCAGTTCAATTTGCAGTGCTTTCTTCCCTTGAGGCTTAGCTTAATTGTGTATGTTTGCTAAAGATCTACATGTATATAATAATGTGGCAAAGGTCAGAAAGCTTCCACTTTCTCCATGCACACACTTTTTGTATGTACATATGTATAATTTAATTGGTATTTAATAATATGTGTGAATTCTTTTTGAGTTATTTATATAAATAAATTCAATACCTGTATGCCTCTAAAATTTGACATCCCAAAGCTCTCCCAGTGATTTTTTACTCAATGAAGGCCTCATGAAAATGCTTTAAAGCTCATTTTGGGGTGATTTTATGGTGATTGGTCTATTCCCTGATCATCTCTTTTACTGCTGCATTTTGGGTTTTTGTTCTGTTGTGTGTGTGTGCATGGGGCAGTAATGTCAGACAGTTCCTTATAAAGCATTTATTTACATTTTCTGTGCCATGTGGGCACTCTGTTGGTCAATTAATTGTTGGGTGCTTTTCACTTTCATCCACTAGTGTTCATTTCTTATTGGCAGAAAGGGATTGTTGGAACTTTTTTTTTAAAGAGGAAACACTCATTCCAGGTTGTTGTCCTAAATTTGTCTCTAAACTAAGACAAGCTCTGCTTCCTCTACGGCCCTATTTTTCCCCTCAAATAACAGGAAATAAGAATTTGTGCATATTTCTAGAGTGTTTCAGTCTGGATTGCTTGTTTTGTATTACACTACTTGAGTGTACTTCTATCAATTTAGGAACAGCAAATGTCCATGAATTGATGTCTCCATTCAGAGGGAATCTTTCTGAAATATTGTAGTGGTTTTGATTTGCTAATATGAGATTTTTTTTGCTAATGTATTAATTATTTTGCGGGTTTGGTGTTGGCCAAATTGCTAGTGTACTTACTAGAATTATTTACTTATTTTTTGCTGTGAGATAGGATTAGGAGGAAGGAAAATAGGGTTGATTTTGAAGGGTATAAAGAAAAAGATTATTACTAGAAACTACAAGAAAAAATAAGAATCAGAATAAAACTTTCAGAACACTTTTCTTCTCATAACTTCTTTTACACTGATGATGTACAGAAACAAATTAGTTTACCATCTCTAAAAATAGTCTTTCACTAATTTACTGGGGTTGGGGAGGCTTTTTTTAGTCTATGGAGATTTCTCCACAAGGAGCAGTTTTCTTGTGGCCTTGATGTTATAGTGAATTCGTTCTTTGGGAGAATGGAAATCTGATTATAGTGTAAAAATTCTTTTCTTGACTAGGAGTCTTCTCACAGTTGTTATCGAGGGCTGTGTAAACTTATAGGATTAAAATAGTCCAAATAAAAACTTTTTTTATTTTTGAAAATAGAGGTATTTTTTTCTTTTTTTGGGTGGGGTAGTAGGGATCTTCTCTCTTTTTTGTTTAAATTCTTATAGGATCATAGCTACTGTAACATTTGTTTACTCTAGTACAAATGCTTTTGCTTATGTCTGCAGTTAGAACATTTTATCCACCTCATAATGCATTTTTATGAGTGATAAGGAAATAAGAGTCTCTACTTTATAGCTTAAAAAAAAATTAGTTTAAGAATGAGGCATTTCCATTATTTTTTTTCATTTGGGACCTGACTTCTTTTTGTCTGATTTTTAGTGTTTTTATGCAGTTTTTAAAATTTACAAATATGCAAAATTAAGCTAAAAAAACTGTAAGAAAATACTATTGTTGCTTTATCATAACAGCATAAACATTATTAAGAATAATTTAGGCCATGATGAAAAATTAATAATTTAAATGCATAATAAACTGATGTAGTATTTAAGTATATTATCACACATGTAGTAATCTATTTATGAAACCTTTAAAATGTAGACTATTAAAAATGCTTCAGAAATTATAATACAATAAATGACATTTATGAAAATACCTTAACAACTAACTGTATTTTGGACTTATTACTAAAAGTAAGATTTGTTTCTCAGATTAAATAAATTTCTAAGGTAACTCATTCTGCTGAGTTGAACCCTATTTGCCCCGTTAAATGATACATTTTCTTTATTGTCTTGGTATGTCACCCCTGCTTTAGAATGTGTGAAAAATCATCATTCTTTATACCCAGCAGCTAGAGGTTAACCACTTCGAGCATTTTGGCCTGTTTTTTTTTTTTTTTAATGTGAAAAGAAAAGGGAAGTCACCTTTAATGCTAACAAGATCATTGCCTTATTAAAAATGAATCCATTACAGAATTCTAATAGAAGAATTTATCATGAGAAAGTGGCTGCTCCTGGTGAGCATTTATAAATTGTGCTATTAAGATGACTAGTACTTATTCAAATTACTCTTAAATATTTAAAATATTGTATCATTAACTCCTTGTCTAAGTTTCTTTGCCTTGTTTTTGTTCAGGGCTCAGGTCTGGTGTTGTAGAAGATGGGGTGAGAATTTGGGAGTTAAAGTCCAGTGAAATGATGGAGAGTCACATTCTGAGTGAGTCCAAACTTCACAAAGTCCTTAAAGTTTATAGAATGTCAGATTAAGAGATAATTTGGTTTGTTTTTCATAATCTAAATAATAATTGATGGAGCCTACCACGTAGAAGTGTAGTAAAAATGCATTGTGAGTGGCAGAAATAATTACAGGCTCATTTTCTTATTGTTATTGTTGAAGATTTATTAGCATTTTAATTTTTAGTCCTGCATTTTTTGATGTTTGTATATTAGGTGTAAAATATCACTTGATGGTAACTTTTACAGCAGAAGGTTTCTCACAGCTTTTGGTTGTCTCTCTGTAGAGAGTTATGTGTCAGCTACACAGTGATTCACTCAGCTGATCCTGGGATTTTGGGTTACATTAGAGTATTTGTATTGCTCTTTCAGAAAAAAAAATACTGAGTGGAGGAGGAGGAGATTTAAAAGATAATTTCGTATTTTCAAGACTTCAGTTTCATTTTCCCGCTATATTTTCTTCAGTAACAATAAACAGCATGTATTTCAGGGCTCTTGGAGTCTCATTTAGGATAGCCTCTGTAAGGATATTTTCATATCTCTTGTCTAATAAAGGATGTCTGTAATAGAAGTAAAATAATTCTGATAGTGCTAACTGACTTTTGGAGGACTTCGGAGAAGTAAGGACTAATAAAAGATGGATTGAGTAAATAAAAGCTCTTCCAAGCACAGAAGAGTTGTCTCTTCAAGAGCTGAAATCTGGACCACAGTGAATTGTTTGTTGAAATGCTTATGGACTTCAAGGTCCAGGATCTGACCCCAAAACTTCAGCAGAAGTACCAGTTGTGTTGTAGCAATGCTGTGAAGAGAGGTTATGGGGATGGCTGGAAAAATGATTCTGTAGGGATTTGTAAGGAAAAAAACAACCACAGACAAGCAGCTCCTTGAGGGGAACTGGAGAAAAGTGACAATGTAAAAATTAGCAAAGTATTTCTTCCTTGCTTGTAATCTATACTTCCTATTACTGCACATTGTTATTTAAATATGCTTTATTCATGTTTTTATGACACAGTAACTCAAATGTCATTTTTAGATCAGTGTGCATTTTTTTTCATTTCACTTCACTAGACAAACACTTTGGCTGAGTTATTTACTGACCAAAAATTCCATACTGATCTAATTGAACAGAAATATTTTGGAAAAATTTCAGAATCTTTATCTGAGCGGCCTCAGTTGTCCCAAAGATTTGTGACTCTTCAGTTTGTTCCAGTTTATTCTTATTCTCTTATTCTCTTATTCTCTTATTATTTTCAGGTGTGTTTATGATGGGCTTGTGCCAGATGGCAGATGTTACATAACTTGTGGTTCCACAGATCTAAGTCTCTATTAAAATGCAATGCAAAACATTTTTCTTTCATGTGAACACAGATGAGTAATTGATAGGAGCAAGTCAAGTATCAAGATAATTTCAGACTCATTTTTTATAGGGTACTTCCAACACACAGTGCTGTATGTATGTGTAAATTTTTAAAGCTGTTGTAGGCTTGGCCTTCTCACTGTCTATTAAACTCCAGGCATTGTATAGCATACTTAGCATTGGAAATTATTTTTTGTTTATATTTGCATTTTTAATTTTTTTGTACTTTTGTAAGAAAAAGTAAGAATATGGAGGAGACCTCTAGGTACAGTGGAATCATTTGGTTTACTGTAAAGATTGACCCATCAAAACAGATGAACCTTTTCATTTTTCATGTCCCTTTTCTACATATTTTTCCCTTTTAATCCCCATTTCCATTCTGTAATCATATGCTTACATTTCCAGCTGTCTTTACCTGCATGAATTTCTGGGTTTTATTGTAAACCCAATCATTTTCTCCATAAAGGGTATTGTAATTGCTATTATGATGCTAACAGTGAGGACATTGTTTTCTAAATGTTTATTTAATTGAAGCTATCCAAGGATCTGACTCGATTTATCAATAGTGTCCTTTGTTTCATATCACCTGCTAACACAGATTTTTCTTGGACCTCCTAGCTGTATAAACTTCTTAGACTTTGTTTTATCTTTCTACTGGGGAAAACAAAAAAACCTGACAATACCAATTTTTTTCTTTTGGTCTGGAATACGTTAATATTTTGTACTGCCCATTCTTCTCAAAAGAGTTGCCATACTGAGAGATTTACATTTAGCTTGTGGTCTGAAATTTGTCAGTAGGTTGAAAGAAAGGGGAAGGCTCATATGCACAGTGCTTATTTCTGAGACAGCCAAGTCTGCCTGCCTGGGAATGGGAGACTCACAGCACATGGAGAGGAAAGAATTCCACTAATTCCAATTGGCTGATTGTGTGTAAAACATTACTGTGCTTCAAATTCTAATTTTTTTAAAAGGAGGATTTGTGTTTGTGTTTCTGTTTTGGATTCAATATGGAACAGTGTTTTCTCTTCCTAATTAATCTCTAGATACTTGACTGTCAAAGAATTCCAGACTAGCTTGGCCCTGGAGGAGTAAAATGAAGAGTGAAAAGTTCATTTTCTTGCCAGACTTGAAATATGAATCTGAATGAGAGCACAAAAATTAACTTTCAAAGAGCACATGCAGACAGAGTTGTATCTATTACCATGACTCAAGACATGCAAACTTTTTCTATATCTCAACTGGGAGCTGACTAAGCTGTGTCTTTCATGTACTCACATGAAGCCTATAGAATTTTCAGGCTTCAAAATGAAAAAAAAAAAAAAAGGCAATGCCTCACTCTTAAACTAAAATTTTTTAAGCTATAAAGAAGAGATTCTTACTTCCCTGTAATTCATAAAGATGCATTATGAGGTAGATAAAATGTTCTAACTGTAGACATAAGCAAAAGCATTTGTACTGGAGTAAACAAATGTTGAAATAGCTGTGATCCTATAAGAAGTTTGAACAAAAAAGAGAGAATACCCCTACTTCCCCTGCCAAAAAAAAAGAAGAAAAAAACCTTTTATTTTCAAAAACAAAACAAAAAAAGCTTTTATCTGAACTATTATAATCCTTAAAGTGTGTAGAGCTATTGTATTAGAAGACAGCAATAAAGCAGCATTTGCTTGATTCATATTGAACTGTGCAGGGTCCAGTTGTTAATTTTCTCACATGGGTGGTGATTGGCTCTCCCAAATGAGGGGTAGATATTATGTGTGTTAAAGAAGTTTTGTGAAGGTTTAAAGTTCTTCTGGTGTGTGCCTGTTGTTGTAGGTTGTTTTTGAACCCCTTTTTGTCCTGCCTTTAATCCTGTCTTCTGCCATCTGTATTGTTGCCAGCAGACAGCCCTTTGGGGGAGGCATTTGGGGGAAGGATGTGTACCTGTGCTCCTTGCAGGAGGCAGCAGGGGATGGGGGAAGCTTGTCACTGGGGGCACCTGGCATGACAACGCCTCACCAGTCAAGCTGCAAGAAGGTCTCCACCAAAGGACAGCAAAGATACATCAGGAAAAAAAGTTGGAATATGTATGACCCCTTATAAATATGTGTTTGGCTGATGCAGCACCAGGGGTATAAAAGGCAGAGGCACCATTTTGTGGATGAGCCTCTGGCCTCACTCCCAGCCCCATTCTTTTTGCTCTGTGGGTTTTTTATTAGTTCTCTATAAAACTTTTATAACTCATTGCCACTTGGGGTCCGAGTCGTTTATAACACTGCCAAGTAGCACTTCTGAGGTCTGGCATGGGATTCCTGGAGAGGACAAGTAAAACAGCACTGTCAGCCTCAACAATGAAGGCAGGTTAAATGACCTCTTCCCAAAAATGCATCCTAGAGCCCCTCTCCCTGCAGCACTGCCAGACCTCTCTAAAAGCTAAAATTGTGCAAAACTGCTGGGTACTGAACCAGCCTGAGGCAGATTCCTCCAGCTGAGCATCTGGGCAGGCACTCCAAGGCCCAAGCTGCTTAGTGAAGTGGTCATCACTAACACTGGTATGATTTAATGAAGTTTTAATAATAAAAGTTCCCCAGAACTTGCCTGTCCTTTCTTCAGAGAGCACATGGGAAAAGGAGTGTGTAGGAAAAGATAAGGTTTGTCCAAAATTACTAAAGCTGACAGTGCTTTCAACACAATGACAGAGGACAAGAGATAAGAGAGCTTTCTAAAATAATTTGAGAGCATTTTGTGTTTCACTTGGGAGTTCTGTCTGTGTCTGGGAAAGTAAATATTCCACTCTGCCTATGCCTTCTGTCCCCACTTTTCACTGTTTATCACTGAGAACAGGCAATGAAAAAATGTCACATTCCTTGTCTTTGTGCAATGTGTGAGCCCAGGAGGAGTGGACTGCAAATCTTTCCCAAATCATTTGGGCAGTGTTAGCTAATATTTTCCTGGAAAAAAAAAAAAACAAGAAAGAAAATTGCATCCCATTACATTCCTCCATTGATTTACTTTTGAACATGTCCATCCCTCTGCTGGCAGGTCTGTTAGATTTCCTGCAGAACCTGGAAATGACAAGACAGGATTAAGGACCAAGTGGTACATCCAAAATATAAATGATTGCTCAGTTCACGAAAGCTGCATAAAGGCCCTGCATGGATGAGGAGTGTGTAAAGGCACCCTAGAGGGGTGGTGAAGTTTGTGGCACTGGGGAGTCACCAACTATCTGTGGGGGACCAGCTCAGAGGGCAGAGAAAGAGCAAAAATGGCCCTGTTGGGCTGAGTGGGAGTGCAAGAGAGGGGAAATTCTCTTCTCCACCAAATGCATTTTGGAATCCCCTTAACCCTTCTCAACCCTCACTGTTTCCCACCACCCTGCTGATCCAGGTGTATTCTATTATTCTGTAGGATCAGTTCTGCAATTTCTGCAAAAATGAATTTATGTGTTCTTCAAAGCATGGGCAATATCCCAACCAAAAGAAAAAAAAATTGCTTATGTTGCTGAGAGACCCTGAGCTTATGTCTACAAAGAGCCCCCTGCTCAGATATGAGGAGCAGAAAAACAGGCTTTTACTAGATCAGCCTTGTCCCTTTCTGTGCTCCCCTGGTTTATTGAGGGAAACAACAACCCACTGAAACAAAGCCTCTAAGGTGACTTTAAACTTTGTTTTAATGGGAAACAGGATCCTCCCTAAAAGCTCACTAAAGGTTTGTGTGGTTACATTTTATATCAGTGCAAGCTGAAAAGAGGGGTATCTGTTTTCCTACTGATGCATAGGGATCTCTTTCTTAACCTAAGAAATACATTTGCTGAAGGTTTTATTGGTTTTCTTGCTAGCCATCATTAAAGTACTTTACTCATTCTGTTAAATCCCATTTGAACTTCTGCTGACTGGACTTTTCACATGGGGACAAATCAAACCGTGCTTGACATAAAATTTATCTGGATGAAGTGTTTTAAATTATGTCAGCGAGTCTAATGAACAAAATTTAATGGTTCACTTGAGGCTCTGTTGAGTACATCCAAATAAATTTGCTTTTCAGGGTTCAGATGCTTTTTATAAAACTGTGGCCTTAAATTCACTAGAAAGTTTGGTAAATCCTTTAAAAGAGAGCTCAGCTTTTCACCTGGAGTACAAAACCAGGTCTATTCAAAGCCAAGTGCATTTTCAGCAGAACAGCATTAACTTGCAAGACTTTGTATTCACACAAAGGGCATATTGGTATCTCAGCTTTTTGGACAGATCCTATCTCCTTGTTACATCACCTTGCAGATGACAAACCTGAAAAATAATGGAAATTTAGTGCTCAATGATTTGCATAGGTCTTAAAAATTCAGGAAGCATGTTGCTAAGTCATTATGTTGCCAACATTTTTTTTTGTTTTAGCGACAACAGGCAATAGGTGACCTGTTCATCTTGGGCTGAGTTTTTGTGCTAGTGTTGCTCATTGAGGTTTCATGCTGTATTTCAAGACTTATAAGCTCTTTTTGTTTCTGCTCTGAGTAATGGAAGCCTGTCTTTCTGAACAGATCTTTGTTTCCATCAAAAATAGTAAAAAGCTGTGGGCCGGCTAAAATGTCATTGTCATTCAGATTGCATCCCAGTTTCTTATCATCATTTTATTGTGGCAGTGTGACATCTGTCATGGTGTGAGGAGTGAGAAGATAATAAGATTTTTTTGTTCATAATAATAATAATAATAATGAAAAAGTTGGATTCCATGGCAATATATTATTTGATTTTTACAAAATACTATGTGACTGCCATATAAAGCCATATAGAGATGGGGTCACTGCAGCTTCTGTCCCTGCTTGAGCAGGACACCAGTGCCACAGCCAGGTTCTGGTAAGCCTAACCCAGTCAGGCTATTGCTCCCCTTCAGCCAGTGTGAGATGTGCCAGGGTGAACCTTTGACACAGAGCTGCTTCTCTGGCTCCAAGAACAAACAAAAATCAAACCACAGCCAAATCCAGCACCCCAGCATGGGATGGGCAGTGCCATCAGCCAATTCCTCAGCCAGTGCTTGTGCCTTCTCCAGTCTGTCCTCTCACAAACTGTGGCTGACTTTGCAGTAGGTTTACCTCACCAAGTAAAATAGTTTACATAGGTATCATATAGCTATGTATGTTATAGTGAATAATAATAATTTAAAAATCTAAAAACCAAAAAAACCCAGCCAAAATCCAACAAATATCAGAGTGAAGCAGCCTCAGCAGTCACTCTACTCTGGCATAACTTTCAGCAAGGGCATGGCAGCCAGTAACTACTTCATAGAAAAGAAGTGGGAATGACTGATTCCTACAGTCTTACTACAAGGAATAACTTGCAGTGTTGGACTTCCACCATCAAGCATGTGTCACGTTTAGGTGTGTACCAGGCTGCTGTAAAGCAGCAAGGTGCCATGTCTTTCCCGTGGCTGTGAAGTAAAGAAAGGTTTATCAAGAATTAGGAAAAATGTTTTTAATGGCATGCCTACCAGACAAGCTGATCAGAGAAGTGTGGAATCTTTCTCATGAGAGCCACTGTGCAGTGTCTGGACTGACTAGAATATCTGCCAGGAAAGGCAGAAGCATTTCCCCTGGGGCAGGGAGACACAATTTCTTCCTTTCTATTCCTATGATTCACGCTATTCTCTATCTAATTATTAATAATTAGCATTTATAAAATGTATAAATGAATGCCAGAAACCCTCAGAAACTCAAATTACTAACAAATATCAGGCAATGATAGCAAGAACCAACGTTTCATTCTTGAGGTACTGTGTCATTAGGCATAATTGCCAATTAACTTACAACAGGAACAATTACCCAGTGCTGAAGTGATGGAAAGGTTGGATGCAGGAGGTTACTCAAAGGTAATGTGAAGTGGGTAATTTCCAAGAATTACAGTCAGTGCTATGATTAAAACAAATCATTTTAGAAGATGTCTTTCTCTGCGTTGGGCTATTGGGAATTTGTTCTAAAGTAAAGCCTGTTGTGAAAGTAACTGTGTAGAGACCCTCTTAGTTAATGCGTTGGACAACTCCTCCACACATCTGATGTCATGAAATGCACCAAATTGTAGCCAAATCACTGATTGGGAGGGAGGGGGAGGCCAGCTGTTCAAAAAGCAGTATATTTTCATGTCATATGTGAGATGGGATTCTTTTCAAAACTCAGATATGAATCCATTTTGAGATGAGTAAAAAAACCTGTGAGCTATTACAGAGGCAGAAGATTAAGGGACCCTAAAGTAGTCTGAAAAGTGCTTATGAATTTTTCCCCCCTTACACCAGCTGTACATGGCTATACAAAGTGTAGTACTTATGTTGTACTCTGTGCAACATACAAAACATAGTTTTGTAAAAAATGGTGATTATATAATATCACAACCTTAATACAATTTGCAATCTGAGTGTTGTTCTTTTTAACTTTTAAATATATTTGAATGCAAGTTCATCTTTCAAATATGTTTTTATGACAAGTGGGTTTTATCAAGGCTTGAAAAGATTAGAGAGAGTGTAGATTGATGCAGAGTAATGGATGAAGGAATGCTCTCAGGAAGGAATTGTATCAAGGAGCTGTATCATTACCAACTCTCTGGTTTCCTTTTGGTTTTAAAGAGAGAGAGGTTTTCAAGTTTTCCTTCTGTAGCATGTGAAAGATGAATGCTATAAAATAAATATTCTTCTTCCTTGCAGTAGGTACATTAAGAGGAAAAGCTGATGGAATGCATTGATTCGTGTTTTTGGGCTTTGTCCAGTAAATAAATCCCAGTGAATATGTGCCAGTTTGCAGGTTTTTCACAAGTTGGCAATTTAAGACAAGTGCTTGATGAGGCTGTTGTGTTCTGCACCCAGCATCCCTTGTCCAGTTTGCTATGCCATTTATCTGGGTCCTGATGCTCTCATCTCTGTGTGCTCTGCTCTGTCCTATGAATCTACATGATCTTTGTGAGTTTGACCCTGCTGGGCTGCTACAAAATGAGGCTCCTGTCTCCTGTGGTGCATTAAAGCTGAGCTCTGCCTTTCATCTGGCAGTGAGAAACTGCTTATAGAGGACAGCCAAGCAGACTTTGTTCTGGTCCTTGTCAGACACAATCTATGTCTAGAAAAGTCTTACTTCTATGCAGTGAGTAATGGAATATTTCATCATTTTATTGTTTCCTATGTTTTGCTGGCATACGGTTTGAACATTGCATGAAATAATTGTTTGGATAAACAATCTCTTGGCAGCATCAAGCGCTTACAAATGCAAAATTATTGTAAATCACATTTTTTGAAAACAATGAGCAAAGACCATGCCCCATAAAACTACATGATAAAACATCTTAAAGCTTTTTTTCCTTTCCTTTTTTTTTCCTTTTTAATTGGGCAAATAACAAAGTTCTTGCTATCAGCCAACTCTTTCTCTCTGCCTCTCTGAAAATTATTCTCTGAAGGAAAATCACATTTTCCATGTGAACATACACTTAAAGTAAGTTTTAAAAAGTAAATCAGCATTTTTTACTACGAGATGTCATTACCACTCTGCAAAGCTGGTAGTTACAGTAATCTTTTAAAAGTTATTCTTAAAGCAAGGAGGAACAAAACCATGCCTGGTCTGGTGTCACAATTTTGACCTGGTTTCATTTAACCCTGTACAATTCCAGAATATTATAGTAGTGTATTCTACTGATCAACAGTACAGCTGATCCAACAGTTACAGCTAGATATCAAAACAAAAATAGACTACTTTGAAAAGGAGGTGGCAAATAGAAAAAGTAGGTACTGCCAAAGACCTGTATTTTTTAAATTTAGTAGGTACTGATTTAAATTATTTTTACTGTATAATAATACTGCTTTCTAGAGTCATTAGAATGTATGCTGAGTTTGGCCAGTCACAGATAAATAGGATTTTAGATGATAATACTACTGAGGAAAGGAATTATCATTTTCTGAAGTAATTGCTTTCTCTAGTAATTATAGCTTCTTAGATTTTTATTTCTTGCATATCTTTCTAGTACTTCAGTGACTTTTACTGGTAAAATATGTGGAACATAACTTCTTCAGACACCAAATTGTTCATGCAACATATGCACCAAGTGTGGGGTTTTTTGGGTAGTATGTACACAGCACGGTGTTAGTGATGAATTTTATTTTCTGTTTCATTTTGATCCAAGTGGAAGGGAAAGCTCACCCATTGAGTGATGCAGTGCCAGATGGTGAGGCACTAAAAGTGAGCTAATCTGCTGTCTCTAAAGGTGAGTGCTAACAGTTCTGGAAGGCTGCAAGCTCATGCAATTGGACACGGGCTCGAAGCGTTTTCCTTTTCGGTCACCGACTCACGGCTGATGAGCTGGGCAGGATCTGAAGGGAATCAGATTGTGGGAGGCTTCTGCCTGAATCTAAAACCTTGCCAGTGCTGGACCAGACAGCTTCATAACCAGATCACAATCGAGACTTCAGGTATCAGCACCAACATCCCCTGTGCCAGGCTGGGGTCATCAGGGTGCACAGTGACCTTTGCTTCTCAAAGGTCCTCTGAACCACAGTGGTTAAATGCTGGGAGCAAAGATCTGTTAAAGGAAATAAACGGATTCATCTGGAGGCTCAGCTACAAATCAAGAGTTTTTTCCTTCTCCTGAGAACACTTATTTTCCCACGAGGTCTGAATGGTTTCCATTTACCTTGAATCACAGTTAAGCAACTTCATTTACAAAGAGTTGCCAATAAAATATTTGTAAAATGACTAAAACTAAAAAGAGCCAATTATAGTCATGCTGCAAGCCTTTATTGAAAGTCCCAATTCCAGGTGACAGACAGACAGGAATCATTAATCCAAACACCAGTCCTGTAACTTCACAAAACTCATCTATATGCCCTTGACAGGAATCTATATTTAGAGTGGCAAGAGGGGATTATTAACCCAGCTATTCTACAGTTTTGTATGGAAAATATTAATTTATTAATATTAAAAAACCCCTAACACAAAATTTAATAAAAAACAAACAAACCACCCCCCCAACTGTGTTCTATATATTTTGGTCCTTGAAGAAAGATCTCACATAAATGAAATGAGGATGGCCTGAGCAGCTTTGGGGTTTTCTTATGGTTTTGATTCCTGTGCTTTTCCTCTGGTTTGACAGTCCTGGGAAGATTCTTGATCAAAGAAAATGGCTCCAAGTGGTTTTTTATTTTAGGGTTTTGTTTGTTTAACCTTTCTGTACTTCCCATGTCCTATTGGTATCATTAGGAATAACTGCATGTTTATTCTTGGTCTTCAGCAGTTCTTTGGTAGATATTACCTGGACAATGGTAAAAAAATTACATGATGGAGTCAGGAAACATGGTTTGCGGTGAGAATAAACTCTTCAGGATGGAAGTCAAAAGAGAAATATCTTTGTTTCACAAAAGTTGTTTGGTTTTTTTTTATTTTTTTTTTTTTAGGAGGTACATAATTTTTGTTGTTTTTTCTTTCATTCCTAGGAAGTATTGAGGGTTTCTGTTCTGCCTGGGCAGAATAAATGACATTTAATATCTTGCATGTTTACACTAGAATTAGATAATTGGCTTTAAGGCTCAGATTAAATTGCATAGCTAAACTGTAGAGATAAACTAAATCTACTACTGGAATTGAGATGGAAATATTATAATTCCAGGAGAAATGAGGCTCCAAGATTTTTTTTGCATAATAAAGAAAATAGTTTCCTGCTCTAAATACAAATACTTTACAAACATATTTGGTTAGGTTTGTTTTGTTGGTTTGTTGGGGTTTTTTTTCATTCCTATTTGAAAATTTACATTTAAAATTACTATTATGGCAGAAATTGACCTGTTTTTGGAATAAAATGAAGCTATGGGATGGCACTGAGCTGAAATAACTTAGAGTAGAAGCTCAGTAGCAGCCATAGAGAACAGAAGGAGACAGCATGTGAAAATGAAGGCTTTGACTGACTTGTGCCAGCCAAAAGCATTAAAAATCCTGCACAATTAATAGAACCCTGCCAGCTGGGTCTAACCCCTCACATGCTTTATCAGTTGGTAGAGTCAACCTCCCTGACACTGATTTCTAACAGTGAGCTGCACTGAACTCCAGGTAGCTCCACAGCTTGAAAGAAATCTTGTTATATCCAAATCAGTTTTCTTCATCTTAGTAAACCACCTAATTGTTAATGTTCATGGCAGTGTTGCTAAGCCTGAAGTTCTTGAGCTGTTGATGTTTTTTTGATATTGTTTTTTAATGATGATAGTTACATATGGAGCCTCCAATGTGCATTCCAACAAAATTAAAACTTAGTTCTGAATTTCTGTGGAAGACACTGCACTAATCAGTAGAAGTGAATGTTTTATATTTGCAAATAGTTTAAAATGTCAGGTATTTGTCCTTATAAAGGTTCTGCTATGAAATATTGCTTACAAGTGGAAGTAAGGGTTATTTCTAAAATATAAATTACAAACAAAAATCAGCAGGCGAAGTAGTACTTGCTGAAGAATTAACTATTAAAATGATTAAGAGGAAGGATGGATGGATGGATGGATGGATGGATGGATGGATGGATGGATGGATGGATGGATGGATGGATGGATGGATGGATGGATGGATGGATGGATGGATGGATGGATGGATCCCCTGACCAGCCAACCCTTTATCACACTTTATTAGTCACAGCTGCAACCCATTAAGGGCAAGGCTATTATTTGCAATTAATACAACTGTGACTTATCAGGGGTGAGGTCTCCTGTAATTTCTTCTACCCCCACAACACTGTGGTTAAGCCAAACACCCACCAAGTGCTGAGGCATGCCGGGAATGAGGTCCTGTGCTGGCACAGGGGACAGCAAAAGCCTGGTGTGTGATGCTCTTGAGCTTTGTGACATTGGGTGGCTGTGACACAGGGGAGATGATCCAGTGAAGTAAAAACAAAGAGATGCTAGACTTGTGTTGCATGAGCCTCGCTTTTCTTGTGTTTTGAATCATGTTTGTTAGCATTCTGCTGCATTAATATCAATAGTCAGGAAAGATGGCTGGGAGGCACATGTCAGAAAGGAATGAAAGCTCGTTCAAACGAGATGGGAACTGTAGTCAAATAGCCAAATGATGGATATGTACCAGAAAATATCGTACTGTATATCAACATTTGACTCTAAAGATTCATTTTAGTCAAATGGAGTTTGATTTGACAGCTTAAAAATGAAAAAAAAGATGCACAGATTGACTGATGGATAATAAGTGACAAAGAAAATTGCTTTTTTTCAGATGGATTTGGGAGCATTTGATGAATTTGCCTTTGCTTTTTCATCTTTTCCTTTTGTACAGCATTAGAAGAGTAAATGTAACAAAATCAAATTCCTGATTCCTAATGTCTGTGGGGACATGTCCCACTGAAGAACTGCCATCAGTTTGAATTGCTGTGTGAAAACAAAACATTGGATTTTCCAGCCTTCAGCATCCAGTGAGCAAAATAAGTACTAACTGGTATTAAAAAGCAATCTTTTTAATACCAAAAATGACACAATTTTCTTCAAAGCAGATAAATAAATTATTACTGTTTCTCTAGTGATGGAAACTTATTTCTGAGTTCATTTAACACAAGAACAGTTTGAGATTTAACTGGAAAGAGATGAGTATGACTGTTTCCTCCATGATGTAGGGCTAAACCCAAAATGCATACTTTGAAGCATCTTTTCAGCATGCTGTCAGGGAGAAGGACTTGGGACTTAGGATTCTATAGCTTGCTGTGGTGAAAGCTAGCCCATATTCCTCTTACAGAGTTTTTCAAACGCAGTAGCAGTTAGGATAAAAAGGATGCTCATTTTGAAATGTTTGGTCTACCTCTGTACAGGATGATACAAAGAAAAAAATAAATTTTTTTGCTTTTACCTTTGGACAGCTGTGCTGACTCCCACTTCTCTCCACCAGCTATAAAGTGTTCCCACACAATTAGCTCATCTCCATACAATATAAAAATAAAGCCTATCCAGGCAGCCCTAAATTCCTTTTCTGTAGGGGAAACAACCAAACAGACAACAAACAAAAACACGATCTCTGGCTGTGTTTTACCTATTCCATGATTTCTCATGTGAGCTTCCCAGTGCTGAGGTCCTCTCAGCAAGCTGAGAACATTGGTGTGCAGTCAGTGCAGCCCTTGGCACTGCTCAGGGTGTGCTCCTGTTGCAGTGTGATCCTTGGGTTCCATGTTCTGCCTTACTGGCTCCATCTGCACCTCCCTGCTCTGGAATCGTTTGGTTAACTTCAGTACATCCAGCCTGGGAAATGCCCCAATGGAGTATTCACTCTCATGATTAATTGGGGTGAAAGGTGCATTTCTGATAGATGTGGCTACAGAGCTATTGAAGTGTGAATGGCCATTTTCCACGTGAATATAAAAATTTTCTGTTTACATAGGTTATGTTTAGAGACCACTGAAAATTTGGAATTACGTTGAAAAGTAATTTTGTTGTTGCTAACTTGGAATATTTCCAACTGTTGTAGAGCTATATGTGATGAAATAATTTTTTAAGAATTAATACTTTTATGTAGTTAGGTATGCAAACCTACTACAAAGTTCTCAGTTTTAAGAAAGAATACTGTTATTTCTACATTGTGCAAAGCCATCTTCTTTCTTCCCTCTCTTGCTGCCATCACACATTTTCATGTTGCTTTATAAAAGTTTTATAAAAAATGTCTTACAACAAGCAGTAATTCCTTGATCTCCTTGTCATGGTTGCTCTTGCAGAAGTCTGAGAGCCAGGTGAGCAGCTGGCTTAACATGGCTCTTACAGATTGTTACATCTACCTTTCTTGACTCAGTGAAATAAGCAGCCTTGCCAAGTGTATTAGGAGAGTAGAAAATGTCTACAGTAGTTTCACGAATACAAGCCGCACGGATTATAAGCCGCACCCCCGGTGCCTCGACAATGTTGCTGTCTTTGTCAATAGATAAGCCGCACCCCGAATATTAGCCGCACTTTCGTTCGTCGCGAGAATCCGTGCGCAGCTTTCACAAATTGGCCAATTAGTAACAGGATCGCGGCATAGCGGGCTTTACTGGCTCGGGGCGGGGCCAGGAAGGCTCGGCCCGCTCATGGTTGCCGACGGGGCCGGGTGGCCCAGCTCAGCGCCACGGCTCGGCGGGGCTGGCCGGCTGGTGCTGCCGCCGCCGCCGGGCTCGCTGGCCCCCCTCTCCCGTCAGCACCGCCCCGCTGCCGCGTTCGCTCGCCCGGCTGGCAGGGCTGCCGCTGCCGGGCTCGCCGCCCGCCCCGCTGCCGCTTTCGCTCGCCCTGCGCCGCGCCTCGCGAGCGCCGCGCCCGCCCCGCGGCGGCGGCGCTTCGCTCGCGGCGGCGGCGCTTCCGCGAGCGGCGGCGGCGCTTCGCGAGCGCCGCTTTCGCTCGCCCCGCCGGCAGGGCTGCCGCCGCCACCACCAGGCTCGCCGGCCGCCCCCTCCCGTCTGCACCGCCGCCGCGTTTCCTCGCCCTGGCCGGCACTGCAGGCCCCCACACCGCCGGGCTCCCCCACGCTGCTGGCCCCGATTCTGCTGGGCTTCCCCCGCTGCCAGGCAGCCCCACCCGCCGGCCTTCCTGCTTCTGCCATGCTCCCCTGCACTGCTAGCCCCAGTTCTCCCGGGCTCCCCCGCCATGCTGGCTCAGGCTCTGCCGCCCTCCCTGCCCCGCCCTGCTGGCTCAGGCTCTGCCGCCCGCCCCCACACTGCTGGCCCCGCCTCTGCCAGGCTTTCCCACCTCTGCCGGGGCCGGCCGGGCTCCAGCTTGGCTTGGGGCTGCCGCGGGCTCTCACTTCCGTGTTGGCAGCTTTTAGAATTTTGTTAATAGATTAGCCGCCCCGGAATATTAGCCGCACTTCCGGGTTTCCACCAAAATTTTGGTCAAATTGGTGCGGCTTGTATTCGTGAAATTACTGTAAGTTGGTGGGAGTTCTGGACTCTGGTATTTCATTATCAGAATTTTTCATTCATGAGTTTAACCTTGCAGGAGTGAAATCCTTGAATACGTTACTATGAATGTGAGTTTTTCTAGAAACTCCTGATACTGAGACAAACCTTCCCTAAACTCGAAATCTAACTGGGGTGCTTGTTACATTTGATTTGCCTGCTGCTTAGACCTCATTTAGGCAATAATCAGAGCCTCCTCCTGTGTATCACAATGTCCACTGTCACTCTGCATGGCTGTAGCTTTTGCTGGAGAAGGCATGAATCAGGGAACAAAAAACATGAGATCTTAGTGACAGCAGTGGCAACCTGACACTGGAGAAGTTAAAGTAAAAATAATATGTTCCCAGTCTCAACCTGGGTCTTCTGAGGGAATTATAAATATTTCATGCGGGTTCAGTTGGTGTTTAGTGTATTTTCAATATGTGTGCATTTTGCCTCATGTTCTTTAATCATCAGGGTGCTGAAACTTTAGATGATGGTTCAAAAAAATATATCTTCCTGTGGCAGGGAAGGAAGTTGATGTGAACTGAGGTGCAGCTCTACATTTGCTTGAAGCAGTAGTAAAAAAATACGATAGCAATTGTGGCAACAATGATGGAAAAGGCAGTGTGAAAAATTGCAAGAACTATTTTATTGCTTTGCTATTTTATTACTCTGAGGGGTAATTAAGCGTTCTCTCCTGCTTCCTGCCCCCCCAGCCCATCATGAATTCTGTGGTAATTTGTGAGATTTCTATTGCCTGGTAGCATGGAGCAGCAGCCCCTGCAAGCCAGGTATGGTCTGAGACATCCTGCCCCGTTGTAGCAACATTCTCCTGTTTGTTCTCAAAACAAAGTGTTATGAAATTCATGTCAAGGATGTGATATGAATTTATTTTCTCTGTAAATTGTAAGTGTTTTAATTTTTCCTCGTGCCTTAAGATACCACCTTCTTTTTAGAGTTACCTGAATAAGATGTTGATAAATGAGGAGTTGGACTTATCTAATGATTGTGCTATTATCTGCCTAGAAAATACAATCAGTTTAAAATGATAGTATAATTCACTGGTGAACTACTGCAATTCAGTGAAATAAATCCAATGACTCTTGCTGTCAGAAAATTGGAATGAAGGCAGATTAACATGTGCACTGAGGCTGAAGGTTTTTCAGGGGAAAAAAACCTTTTCTGCTCCAATTAAATGGGCTTGTCTCAGTAACGTTTCGATGAGGAGAGACAGAACAGAATGCTTTCTGTGCTATTATGAGCTTTAGGTGAAAAAGAGAGTCAAATTTGTCTTACATTTTCTGCTCATTTTATGGAGCTCTGTATTTGCCAATGAATTGTCTTTGCATGGGAAAAATAATGCTGCATTCATTTTCTCAGACCTCAAATGCTAAAATGGTGTCTCCATTAAAGCAAATCTATTTGAATGCATCTATCTAATAGCAATCATCCAGCAGAAAACAAAGCCAAATGCCACATATATTTTATGCAGTGATGTTGTTGGAACTATGGTGGTTTGAGGACAATAAGCTGGCCAGAGTAGGTTAAAAACTCATGGCTTTCAAAATATCTACTGGCAGCAGTGAGGAAATGCTGAAATACCAAATGTGGCACAGAGTTTTCAGTACTCTGAGGGTGAGGACTCTGCAGGATGACCACTGTGGGTTTCCCAGCCAATTCACATCCTCTGTTCACAGTAATGCCAGCCCCAGGTGTGTGGGAGCTGTCATCCACTACAATTACAGAGCTCCTTGGTTCTCAAGGATCCAGACAAACAGGGAATTAAACACGGAAGCAATTACTGCTCACTGAGTTTGGCAGTGACATTGGTACTACTTGGTGGTGTTCACAAAATTATTTCCCCTCTACAAACTTGTTTGGGTTTCACTGCACAGAGAGAGTCTGTAAATAGGCACCAGTAATTAATCATGAAGAGGGAAACAGTCATCATGGAACAGAAAATTTCTTCAGGCTCTGGTGAATCTTCTCTTTCCACTCAGTTTTCCTTTCATTGTTATATTGTGTTATAAGGGGAAGAGCTTTGTTAGTCCTGCATGGCACTGTCCAAAAAGATCCAGGAAAATTATTTTTAAATATAACAATCTATTTTCTTGTTTGTTGAAATAGAACTTCCTGTGCAATGGCTCTGGTGGAATAAGGAATTGCTAGAAGCAGATAAAAAAGACAGGTATTAATTGAATTTTGTGGTGAATAAATGATCCCTTTCTCTTTTTCAGGTGCAGCAAAATTTAGTTGTATGTTAGCATGTTAAGGATTTAGAAACTATAATAATGTTGATGATACAGGAATGTGAATGGAAAAAGCAATGGCATTGTATGAATAAGATCTATAAATACTGTTTTATGAGAAAGTCAGAGGACATGAAATGTTTCTATTGCAACCAGAATTCTCACTGAATGTAATGATGAAAGGTAATAGTTCTGATTTCACCTATGTTCTTGCAAGAATTTGGACCAAAAAAATCTTTTCCATTAAACACTTCTTTTTTTTTAAAACAAAAAAAAAAGGAATTTTCAGAATAGTTTCTGAGAGGTAGGTGCAAAACAAGTGTTTTGAAAAGTTAACTGCCTACTCAAATCTTGGCCTTATGTGCTCCTGTGCTAAATAGAATAATCAGTCAAGGAGGGTTTGGAAACCAGCGTGTTGAATGGGTGCCAAAACAGCAGGGTGATGTCAAGGACCCAGAAAATGCAAATAGAGTCTGAGGCTTTCAAAGGTCTTCTTCCTAACAATCCCTTTTCTTTCTTTGTAATTATATTTGGACTGTTTTCTTGGGTCTTTTCTTTCTTATGGAGAAGTGTCTAAATTAATCCTTTTGTTGCTTCCTATGGCAGAATCTCCAATTAACAGTCAGTCAAGGCCACCTCTGACAACAAAGCCCAAGAGTCCCAAGGAAAAAATTCTGCATGTTAAATAAAATGTGGGAAATAGCACTCAAAAAGAAGTGTGCAGATTACATTTTTCAAAGAATATTAGGGAAGCTGAACTTTTGGGGGAAAGTGGCTGTGTGACATGGGAGATGCTGGCTGCATGGAAAATAAAATCTCTTTGGTGCAGCTGAGTAATTGCAGGCAAAGCCTGAGGAACTTTAAATCTGTAAGGACTAGCAAATAATTTGTCTTCATTTCTGCTTGGACCCATTTAGAGTGCTTACCAGTTGTAACAAAAATTTTCAAAGAAACAAATACATTTACAGACTAATTACACTATCAAGTCATTGTGCATAAATTAATTTCTGGCAAGAACCACATTTTGGCTAAGTCCCTTATGTGTAATACAACTGGGATTTTACTGCCACAGTGGGTCATGTTTCCAGCACACATGTGCCTATGGCATGCAAGATGGAGTCTAAGTGGGGATGAATTCTTAAAAATAGTTTGAAAGAGGTTTTTGAGGTATCACACACACGGAGCTGCTGATGTATCAAACAGCTTAGAAAGAACAATGGTGTAAGTGGTGCCTTGGGTTTTGGCTTTTATATCTTTCAGAATCTCTGCTGCTTAGTGTGTAACTCTGAAACTTCATATTAGGTGTTGGTAAGTTCTTTTCACAGGGTGGTTGGACAAAACAATTCCTTTCTAGCTGGAGAATCAAGGACAACTGGTACCCAAAAAGCAGAAACAACAGTGAGGGAAAGGGGGCAAGGCAGGGGCTGAGACTTCATAGCCTGGGGCTGTGCTTGGACAATTGACCCCAATGTGGAGATGAACCAAAACTTATAAAAGTGTAAAAACTCGTGACCAGGATCCCTCTGGGATTTGATTTGGCTCTTGCACTGCTCAAGGTGCATAATTTCAATAAATACCTATTTTATCCCTTTTGCTCTGTCCAGTCTCTGTTCCAGGCCAGCCCTTCCAGGCAGCATAACCAGCTGTGTCTCACCCTGTTTCTTTGATCCAGTCTCTCTGGGGTGAGTGGCTGCTGGCCATTTTCACTCAGACTGCTCAGCCACCGCCTGTGTTTGAGCTCAGTGTGAGCTGGGGCTGTGGGAGGTATGGGAATGGAATGTTGTCCCTTTGGGATTGCCAGGAAAACTGGCAGCCTGCCCTGCTTTTGATCACATGAAAGCCTCCTGCTAAGGGGCAATCCGTACCTGATTGCCCTTCACTGCTGTGTCAGTCAGGAGCCCCTTTGGGACTCAGAGAGGATCACAGCTGCTTTCCATGAAAGACAGAAGTGATAAAAATGTAAAAAGCTATTTTCTTTGACCACTATGTTTGGCTGGTTGTAATGTTTCACCTACCTGATGTTGAGCTGAAATACGAAGAATGAAATTGCTAACTTGTTGAAAATTGATCCTAGTTATTGTTTCTGCCCTTGACCATGTTTAATATACATCTGCTTCTTGCTAAGATATGCTAGGTTAAAAAAGAGCAATTAATTTTTTTTAAAATTGTAAGTATATATACTTTTATGAATGTTTTATATGCGCTTTTATTTTCATAAATGTAAGAGAAGAAAATTTAAAAGCCTAAAAATTAATTCCAGGCCACTAGGGAATCCAGCATCTTTTTCAGATGTTTTTGAGCTCTCTATGTTTCCAAGCAAAGGCATTTTAAATTAATTAATTGTTTAATTGTGGCATATCTATTAGTGATACAAGATGGAATCCTTTCTCCCACTTAGCAGCTTCAGGTTCTCTTCAATTTTTTGAATTCTTTTTTTTTTCCATTTTGGAAGACAGCAACAAATGTTCAACTATGGTAAAAGGAAAATGCAAAATTTATCTATAGCTTGCTGATTTTAGAAAGTGGGCACTGTTTGAAGTTGCATTTGGCAGGTTACAATGACTGGGGCCCCTGTGTTAACAGGTGTTGGAGAAAAAATGTGAAGGATAAGTTTGTTTTAGAGAGCACTGTGCCATTTATGGCTTGGCCATAGGCTTTAAAAGAAGCACATTTCTGCATGACAGAGCATAAACTGGTCACCAGTACAAATTGCATTAATATTGAGCATATAAAATGCTGTATCTGGAATTATCATTTAAAATACATTTGGATGCTGTGAAGCACTAAAGCAGTGCATTTGGAATTCTTGGCTGGCTTTCTTACTCTTTTTCTCCCCTAAAATCACTAATTGTCGAAGATAAGTGTTCCACAAATATTATCAGGATATAGAAGAGGCACTTTCAAGAGGTCAGAAAATAGTTTCAGTCAGTTGGAACTGAAAAAAATTAGCCAGTTTTACAGACTAGAATGCAGTAGGAAAAATACTGAACAGACTGGTAATGCACTTATAATGACTGTAGTACAGTGTGCTGAACTCTGCAGTACAATGGAAAGTTTGCTGTCCATCATTGCCTTATACAGTTTCCAAATAAGTTTTTTTTTTTTCCAATTGCATAATCTTCATAGCTTTTTTTCTGTTATAGCTAATCCCTAGAAAATTGGGCTGTTGATCTGTTCTAATACCTCTGGCTTTGGTGGGATACAGTGAGTACATAAAGGTTTTGGGTTGGTGTGGGATTTTCTTTTTTTGAATGTCAATACAGATATACATTCACACACCCCCACAGCTACTTATTAGGGACAAAACCAAAGAAAGTTCTGTTCACACAACAGCATAAATTCAAACCAAGAAACTCATAATATATTTGAGATACAGACATAATGGCAAATTTTTGTGGAGGTTTCTTTGCAAAGGAAGTGTTAGGGAAAAAAAAATCTTAGGACTCATTTAAATTTTTTTTTTCAAGGGAGACCATAGATTAATATCATATTCCCTTCACTGCTAGTATACTAATTTTTTTTAAATTGATTTTATTGGTTTGATTAGTGAGTGTTCTGAGACTTTTTTTATTCTATCTTATGTCTTCTTAAATTTCACTACTGTAGATGAGATTTAAAGCATGATGATTATAATACTGATAGATGCTTCTACATATCTATTAATTTTAGTATGGGTTGTGTCATTCATTTTCCCGGGTAGAAGTACCAGTGAACAATAACAATGGACCTTTTGTCTCTGAAATACAATGTATTCAGTGTCCTTGGCTGCCATTGAAGTTGCTATCTCGAACATTCAGAAAACGGTGGAATGGAGAGAATAACAGAGTCGCTTCATCTCTAATAAAAGAGATGCCACATTTGGGATGTTCACTGGTGCAGGAAACAAGGGCATTTCATTTCAGTTCACCTTAATAATTCGTCTCAGCTGTCAATAGGTATCCAACTCTCCTTGGAAGTCTCTCTATGAACTGCTGGAGTACAAAGGAATCGAAGTCGATGAGGAGGGGGAGGTTTGAAAGCTCCTTTCATCTGGCACCTCACTTGGACACTGAGCTGTGTGAGCTAATTACTTTGCCTTTCCATCACCTCCAAACCTGGACACCCCTTGATGATGTAGAGCAATGACTGGGACTCCTGGCCTTCCTTTAGTCTCCAAAAGGATTCTTGGCTCAAAACTCAGGATAGCATGTGTAGGGTCAGAAGGGACCTCGAAAGGGTGCCTTGAACATTTGTTCTTCAAAACCAGAATGTTACACCATCCTGATAAATCTGAAATGTAGACCTCAGCTCTCTGTTGTTCCTCCATTTAATTGAAAAAAGATGAAATGACTCCTCTAGTAAAACGACTGTTTAATGGTGCAACTTTCAAGAAGTGCTTGCATTTACATTTATTCTTTCAAACAGCTCAAATCACTTAATTTTTACGTCTCATAGCCCCATCTCCCTTTTGAAAGAAGAACAGTGGCCTGACACGGGCAGGCTGAGCTATGAAAACCTTAAATGCTTCCACTTTTTCACAGAGTTGTGGGGAGTAGCTGTGAACAGAACTTTATTATTTCGACTGAAAGGTGGTGGGTTCAGTACTGTGAGCTGAAAACATTCAAAAACCTGGTTGAATTTCCCAATTAAGTTCTCACATATATATTAAAAAAAAAAGGAGGAGAATTGAGTATATTCTGGTATTATTACTGATATTATGCAGTGAAGAGGACACAGTTTTTACCTCCCCAAAATCAAGCAGCACCATGAGGACCTATGAGGCTGTGATTGATCCCAGACTTGAGAATGTCAGAAAAAAACCCCAAAATATAGTTCTTCAAGCTCTTCTTTCATAGTCCCACTCCCCTACCTTGAGTCTCTGTCCAATTCTTCTCAGATTTCCTTTAAACTGTGATCAGATTCTTTGTTAGAAAGTTTTATGGCACCAAAATATCAGTAAAGCTTTGCACATCTTTAAGCAATGTATCCATGAGCTGACAGGGAATATTACATTGCAAAGTGGGTGGACAAAAAAGCAAAATGTTTGTGGCAGAAAGTGAGAAACAAATGTTTTGCATTTTTGTTTTGATAAAACAAAAAGTAGAAATAGTTATTAAAAATCTAAGAGATGTAAGTGGCTAAACAATATATTAATTTAATGCAGCTGCAGAGGTCATATTCATTTCTCTCTAAGACAGCTTTTGGAAATAGGACCCTGTTGCTGCCTTTTGTTTTTTCTTTGAGAGTGGGAAGGGTTAGAAAGAGAGAGGATGACAGTGCTGTAAAATGAAATCTTCCTCCACATCTTAAATCAATAACCTCCTGTATCTGTCTGGATTCTGAGTGCTAACTAAAACCTCTACAGAAAATGTCATCAATGAAGGCTTGCCATCTGACAAATTTCCTGCCAATTCCTGAACTGATAATTAGTACTGTTATTTGAAATAATTTTCTGGAAAATAGTTGCTTAAAGATATGATTTCCAGTTTCCTATCCTGATCAGGACAGCTTTCTGAATCAATTAATCTTAAATTAATGAGCAGCATGCCTACATTGCAGTCAAGTCCCATAGCCTTTTTCTCTTTCCCCATGTTTGACTTTGCTTTCCCCTCAAATGGATCCTGATTTTGATGTGTCATGGCTGATGATAAAGAGCCAATGTTAGGATCAATACCAGCAAAAAACTTCCCTTAGTGTTAGACAAAATAGTTCTCTATGGTGAAGTGTTATTAATGGCCTGGTGTGATGCACTGTATTTGTTCTGGCCTTTAAACCCTTACCCACTCAGGACTGTTGGCACAAGGGTTTCACAGAAAAGCAATTTTTCTTCTGTGGAAAATGGAATCACTGTCTCAGGGTAGGACTACACCAAATTTTTCTACTGCTCATTGCATTTTAAAGACTGAGGGTTGTGTACTAAACACAAGATGCAGTTCCCCTTTGCAACTTAGTCTTGTCTGTAAAAGGAAGAACACAACCATCATTATAATTTAGATAATTTATCAGATTTGAAAATTGTGCTTAAAATTCACTATTCCCAATGTTCCACCGTTACAGTTTTGATTTTAAAAGTTACATTTTTATTTGCAGTGTGTTTATATAACAGAAAACTTTAGATAGTAACAAATAAATAGGATTTTTGGCAAATATTTTTGGAAACTTCAACTTATTATATTGTAGACGACATTATAGAGATTTAAATCTGAGCAGTGTTGGAGAAAAAAGAAATTTGCAAAGCAATGTGGATATTTAAGATGTGTTTATAACTGCTCTTGTCAAAGCATCCATATTACTAAGTTTCATGTTTCATAGCAACAAATTCAGGTACTGCATGTAAAGAAAAATTTGTTCCTATTAGTTCAACTTGTAACATTGATTCATTTAAATAATCTTCATGGAAAATTATTCTCTAGCTTGAAATATGGGGATGATTTTTATACTTAAAAGTACACCTGAATGATAGCTTTAATCAAAATCTCTGTCACAAAGTGGAAATGTTATGGACACTTTCTTTTACTGCCTTTGTCTTGTGCCTTCTTTGACATCAGGCCATAGCTGATACCTGGGGAAGGAAAATAGTGTTGGAGCAAGGGCGGGAGTGATATTTAACCTGGAATGTCCTCTCATCTGGGGTTCTTTGCCCCACTTTATGTATATGAACAGCCTAGCCCCTGAGGGATTTTATTTCATTTACACTCCTGCTATCCAAAGCAGCATGGGGCAATGAATTCCACAAATTAATAAACAAGATAAAGGAAAAAAAAATAATTGCCGTGTAACTACTCAGTTGTTTATATAATGAGAGAAGGACTTTAGTATTTCAGAAACAAAGCTTGTGCTTTCATACCTCATATATTTTGATATACATTTCATATTCAGATATATTCATCATAAAAATGAAGCTGTAATTTCATGAAATTGAGTTTTCAAGTAATAAAATGCATTATTTGTTGTTTTTACAGCCATACAACAAATTGCAAAATGAGTTCTCCCCAGACACTGAAATCTGATTCCAAAGTTGCCTTACCTGAAATTCCACTTCATTTATCAGAGACAATATTGTGATGTCTGTGTAAATAGTCTCTCTAGGATTTTTAGTTTATTTTATGACAGTGAATATATTTGCAATCGCTGCTATAGCCCTGAAAAATACCATATGGCAAAAATGCCCATATTTAATTTAAGGTGATGGGGTTCTATTTGTTCAATCTATTAAAGTAGCTGCCCTATCAGCTAATCTGACAGCTGTGTTACTCAACATCATTGCAGGCAATGACATATGGTGAGGCATAAGGACAAACATGCAAATATTCATTTCAGCAGGGCCAGGGCATTGTCTAATCTTGAAAAAACCCTTTGTTAGCAAAGCTGTACTTAAGAGCAGAACATTAACCTCTGTGTTTATCTGCCAGGGTTTGTTCTTAAGTGAACAAATACAAGTTCCCATCTTGGAGTGAGTTAAATGGATGACAAATTGTGAAATGTGATTGCTGAGAAGGAACAAAGGCTCCAGTGACCTCAGTAAAAATGGTGGTAGCTCGAAAATATATTGAACTGTTTCCCATGATCAAGTTTGGAGGGGAGGGAGAGAGGGAAGGAGGGAAAGAGCAAGTGGTTAACTACATTGCATTTGTACAGCTTCTGAGTGCAGCTTCCTTTTTATAAATAAGCCACAGCAGTGTTATAGTACCCTAGAGGAAAGATTAGCCTTCAACTGTGAGGTAGCATCAGGTATTGGGCATATAACACTTATGGGAAGTCAGAGAGGAGAAAATATCACAGTATTACAGAATATGGTTGTTAATCTCTTTCAAAATGGGGTGAGGGGAGAAGTTTTCAAAGTTCTTCTCTTTGAAAAATAATAAGCTTGTCTTTGAAAAATAATAGTAATCAAATGTGGGATTTGAGACTTATTTACAAATGCAGAATTGTCATAGACATTTAAGTAACAACTGCAGCAAGAGAGATTAATACATTTCTGAAATGTCATTTCAGAAAAGACCACATTTTAGTTCAAACAGATTTGATGTTTGAATTATCTTGGCGAACACTGTTAGCTGTTAAAGGAACATACAATGAAATATATTCTCTTTGACAGAATAGTCTTCAACCGAGGATATTAATTCTCTTTTACTGAGAATGAGATTTTTGGCTTACAGTTTTTAATCTTGCCGGTGTTTCTTCTCAAGAGCCACCAGCAATGATCCATCTTGGTGTCCTGCCTCAGCATCCCCAGCACAGCAGAGCTCCCCAGGCAGGACAAGCCCTTGGTGACCAACCCTGGAGGGTGCAGGGTCAGCTGCCCTCATTCAGATGCCTCCTCCTGCTTTCCTGCTCACCCCTTCTCTTCCCTTCCCAAATGAGGCAGCCCCCAGGTACAAAATGCAGATACAGAATGTTTCCTGTGCCTTTGAGACAGCAGGGTAGTGTGTAACTCTGCATTACGTGAGTCGAGTGGCTTGGGAGAAATTACAAAAGGGCAGGAACATTCTCACCATGGTCTTTATTCCAGGTGTTTTTTTCTGAAGGAGAAAAAAATACCCTCTCTGTTGTTGTTCTGAATGTTTCTATAGCCCTGAAAAAATGGCTGCTTCATGCCATCAGTGCTAATCAGCTGAACAGAGACTGCAGCCTGGTCACAAAACTGTGTCAGATTCTCACCATGTGCTAGTTGAGATAACACAAGAACCTTCCTAATTATATCAGGAAAACATTAGTGTTCTGTAGCTTCTGAACCAGCTAAACAAGAAGACTTGAGCTTGTGCTCCATTCCTTTACTTCCTCCTTTACCTAATAAAGATCACATGGTTTGAAAAATGGGGATTGCCTTCAGAGGGTTCCAGACCAATAAGGAAATAATTCAGTATTAGTGCCCAAATCCCTGTGGAAGCACAAGTCAAGCTGAAGTATTATGCATGAGTTGGTAGATCTTCCATATGTTGTTTGTACTCACTCCCTGAGGCTTTGTGCTATAAATAACAGAAACTGGAATGCAAAGTAGCACTCATCAGGGACAATAAAAGTAATAATTTGGAGATTCATTCATAAATACGACTGGAGGGGACCGGTTATGATTAGAGTTTGGTCTTCTGCAGGAGACAAACTTCCCTTGTACTAATGCCTGAAAATAGGTGTGCAACTTTTTATTTATCCAAACTGTATAAATTTGGAGACTTCTTTAAAGGAGCAAAAACCCAGCCCTGTATTTGAAAATTGTTTTCAACACTGAGCATCTAAGGGAGCACAACTAAGATCACAGATTCCCAAAATCATTGAGGTTGGAAAAGACCTCTAGGAGACTCGAGTCTAACTGTGTTCAGCACTAAACCATGTTCCCAAATGCCATGTGCACACATCTGAACACTTCTAGGAATGGTAATTCCACTTGAACAGCTTATGTTATGACTACGGGAGATCTGTGTGATGTTCACACAGAAATTAGTAAAATAGTATGTCTTTATAATTCAGACTAAATTATATTCACTTCTTGGGCTTGAAAGAGCAAATATTTCTACTAGTATATTAGAAGATTATAAAAAAACTATGTATATACACACACCAAAGTTGAATGCATTTATAATTATTAGCTAATTTTATAAAAATTGAATATCTAAGTATTGAAAATATCACTAAGGATTCCAAATTTTTGGGAATAGCTCTTACTGCTAGAAAAGATCATATTTATAATCTACATATCAGCATCCTTCTTATGAGATTTGTTTTGTGTTGCTTTCAAGGTTTTAAGTGTCTGCAAGGCATTTTAGAACATCCCCAGCATGATGGTGCAGGTTTTGGAAGGATTTTAAGGGGCTTTTGTGGACCATGCCAAGAGAATGTAATGTGAATTTCAGTTATCCTGGGAAAAGCTGCAAAGTGAATGGGGCCACAGAACATGACTGCTTTCAGACACTAATGTTCTTCCTAGGTTCTCCTGTAATCATCTTTTGTGCACTGAGAAAATAAACTGCTGTGCTCCTGAAGTTTTCCAAGTGTAGATGAAAGCATATTAGGTCATAGGCTGTCAATTATTTGCAAAATTTTAATCTGCTACATCCTTATTCTGCATTTAATACTTGAGGAAAAGAACAATATGAAAATGGATGCACTAATAATAGCTGATTAAAATGCATTAATTTTACATCACCAAATAATCATCATTAATTTAATACCAGTACATCATAAAATGTCTAATTCCTCTGCAGCCAGTCCATGTTAAATTGATAAAACAGACGAGAGTAGTTTAGAAAGTCTCATTAAGTGCTCAAAGATATATTTTATTTTTTGTGTGTGAAATTTATTTCTTTAATCAATTAAAATGCAATAAGCACTATGGTAAGAATGCTGAAATTACACAGGCACACACAGTTGATAAAATGCCACGGGAAGCATCCCCTCTGTCAGTGCTTTTCCCAGTTTGGATGCACCAGTTTTATTCCTGAGGGGCTACACTTTAATCCACTGTGCTAAGCCCAGCTACTAAATCCTCAGCAGAACTAGAGATATACCTGCAGCTTTAATTTACAGCTGCTGTATTTTATGGCCTGTACAAATTACAGTAATTTCACGAATACAAGCCGCACCAATTTGACCAAAATTTTGGTGGAAACCCGGAAGTGCGGCTAATATTCCGGGGCGGCTAATCTATTAACAAAATTCTAAAAGCTGCCAACACGGAAGTGAGAGCCCGCGGCAGCCCCAAGCCAAGCTGGAGCCCGGCCGGCCCCGGCAGAGGTGGGAAAGCCTGGCAGAGGCGGGGCCAGCAGTGTGGGGGGCGGGCGGCAGAGCCTGAGCCAGCAGGGCGGGGCAGGGCGGGCGGCAGAGCCTGAGCCAGCATGGCGGGGGAGCCCGGGAGAACTGGGGCTAGCAGTGCAGGGGAGCATGGCAGAAGCAGGAAGGCCGGCGGGTGGGGCTGCCTGGCAGCGGGGGAAGCCCAGCAGAATCGGGGCCAGCAGCGTGGGGGAGCCCGGCGGTGCGGGGGCCTGCAGTGCCGGCCAGGGCGAGGAAACGCGGCGGCGGTGCAGACGGGAGGGGGCGGCCGGTGAGCCTGGTGGCGGCGGCGGCAGCCCTGCCGGCGGGGCGAGCGAAAGCGGCGCTCGCGGAAGCGCCGCCGCCGCGAGCGAAGCGCCGCCGCCGCGAGCGAAAGCGCCGCCGCGAGCGAAAGCGCCGCGGGGCGGGCGCGGCGCTCGCGAGGCGCGGCGCTCGCGAGGCGCGGCGCAGGGCGAGCGAAAGCGGCAGCGGGGCGGGTGGCGAGCCCGGCGGCGGCAGCCCTGCCAGCCGGGCGAGCGAACACGGCAGCGGGGCGGTGCTGATGGGAGAGGGGGGCCAGCGAGCCCGGCGGCGGCGGCAGCACCACCCGGTCAGCCCCGCCGAGCCGTGGCGCTGAGCTGGGCCACCCGGCCCCGTCGGCAACCATGAGCGGACTGAGCCTTCCTGGCCCCGCCCCGAGCCAGTAAAGCCCGCTATGCCGCGATCCTGTTACTAATTGGCCAATTTGTGAAAGCTGCGCACGGATTCTCGCGACGAACGAAAGTGCGGCTAATATTCGGGGTGCGGCTTATCTATTGACAAAGACAGCAACATTGTCGAGGCACCGGGGGTGCGGCTTATAATCCGTGCGGCTTGTATTCGTGAAACTACTGTAGATAATGTTCTTTATTAGCTCCATTGTCACAAACACTTTTTATGTAATCAGATTATCTTTTTTTTTTTTTTTTTGATAGTTCATGATAATTTTCTGTCACACCAATTTTTGAAAATCCTCCCTGAGACTTTCAAGTAACACTTGCTCTCTAGCTTGGCAATTGGGCCAAAAAAACAAAAATCAGCTCTTCTAATAATGGATATTTATCTCCTGGTTCCTACCTTCCATTCTGTTAGAACACCCAGTGTTTGCTCATGAAATAGGGAGTTAATCGGCTTAATGAGACATTCTAAATGGTTTCCATAGATCTAATTTATTAATAATTCAGAGAATACTCAAACGGCTGCCATTAGTTTACCATCTCATCCTCCTCTCTGTGTTGCATACTGTAACTGCTGGGTACTGAAAATATCACTTGAGGGCACGGATGGAACTCCACTATTGTTTTTATAAATGCTCTTTTTGAAAATATTTCACTGCTGGTTTTTCAGGAGAGAAACACAATATGTAGTTTGCTTCAACTAGAAATTTAGAGATTCAAAAAGAGTGGAGTGAATCCAGTGCTCAGAAGGAACATAAGGGTCTTTAGAGCTGCTGACTTCTCATCCCCGTGTGTCAGCTCTGTGCATGTCAGTGTAAGCACTCCCAGTTCTGGTTTTCAGTGATTTGAGGGCTGATCTGTGCCCCTGGGGTGACTCAGATGCTCCTCCTTGGCAAGCAAGAGTTAGAAGTGTTCTGAAAATATAGATAGCACAGTTCTGGTTGGATATGGCAAATTAAATTATGTAGAAATCTAATAATATATTGTGATTAAAACCCACGTGGAACCTTCAGCATTTGCTTTACAAATTTGTGAATACTTCTGGGAGCATTCAGACATGCTGCCTATTCCACTAACTTCCCAAATCTATTACATGAACAGAGTTTCTTAAACTCCTTATAAATCAGAGTATTTTAATTCTAGTAAAAAAGATGGAAATGGGCAAGGAGGGGTAACAGGTAAGGAACAGATTTTTAAAAGAATTAAACTCTTTAAAAAAATAGCCTTGGTACCCATATCTCCATTGTTATATTTCTAAATATAGTCTGAATCCAAAATTACTTAATTATTTATTTGATTATTCAGTCTGTTCAGTATTCTTCTTCTTTTTGGAACTTTGTAATCTCTCTTCCTACACCATGTAGGTGTTGCACTTTTCTGAAAAGGAAATTGCACTTTTAAGTGAGGAGGAAAAAAAAATGTTTTTATCCATCATTGTATCAAAATAGAATGCTTTGTCATTTTATTCAACCACATTTCTATAACCACACAAAAAATAGCAACAGAGAGAGAACAAATTGTACCTAGCCAGGGATTTGTATAAATTTCCATCTTTTGATCTTATATTCATCTGCTTCTCCATGTATTAGGATTATATATCACCACAAGAAGTTAAAGATTTTTTTTTTGCAATACTTTGACTGAAAGACACTGAATTGGAGCAACTTATGGACAGAATCTGATGCCATACAGCAAATTTTTTTAATATAATAAGAAAATCTGTATCTTGTGTTGCAGGAAACAGTTTTATTGCTAACAAATTTCAAAATATGTTAAGTATGTGAAATTGGGATATGACACTCAAAATCTCATTAAGCATTCCTATTTTGTCTTTGTAACATCTGTCATTATCAAAACCAAATTCAACAGTCATTATTATAGTCACTGTTACTGGGGGGAAAAAAAATCACTTGTACATTTTAGTGTGGCACTTAAAATCTCAGTAGGGAATTTAATTTGGAGCCTTTATTGCAGTAGCACAGACTAATATATTCCAAGAAAGTTAGATTGTCTGTGGCTGCTCCAAAAGTATGTTAGATGAACCCAAAATTCACCTCTGAAAAGAGTCAAAAGGATTGCAAAGCTGGAGGTGAGAACTGCACCTGAATTGTCTGTGACACTCCAAGCCATGTTGGGACCTTTGTGTGCCCAGGGATTGTGCACAAGGCATTTACATGGGTGCTGGGATTGCACAAAGAAAGGAGCCTGCGATCTTAAAGGGATGAAAAGGTGCTCAAGTCTTTGTGTTGGCCGCGTGTTATTTGTTTATAAACCCAAAGAATTAGGATCTCCTGGACTTCCCGAGCCATCAGAGCTCCCTGGTGCTGTCATTCCCACTCCAGACTCCCCAGAGGGTGCCAGTGGATGTGCAGGTAATTGGTGTAAGCCCAAAGAATTAAGATCTTCTGTTTCTCCTGGATCTCCTGGGCTATCAGAGCTTCCTGGTGCTGTCATTCCCACTCCAGGCTCCCCAGAGGGTGCCAGTGGATGTGCAGGTAATTGTGTGTAAGCCCATCACAGGGCATGGAGAATATCTGATCTCTTCCTGTCAGGAGCCCCTGCACAGCAGTCTGTATAGCTAATTTCTGGAGGCAATTCTCTTTTGTCAGCTTCCCCAAGCCTTTTTCTGTTCCTCATGTTGGGACCTTAGGATGAGACCAGTGGTGGCTCAAATGCCACTGGTGGAGGTGTAAATGTTTTGTCCAAATCAAAGGTTCAGGTTTGGCAGATCTCAGTGGGTCTCTTGGAGCTGGAAAGAGTCAAAAGCTGTTGAGCTTGATAGAAAGCAGGAAAATTAGAAAAAAAAAAAAAATGTAGTTTTATGGGTATGTCACTAAAGGGAAAGTAAAGTGTAGGTAGGCACCAGTGATTGTTCCATAAGTGCAATTTGCTGCTGGATTATTTTCTAATATTTAGTGTTCATAACTCTTTTAGAGACAGGAAAACATAGGTTTGATGGGTCTAAACAACTTTTCTTTTTTCTTATTTAAATACCAATAAGGCAGAATATCAGTTTTAACTGGAAGCCTTAGGAAAACAATCATCAGGTATCAGAACTCCTGAGCAACACAGAGTAGAATCCAAGGAAAGACAATTTATCTTCAGCTTTTCCTCATATAAGGGTTTCTACACTGTATCAATTTTATTCACATTTATTGCCAAGTGAGATGTGTTACTATGAATTTTTCAATATTCTTTACTGGTATGTTAAAATCAGATATGGAAGCATGGAAGATGGAAATGAGAAATGTCCACTAAGAACAACCAGAGGCCTCTCTGGAACACAACTAAAGCTGTGGGTTTATTGATATTGCTGAGAAAATGCATCTCCTAGACACATTTCTAGGCCATATAAATCCTATTTTATAGTAACAGGAAGCACAGCAGGAAGCTCTGATTTGGCTGCTGAAGTTATCAGTGTGATCCCTCCTTCTTATATGTGGGAAACCAGCTGGCCCAAATTATCTTCTAGGTGTTGAATGTGTTTATAGGATTTCTCCCAACATATCTCCTACTCTCAGAAGGCATTATGTAGTCAATTAAAGTAGAGGCTGTTTGTTTCCTCCTCTCCCTCCCCTCTCCTGTCCTTGAAAAAATGTCTGTGAGGGGGTTTTTTTTTGGTAGCATGATGTTCTGATGAACATTGATTTAGTTTTTCTGGGGAAAAAAATAACAAGGAAAGCAAGTTTTTGATACACCTTGCTATTAAGGGCATTGTTTTGGAAACTCCCAAGGGGAAAAATATTTTATGAGCAGAGAGCATGAGCCTGCTTCATTTTCTGACTGGAGATCCTACAGGGATGGGACCTTGGGAGTGAGAACTTCCCTGCAGATGTTGGTGGGGTTTGGCACATCAGCTGCAGAAGCACATTTTAGCAAACAGATCAAAGTTCAGCACCCAGACACTCAAATCCACTGATTTGAGAGTTGTCTCTTTGTGTTTGGCATTAAGAGTTCTGAGCCTCACTGTCTGCTACAGCCCAGAGCTGGCAGTGGCTCTGCCTGCTGGTAACCCTTCTGAAATTTGAAAATTCCCTTCACTGTGAACTAAATAAATACATATATAGGATGGAAAAGCAAGAAGCAATTCATAACAAAACGACCTCTTCCATTATTAACTGGCAAAACTCCCAAAGGCATTAAAATAAATGAACCATAGCATGAATCAAAAAGGCAAAAATGATAACTTGGGACTTATACTTTATAAGTTTAATTAAATACAAATGGATTGCTGAAACAGCATATGGCTTCCTACACTATTACTGCTAGAAATAATTTTAGTGATTTGAAGATAGAAATTGAATGAGAGGTTTGACTGTATCTCATCTAATTCCATTATTCATGGCTACTTTCCTGTTTTCCCTGAACTGCATCAGTTCTCACTTTAAAATTTGAGTCTCTGCAGAGTGCATATGCAATTCTCCATTTAGCTCATTTTCCAGCTGTTTTATATAAAACCCTGTGAGTGTTTCAGAAGCATTTTACTGCAGTTGCTTTGTTGAGCCTTTCATCAGCATGGAATGAATAGGGAAATAAATTTTGAAACAATTGGAAGAAAAGAGCAAACATCTTCAAAATGAGCACTGAGCAACTGGGAGGGTTGGACTGTGGTACTTGGTGCCACTTTGTTCACCAAACCACAAACTTCTAAGTCATACTAAGGAATTGAGTGCAGGCTTCTCCCAGCTGAACTTTACACTTCCTTAATTCCCTGAGTAAATTACTCCAGCTAGTACAATGAATGAAAGAAAGGAGAGGAATGTAATAGGCTTTACTGTTTTGCATTATTTTACAGTAAAAATACTACTTTGTTTTGAAATGTTTTTTTTTTTTTTTGAGGAATAATTCTTAAGGCTTTATGATTAAAGTCTCTGTGGCTATTTCTGAGGCTTTTGCTGATATATTTCAGAGTACTGTCAGTGGAGTTGTGTAGAAAAATAGAAAATAGAATTAAATTCTTCACAGAAAGATAAAAGAAGAAAACAGGTAAGTTGCATAAATATTTGTGGGATTTCTACCTCAAAGCTGAATTCTGCTCATCAAAATGATGGTGCTCATAGCCAACTGCATTTTTAAATCTTAGTATAAAAAATGGAGACAAACTGCCAGTGTCTCTTTGGATAAAGTGCTTTCAGTAGTCAGAAGAGTCTTTTTGGTATGCAGAAAATTTAGAAAACACACAACTTTTAAGACTAGTACTTTATTTGTATTTGATAGTTAATATTGTACAAAAATTATTTTTTAAAGGGGTTCTTAAGCCAACCTCTTCAAAGTCATTTCCTGTATAACTACCTTTAGATGAATAAATAAAATAGTTCTGTATGTGCTGTTATCCCCCAAACCTATTTGGGGGATAAAATGATTTGGCAAACCTGGCCTTCTAGAGGAATTTACAACATTGAAGGAAAGGAAATTGAGTTGTATTTGAGAAGAATTTTTTGAAGCTTGACCCTCACCATTCCCTCTCCATTCCCATTTATGCACAAACTTCCCAGTAACAGCCAAAACTGCTGTGAAATGTTGTACTGTGGTTGTTGGCCATGCTGCCTGGATAATCTGGGTGCACAGACCACTCTACTCCCACTTTCCCCCTTTGCATGCACAAATATCCACATCTGCTCACACAAATCCAAAATCTCTAGAGACTGCAGGTGACAAGGAGAGACTTCTAACCAGAAAAATGTCACAGAAAGCAAAGCTGAAGTGTGTCTATGAGAAATCCATCATTCCATTTATTTTCATACAAGTTTTTAGTTAGTCTTGCCTTTAAGATAAATATGTAGTTATTCTTGTCTTAAATTCTCTCACTGATTGTTGGCTGAATGACTGTGTGTTATCTGTCTTTAAGGAAAACTATACTCCATCAAATTCAAGGCTAAGTGATGAAGGCCAAAGGTCCACCAGGAATGTACATAAAAACCAAATTCGATATATACAAAAGTCGAAAGTACAGAAGGAAAGCAATGTTTCTCAGAAGAGCAGAGAAAGAACCAAGAGATGGCATGAATTGAAAAGTCAAGTGAAATGCATCATGATTCTAAATAGTTCTGTAAAACAGTAAAACAGGAAAGATCATACCAAGATTACACTTCCCAAGAAACAAATATATTTGGATGATATTTCTCAAAACAGTTAATGGAACTATTCAAATGTGCAAAATTGCACTTAATAGAACTTAAGTGAAATGGTAAAAGATAATAATTTATTCTATTGGAATGGGATGAAAATCAGGGATGTGCCCAGTAAAAGAGCTGTGATTTTTTCCTTTGTGTTGGTTATGAATGTGGTGTACTTCTGCATTCCTTGCACATGCAAATTCCTACTGAAGCCAAGAGAATTTCTAGGTGAGGAATATATTTGGATTGACCCCATAATTTAATCACAATGTTGAAGTGTGAGCGTTTCCCAAAGTAAGCTGTAAATCAATGTGGCACGAGAAAAGAAATGTAGTGAAAGCGTAGAGCCGTGATAGAGAATAGGGATGGGCAATCAGAGCAAAAACACTGTGACTTCAGCCACTGAGAGAAAATCTGAAATGTAGCTTCAATTGTACTGAATTAAAACTAAATCAACATGATCAACTAAATTGAAACTGAAATATGCTGTTAGAAACATTTCATAATTCCTTATTTTGTTCTGATCATTGAGAATGACAAATACATTTAAAAATCAAGCAGGCAGTCACGTAGATGTGATTTCTGTATGCAAATAACAGGGTAACAGCTTTGGAATGAGCAGAGCCATTATCAGGTGCATGTGATGCAAAACCATCACTAGGAAGAGGGCACAAAATCCAAGGGTGTTCTGCTCCTGTGCTTTGTGTTTGACAGATGGTCAGTGACCCAATTCAGCTCTGAAATGAGGCACTGAGCAGTAACACTGCACTCCCAGATTTGATGTTTTCTGCATGGAGTTACAACCAATGAAATCTTTGTTTCTGCCCTTGGTGGACACCAAAATTTCCTTGCATGGGGCATCTCAGTGAGTGCACAGCTCCTGTTTGCATCCTTGTAGCCAAACTTCAATTAAACATATTTTTAAGCTGGCATGCAACACACAAGTCTAGATTTGAGATTTTATGCTTTTCCAGATGAGACAAGACACAGTGCAAGGGCTCCACATTCAAGCTAATATTGTTATGAGCACATTTTTCAGGTGATGGGTAGAGTCTAGAAGTTGGCAGGGCCAGGGATGTTAATACACTGAACCCAAAGTGTCATCCAGTCTCTGAGGACTAGGATATGTGGAACTCCTAACACATGGGTGAATGTCCTTAGAGCTGATTCTCACTCTCTGAAAGCCAATAAACAGCAGGAAAGGGCTGATTGATTCTGTGTCATGCCTCTCTGTTGCCTTTTCAGAGATTCCTGACAGTCACAGGTTAAAATACACCCCCCAGTCTCCAGGCTTTGCTTTAATTTATTCTCTTCATTTTGGAAGGGTTTTGTTATTGTCCTTGTATGAAATGTACTTTCAGTCTTTTATATCCTGTGTGTTGTCTCCAACTTTTTGCAGGCTTCTTTATTAATGTTAAAAATTCCCAAAGCTTACTTCTCTGCCTGTGGTTTCCTGTGCTACCGATGTTCCAATTTGCACTTAAAAATAAGATAAAAACTTGCTGCTTTTCCTAATCAGAACAAAACAAAAAACTGTGAAGAAGGCTGCAAACATCAAAATACTTTTTTTTTTCCTTCTTTTTTGCTTAGATAGTTTGCAACCTTGATAAGATCAGAGAAATAAGCGTGGGAAGCTGTTGCCTGCGATACAGAACCATTAAACTATTCTCCTTGCAGAAAAAGCAGTGATCTCAACATCTCACATCTGTTCTTGTTGAACTTTAGAGCATGAAAGGAAATGAGATATTAAAGGGGAAAAAAAAAAAATCCCAAAAAACAAACCAACAGCTCAATGTGCTGCTGCAGTGGATTGCAGATTCTACAGTTTTCTTCCTGCTGTGAAATCACTTTCCATACTGGCTTGGAAATGATAACGGATGTAGCACTGCCCTAAATGTGTATTTAAGTACAAGGCAGGCATAAACTGCTGGGAAGATTGCCTGAAAAAATGCTTCCCCAAAGAAGTCACAGCTTCTTTATGGCCTGGTTACCCCTGGTTATACCAAGGACTACTGCTGACAAGTGGTGCCTGCAAAGGGAAATGTTTCCATATCCCTTCTTTTAAAGATTAATTCCATGTTGTGTCTACCTTCTTCCCTTGCTCTGTCAGAGTCTGTCGTTGACCTACCTAGAATATACTCCAGGAAATTATAAAAGAAATTTATTAATATTGCTTGATCTCTAGGGTGCAGGAAGGGGCCAGCAGGGTTCTCTGAGACATTTATTTAATCCCTGGCCTATTTTAGGGCATTGGGAGAAGGTCAGCACTGCCTCGATATTAAACAGTTAAACTCCAGACACTAAATATATTGACTTTTGCTTCTGAAGTTACTTGGCTGTGGAAGTCTAATTAATCCCCTAAAATAACAAAGATCTGCTGGACATATGGTCAGCTTCTCTGCAGATCTCACTATCAGAAGAGCATGGAAATAATCACCTTGAAATAATCTCCTTGAAAGAATACAGTAGGAACTCAACTGATTTTTAGGGTATCTAGGTGTAATTTTTGCATTGTCAAAAGTAATTTTGCAACTTTTTAAAGACAAAGTTTACTAGAGTGAAATTGGTGGCACATGGAGGGTAGGTTAAAAACTGTCATTTTGAAGTAATACTTATTGTTGATCCAAGACATTTTGTTTTCTCCTTCTTTTAGAGGGAGTTAAATGTAAAGAATCCTCACTGGCTTCTTAAAAGCATGGAAACATTTTTGAACACGACATTTGTAAATAAAACATCATTCAAAAATGACAGCCAAAATTATGCAACAGCATACCTCTGAACAGATAGGACGAGGTTTTAGAGAAAAATGGAGTTAGATCTTTTGGGGGATGGAAAAAAATCTGAGTTTAAAGCTTCCCTACAGTGTAACCTTCTGCAGGCTTCTGGGGGAAAAGAGCAGGAGCTTGAGATGCTAAAGGCAAACATAACTGAAATTCAAGAAAAAAGTTGAATATCTTTAGACAAATAATGTCATAAAAAGAATTCATTAAGATCGGCAGAAGGATGCATATTTATGGCTGCCAGTGAGCAGATCTGGGTCAAACAGAGGAACTAGGCTATGCATCAGTTTAATAGCAAGAAACTGAATTCATAAGTGGGAAAGGAGAGGGAGTGCAAGAGGGGAGGAACAAGTCCTAGCTTATTTTCACACAGAAAGACAAACTTAATGCCTCTTTCCTGTCTGGGTTGCAATAGATAAAAGCTGAGGAGAGCTGCCAGTTATCTGAATTGATACACGCTCGGCTGGAATAAAGAAGAGTTTTGTAATTTATTTTGTTGAGCTCTTTTCCAGTTGTTTGTAGCTGCCACATCTAATTGTGCTTCTGTAGTCCTTTAATTTGCATGAAAGAAGATAACATAATTGAAAAATTCAGGAGTAAGACAAGTTCAGATTACTAGCAGAAGCAACTTAATTTGTTATTCATTAAATGCTAATGAACCTGGCACCTATGTTTTATTTGTTTCACTCAGTTTGAAATTGGAAAGGTCTGGTAACACAGCTAAGTCTGTGATAAACAGAGATGTTAAATTAAACTGCTGTTTTTCCCTGATGTTCCACTAGAATAAGCAAGTTTGTAAAACTGGGAACTACAAACACGTGCGTGTGGTGAAGCATCCTCTAAAGGCAAACACAAAACTCTGAGGAAGTCATTCATATATTCAGATTCCTTTGAGAACTGGGGCTCAAATTTTTAGCCCCTCAGGGGCCAGTTTGACATATTTTCCATACAATAAAAATCGCACAATGATTTTGTCTTCAAATCCAGGGGCAGAGTTTGGTTTCTGCACCAGCCTGCAGTTGTGCTGCCATTACAGCTGGATCCAAGCACGTGGAGTATCCTTTAGCTGGCCCAGATGTTTTTGATAATAGTGCAGAAATGGCTAAAAAGAATTCCAGAGTTGTTCTCAGAAGTGCCAAAGGCATGCAGGAATCTGTGACTTATTTTCCCTTCAGCTGCTAAAATGAGTTTTGAGACAACAATTTTTGTTCAAATGTGTTATACTTCATTATTGTCTTTCATTTTGGCCTTAATGTCTTGGTCAGCTCTGTAAAGCTGCAGGAATGGTACTGAGCCTTAGGGGCTAAATTGCATGACTGACATGGTTAATTTATGTTATTGGGTTATTTATGGTATCTTTTACTGAACAAGGTAGTTAAACTCATTTTTAAAAAAATCTGAGGACAGTTTAATGTTGACTTCTTCTGAAAAGTTATTTTTATTTTGTGTAATCTTCTTCTATGGGACTTTCAAAGCATGTACAGCCCAAAAAGAAAATATATAATAGTTAAAGCACATTTCTGACTTCAAAATATTGAAAAATGTCCACAGATGCAGGTCCCCAGATCATCTTACCTATGCCATTTGTTCAAAAGACAATTCTTATTTCCGAATATGGCCTAGAAGGAATAAAATGCAGAATGAAGTAGTCTGAAAACATTCTAGTTTGATTCAAGATTAACAGTGTACATATGCTAAGCTGCATTTTTTTCCCCAAATTATAAGCTACATAAAGATAATATCGCCTTCTTATTCATTCCTCTCTGCTACAGAAAGTTAATTGTAAAACTAAACTAAATCTCTAAGCCAATCTGGCCAGCTGAAAATGGAAAAAAATTGATTAGTTCAATTTGAATTATGATTGATGCTGTGTTAAAATGGAAAAAAACAAACCCAACTTTCTTGTGATAAGTTATGGTGTTTGGATCTTTAAGAGATGGAAATTCTCCAGTCCTGGTTCTCTAACACAGAGATGTGAGATGTTTTTTCTAAAGCAAGCCCCTGTCTTTGAAGCCTGTTCTTCACACTGTGTGTCTCTTAAATCAGCTGAGTTTTCTCTGAAAGCACATCTCTTTTATCCCTTGCACTTCAGACCTGGCTGGTGCACTGTGTTTGTGCACACTTGCTTGCTACATGTTTTTATTTCTGCTGAAGGGAGATAATGACTCTGGTGGGGAAAAAGAGAACCTGTTGCTAAAATGAAATGAGGAAGGGGAAACTTATTGTGCTGAACCAAGGAAATTACTGGTATCTTTGCCCTTTCTTATAGTGTGGAGCAAAACCTGTACAGGAGCTTTTGTCAAGAGAAGAGCTCAGCGCTCCATCATGAGTTTCCCTGGATGTGACACCATAATGTTGTTTTTATAATTCCTTGCTAATTTTCTGACATGTTTTGGAGTAGCATCATTTTCTTCTGAAACCAACAGAGACTCTTCTCAGAGCACCCAGAAATTTATTTTTTTTTATCAGTGGTCTTCACTCTCCTGTGTTCAGAGCCTCCTTTCTCCTGAGGGCAGTGCTCATTGTGCTCAAATCATTATTTTAACATTAACATAAAGAAAGGTGATGACAATCACCCTTAAATGGGCATCTGGTACTCTCTGCTCTCCAACTGAACGGCAAAACTTTAGGATCATTTTGTGGAGCACTTTTGTTGGTATTTCTTTAGGATTATATTTTTTGGGCTCCTCGAAGCAGCAGACCCTGATTTTGTGCAGTTGTACAACCACAGATGCAACACATCTGCTCATACAGAAAAGTAGCATCTCAACAAAGCTTTTACATTAAACTAAGCATGTTATTTCTGCCAGTTGGTGTGCATTCTGTTCTGGTTTAGTGTCAAAATTAGGCCTCAAGATTCATCCAGGTTGTAATGGAATGGGTGCAATAAAATCTCTTGTAGGATTTTACAATGCATCTCAAGAAAAAACGATAGCACTAAATGCTAAAGGCCCAAATTACTTGTCTTTAGTAGATTATTTGGCTTTTCAGTCATTAGTTTAAAGGAATGGTAGGTGTAAAGGAAGATCACCTTTTCAGAGGCAGAAAAAGTTTCTGAGCTACTTCTCAAATAGTGAGCTATACAGTGAGATATTTTGAGATAAAAAATAAGGCCCAGCAGTCTTCCAGTTGTGTCCTGATTTAATAGTGCCACTCAAGAAGGATCCCCCATATCAGCTCAACTGCTACAGCTTATAAAAATAACTTCACCTTCTAGTCTGCTGCAAAGGAATTGCATCTCAGAACTGGCAGAACATTTGTTATGTGAATACCACCTGGTAGGCCAGTATCTGAAAATGTATCTAAACTGGATAAAATTTTAATCTCTCGTCTTGCAGTTGCAGTGATTCTTTCTTCTTGCAGATTGAGTTTTGTGAGTATTTGAATTAAGTATTTCAAATTGCAAGATCAGAAATCAGAAGCTAGACTTGTCCGAAATACTTGTCAGATAGAAAGCACTTTGAAGTAGATATAAAGTGCAAAGCAAAAATTATATCTTAGGAGTGACATGAGAAATACAAGATTTTTTTTAATGCTATAAATGAAAGGTATTTTAATTTTTTTTCAGGTTCTGAGTTTAAATAAAAAAATGCAAAATATTGTGGAAAATCTTGTATCTTCCTGGCTCTCTCTTTTTTTTTGGTGTCACTAAACTAAAACCATGATGTTACATTTTCAACCAAGTCTTTCTGAAATGTACTTCTTACACTGATGACAGTAAATAGCAGCGTAAAACTATTTAGTAATTGAAATATATATAGGTAATATAATATCAGTATATTAAACTGAATAAATTAATTGAAGGAAATATGCATGCTTGGTAAATAGAGAAAATATGACATTATTTTCAGAATACAATATCAAAATTGCATTATTGCAATTATTCACTGGAATTACAGAAATTGAAATAATCTAGTTTTCTGTTTTGAAAATTCTTTTGATTAGCCTAGTGGTATGGAAGCCTTCAATTCTCTGTGTGAAAATTTGATTAATTCAAATTGACAGACAGGTTTATCAGCAGCTGTCAGCTCAGAGTGTCTGTCAATGACTGAGAAAGAAAAGCAAGCAAATGCTTCAGGTAATATATTATTATACCACTGCACAACTGTTTCATTAACAAAAATCTAGACAATTAGTACTTGATTATGAGTGGCCATGAAAAGACTGATTGAAAGTGTGATGGTAATGAACCTTAGTATTAAAATTTGTTTGTGTTGCATCTTTTGTCCATTTTTCTGATCTTCTATCTCCAATGATGACTTTGAAAATTAAAGAAATTATAAAGATTTTTGGCATTACCATCTATGCAGGAAAAAAAATAGTGTTCATCTCAAATCAGACAGCTCTCATTTACCAACTTAGAGCTTAGAAGTATCTTCTTCTTTAGTTAATGTGGTCTCACAGCCACTGCTCTGTTCAGTTCCTCTGTCCTCATAGGTAGGTGAGCACCTGCTATGTGAATGAATTCCAGGAAAAGTAATTTCCAAGTGAGGAAGAGAATTTAAGATTCTACATGAAAAGGGAGTAATGAACACAATTACTTCCTCAGGAGAATCAATCACACAGAGCTTTCAAATCATCTCTTTTATCCAATAAACCCACATTTTTAACAAGTTAATTACAGCTCCAGTCTCAATCTTAGATGGATAAGCCACTGATGAGCTGATGTTCCTGTACAGCATCAGTAAGGAGCAGGTCTTTGCTGATGGAGTTCCATGTCACTTTTAATATGGAATTCTCTAAGCAAAACAAGGAAATGTTCAGTTCTTTGGAAAGCACATCTGTTGGATTGCTTACATTCACCTCTTGTGACTGGGAGAGTTCTCTTGGTGCTGCTGGATTTATGCCATGGAAGAAAACCCCCTCCCACGGCCTTTACTCTTGTCTGAGCAACATGAAAAGGACTGAAAACAAAGAACTTGGTCAGCACATCTCCCTGAAGTGCTGCTACTTCTCTCTGGGGGATCCGTTTGCTCATTTTCCCCAAAAATGCAAGTCACTCCCAAAGGAGGCATGGCTTTTATGAGCAAGATAAAGATGACATCAGAAATAGCTGGTTTGGGGTTTTTACTGTGGCTAAGATCACAGCCTGCAGACCACATGTAGCCATGTGAAGTAAAACTGAACTTTTTATGTACATTCAGATGAATGAGCAGTGTCTGTTCCATCTGCAAAGAGGGAAATGCAGCAATCCCCTGAACTCCTCAGGTGGTGACTAAACTAAACCCTGATGGAGTGGCAGTCCTGGTGCTTTGCAACAGTGTACACTGTGACCTCTGTGTTATTTAAACGTGCCTGCTACAATTCCTGTTTTTGTCCTAGCAGCTTTTTGGTCTGTGGTGGCAGCTCCTCGAGTGACCTTGCTTGCTCTTTTGGCTGCCCACCCTGCTGGCTGCTGTGCTGTTTGTAGCAAAGCTGCAGTGCTGGTGACAGATTTCTAGCACAGATTTCTAGTGTGCTGCTTTGGCTTTCTGGGTATCTCTCCCTTTCATTCTCTCTGATTCAGAAAGGTTGAGGGGAGCACTGAATACTTCAGCTCTGCTAATGCTTCACAAAGCACGGATTAGAAGTTATTTTTATCATACAGGAATGTAGAACATTTTCTCCTTTTAGGTAAGGAGGTTTCACATGGTGTTTTGAAATGAAAGGCTTTTCTTAACCTGCAAGATCTCAATCATTAAACACAACCAAAGTCATATCTGCAGAATGTGAAAAGAGAACATTTTAATAGAACATCTACTCACTAAGCTAAGGCAGAATAAAACCAGCAATAGCTTGTTGCAGTATGAGTGTAAGTTCTAATGAAACTGGTATGTGCATATGTAACAGAATAATGTATGGATTCCTCAGATAAACCTCTTCCCCATGCACATTTATTGAACTAAAACTCTTGTCTCTGTTAATACAGGGAGAAATACAATAAAGCTGAGCAGACCCTGAACTATGCAGGACTTCTCCAAATAATCAGCAGGTGTAACATGGAAGAAAAAGCAGAGCAGGACTCAGTCCTCCTTCTCCTTTGGTACTGATGACTCCAGCTCCAGGGTCAGCAGTGAGGCACATTTGTAAGTTTGAGAGGTTTTTCTAGTTTTGCTCCTGGAAAGAATATGTTAATTTTTTTTCTTCTTTTTTTTTCTGCTACATATAGAGCCAAAGCAGGAATTGGGTTAAAATGGCCAATAGTTAATAGGCTTGAGGCAGGTATGCATGTGTGTGTACATGTGCACTGGGATAGAAGCAGGTCTCTGTGCCTGTCTGAAGTGCAAATAGATATGTGTGGTGCTTTGTATGCTCTGCTTGCCATTCAGAATTAGTCAGAAGTAGAAATTAATTTTATTAATTTCCTCAGACACAAAGACTGGCTGCCAGGATCTGAGGATGTGCCTGTGAAATAACATGTGGACATCTAAGTACTCTAGTGTGAACTTCACCTCAGGTGTGGCCTTCAGAAACACTTCAAAACGGATACACAAGAGCACTCTGGATTATAAAATTGTAATCATCCTTGTTTCAGACAGCACTAAAGACTGAAATTTTAGGCAGTCCTTTGAGGAAGAAAAAAAATATAAGAAACTCAAAGGTCAAATAATTCAATTACTTTTATATATATATTTCTATTTCAAGGAAATTTTCCTTACATGTCTTTTTCTTGCTTAGTTATATTTTACCAAAAGAATGTGCAGACCCAATATCATTATGTAGAATCCTTCATTAGCTGTAGAAGTTCAAGAGCCTGGTGTCAAAAAGCTGGAGTTTCTTGCAAGAGAGTTCTTTTTACATAATGACTTCCCTACCTAACAAACCTTGAACCATTTAGCATTGGAAGCATTCTCATTTTTCAGATAACAAAAATTCATCTGCAGTATTTTCTCCATAGCTGTGTAATGAGGCTTGTAGAAACATGTCACACAGAAATAGAATGAATAAATCAAATTGTATGGAAAAAAAAAACCCTCAAGGATCTGACTGTAGAAATGACAAGGAACAGGGAGCTCTGCAGCTCTGTTGATTGTCACTTGAAGCACTTTTTTTTTTCTCTGCTCCTTGGGAGAAAGTTTCAGGGTAAATACTCTTTTGCCATTGTATTGCCAGGGCAGGTTAGGGATTCTGAGAAGAGATGCTTGGAAATGTCCAAAGTTTATGTGGAGAGGTATATTGCAGGAAGGATGGAGGTTGGCTTTCCTGAGGCTTTACCTAGTTTATAGATGATTGTTTTGCATCTTGCAAAATGCTTTATAAATTAAAAAAAAAAAAAAAAAAAAAAGCTTATAATAGACCTCCAGGGTAAAGAATGCACCTTGTGAAGTTTGTGAGTGCTGGGTGACTCCTCCCCAGGAGGGGGGAGAGGGATTAAAGTGTATTGATTTGTGTTTTATCTTTGGTGCAGAGAGTTTGCCAGGACAAATGGCAGTGATGAAGGATCAACCTTTGTTTCCAGCAGCTGTCCACAATCACTCTCTCTGTTTTTAATGAGTATGAGCTGAAATACAAATGTCAAGCAATTCCTCCACTCTATCAGAAGGGCTGGGACAAGTGGGGGGTAGAGGGATGCTTCCATATGCCCATGTAAAATTGAGTAATAAAAAACTGCACCTAATCTTTTGGTAGCTACAATTAGGATTTGCATGGTTACAATTATCATTAATGCTTTAGTATTGTCTTGCCACTGAAAACTTTGATCTTATAGATGAGGTGGCATTCTATGGGGGCTACAAGAAAATTTTCCTGCTGTTACAGCCAGTGGGAACAAAGAAAATCAACCCAAGGCACATCAATACATATGTTCTGCCTCTAGAAAACAAACTCAGGGCTTTTTTCTGGTTTAGATGCTCAAATAATTTAAAATTGGATATACAATTGTATTTATAGTAAAATACAGATAATTTTTCACAACTTAACCTTTTGGTCATATTTCATTTGGCCTTTTTGCTTTTATGTAAGCTCTGAAGCTCATTTGACAATAGAATATCAGGGCTTGTGCAGAATTATGTGGTTTTATGCACATGCCACTATCTGTATTTTAATGTGTTCATTTTCTGAGTAGTAAACCCAGCATTTCATATCCATAAATTTTAAACTGAAAAAAAAAATAGTGCAATACTTTCTGTTAAACTTCAGTTAATAAAAGGTACAAATGGAAAGTTGGTGCTCCAGACGTAACAATTGCTGGAAACTTGCTTTATTAAGCAAGATTCTTTATGGAAAATTGGAAAATTGCAAATGGAGATTTTTTTTTTTCTTAAGAGATGAACACTGAAAAAACTCCTAACAATTCAAGTGACTAATCAATGCCTACAGTGCAAAAGCATTTCACTTATTCTGAGTTAGTCAGTTTGAACTTTTCATACTGCTTACTTAACAAGGAACTTTTTATAGTTCCTCTAGCAAATGAAGAAGTTTATACCATCTGTGACACAAATCATGAAGAATCATAAGTGAATAGTGAGGGCAACATTTCTGTTAGTTATTTGATAGGTGGCAAATAGAGTTGTTTTATCTTGGAGTCAGAAAAGAAATTATATATTTCATATGATACCTGCACTAAATCTATCAATGGAAATAGAGAACACCATGTTAAGAATGGAACATTATTTCTGTGTTGATTGTACACTGAGATTAGGTTTTTAAAACTTTTAATTGGAGACCAGAATTGGGATTTTGGTGGGGAGGAAGTGTTTGGGTTTGTTTTTTGGGGTGTGGGGGTTTTTTTGGTTGGTGTTTTTTTACCCAATTTGCTTTGTTTTTACTTCTAGTAATGCAAGTTTAACATTCACATTCTGTGTGTTTGGTACTAGCTTAAAAACTTCTACATCTTTGTGCTTTTCAGGCCTCATTTGTTTTGTTTAACAGCAGCACATGGATTGTCCCTCCCTGGTGTTTACATAGAAAGTTTATTTTCCTTTTTCCTTTCTCCTTCCTTCGAATAAACCATCTCATCCCACTGTTCACAGTCCTTATTTTCACTTACAGTTTTCATTTCAGTGTAAATCAAAGTGTCCCAAAATAGTTTAACAGGCTCTCTGGGTAGCACTGCCAGACACACAAGCAAAAGGAAAATCTGTGATTTTTTGTGACTTGATAATATTAAAGACTTAAGGACCTTAGAAGATATATAGAAAAAATAAAGAATTCAGGCTTTAAGGCTTAAAATGACTATGAATATCTACAAATCTACTGTTGATGAAGCATAAACTACCACTTCTCTCTTTTGCCCTTTTAGTTTTTTTTATCTACTTTTGGTAACAAATGGTTTAAAAATAATAATGTTCTAAAGAAGTGCTTCATGTTCTTTTTTTAAAATTAGCTTGGACATTGAGGAGTTCCAAAACGTGTCTCTAATGTTCTTCCTATAAAGCAGTTTAATAAGATGTCACAATAAACATGCAAAATTAGATTTATTTTATCAAGAGGCAAAAATAACCTCATTACACAGAAAGCTTCAACAAACTCAAGCTTGCCTAATATACAATCCAGTAGTTTAATTTGTAACCTGATTATTGCTCTTAACAGAATTCATTAGTACCTCAGAGTCCTATAAGTTGTTTGAATGATACTTGTTATAATTAGTATTTAGTCTTTAATACTGTTCAGAGTTCCCCAAACCTTCAAAATACCTCTTGTAATGGCTTTTCAAAAAAAATTTGCCAGCTGTGCAAACTTCACTGCCACAAGGATACAGGGAGGCTTCACTGATTAAATGACCATTTGTATTCTCCTGCAGTAAAAGATGGGAATACAGTGTCTGAACAGTGGTGCTTCCTCTCATTCCCAGGTAGGTATTATTCCTGGATCCATATTTATGTCATTTAACTAATCTATGGTGGGCTGCTTTGGGCTGGGATAGGCTTGATTTTGTTCATCATTTCCAGTGCAAAGCCAAGCCCCAGCCCCACACTGTACTGTGAACAAAATGAGCTTTGTCTCAGCCAAACCCAGCACATGTGGACTTGGGCTGATTATCCCCAGGGAATGGCTCTGGGGCACAAATTCTGGTTCCTGGCTGAATCCCAGGGAGTGGAGATGTTCAGCTCTGGGGAAAAGAAGGTAGCAGGTGTGTACTCACCCAGGTGAGCCATTCAGGTGTGATTTGTGTTACTGATGTTCAGCACTGGAGTTTTAAAATTCCAGAACTCAAGTCCAACTCTTGATATTTGTGATTTGCTCAGCATGGAAGTTTGGGCTTAAAAAATCGGATCCTTGTTTAGAAACAGAGAATGAGCAAGCTCCCAATGGTGCCACTGCTGCTCTGCAGCTTTGACTTGAGTGGTTCCCTGCATTCCTGCTTGCTCTGCTCACTTAGAACTGCCCATCAGCCCAGCATTATCCCTTTGCCTCTGCTGTCTTTTGAAAGTTTGAACTTAAAATATGAGATCTAAACTACTGTCTCTGTTTCTTTGTTTAGAAACAGAGAATGAGCAAGCTCCCAATGGTGCCACTACTGCTCTGCTCTTGCAGCTTCGAACTGAGTGGCTCCCTGCATTCCTGCTTGTTCAGAGCTGCCCATCAGCCCAGCATTATCCCTTTGCCTCTGCTGCCTGACTGGACTGATGGTGCCCTTGAGCTGCTGAGAGCCTTGCTGCCCCTGGGTTTGATTGATTGGGATGGGGCAGCACTGCTTCCCTGCAGGGCTTGAGTTTCATGAGTTCGGTGTTGTCACAAGTGGTGTGGCTGTTTCAGAAGTACCAGCAACTCGATGCTTGCTGCAAGTGGTGCCCTCATGGGAGTTGTGAAAACTCATAAGGAAAGTGCTGTGTGGGCAACAGAGTTGTCTTCTCCAAAGCAAGATGAAGGGGCAAAATCTGAGAGGATGCCATGCATGATGGGCTCATCCATCTGCTGGTCACTTATATTTCAGAGAAATATCCCAAGAAATCTGCTTTCCCTCATAAAAGATGTTTCCTTGTTGGCACAGCACAGATGTAGGAAGTGTTTTTTACAACTAGAGGACTTAGGGACACAACTTTTAGCTGGTGTGAAATTGAGAGCAAGGAGCAGGTGCCAAATTCTCTCGTTCCAGTGGGGATTCTCATCCAGTAAGTCTAGTGTTAGACATGAAAACCATGGAACTCTTCTTTTTCTTGCTGCACAAAGCCCATTAAAACTTTCATTTAGAAGAAAATGGCACTTTAAATTATTTTGGTTTTAACGATAAAGGATTAGGGAATACAATTTGAAATTTACAAATCCAAGTGTATTTTCAGATTTCACAATGAGATGTTTTACTTGTGCACGAACACAAAACCACAAGGCTCACCTCATAATTCAGGTATTGAGACCTCCAAGCCTCTGACGATCAGACAGACAAAATAAATCTTTCAGCATAGTTTGAAATAACCACAACTAATTAGAAAATTCTCATAAGTTCTATGTGTTATTAGACCTTTACAGTAGTTTATCCCAAATTAGAGCTGACTCAGTGTTTCACTGAGCACATGGAATAAACTCTTACTTTCAGGTTCAGCACAACTCTTCAGCCTGCTGCTTTTGTTTCCCTTTGCATGGACAGAGGTAGTTTGAAAGGCAAACACAGCACTCAACATCAGCTTTGCTCAGCAGGGAACTGAACTTGGACTTCAGCTCTTTCTTAGACTGTCTTAAAGTGGATCCTGTAGAATGCAGGGTTGCTTGTCCTTCCATTTAGGAAAATTCTCATTTTCAGTGGCGTGCAGGAAGCCTGATAGGAGCAGGAACGTGCTGCAGTTAATTTGTATGATTTGATATACAGGTTTTCATGAGGTTCAGACAAGCTGCAGGAGGTCAGGCTGCATTGGTGAGAATCAGTGTACTTGAGCTGATAAGATGAGCAGTAACATTTCTCCACAGCGCACCAAAGAGGATGCTATCAGTGCAGCACTGCCATTATAGCAGCTTGAGTGCTCACTGCTGCTGAGGGGTTTTTTTTCCCCTTACCTCTCTTATTCCCAGGATGACAGCAGCAGCCACATTCAAAAGCTCTTATCTGCAGTCTGCAGATGGGGAAGAGAAGCGTGCGGTATGCTAAGGGTGAAATTTTCAACAGAGATTAGGAAGTTACTTAGGTGCCTAACTCCTGTTTTCAGGAGTGATACAGGGCCTTTTTAAAGCAGCTGTTCTGTTCACAAGAAACTAATCTACTTAGTTACTGCAGGAAACATGCAGCTTTATATTAATCACACAACAAAGAGGATGAAGGGAAAGTTCCACAGAGCGGGCAGGAAACAAGAGACAGGGAAGAAAGCAGCTCTATCCCTTATCTCTTTGGGCAACTGGCTGACTCCCTGTTGACCCCTGTCTCATTCCTAGTTTGTGAAGAAAAATATATTCATGAGGATTTTTTTTTTTTTAATTTCAGATGGCAAGAGCTGCTTTCTTTTGCATTACCTTTTACTCTCTGGGTCTTTCAGTTCTGCAGCTTCTCCCAGTGTCTGGTGTTGCAAGAAGGCTGAAATCCTCCTGACTTCCTTCAGAACATTAGTAAAAGTAAGGGACTCTTGAACTCCGTGTCACTTCATAAGCAAACTCTGTCCTGGTGTTTCCTTGGAGTTCAAACATTAGTGTAACGCTCTTTGAATAACAAGGATCCACTTTCCCCCAGAATGATACAGTCTGCTGGAGAGGGAGGATAGCTCATGAAACAGCTGCTGCAGGTCAGGTTCTTTTGGCTTAACTCTTTCTTTGGAGTGATAAACACAAACTGATTTTGAAAAGTTTATTTTACAATTCTTTCACCATCTTGGCTTAAGATTAAATCTGAATGAGTTCTTGTCATCCTTTCCAGTCAAAACTGGTGAAGGGCTGCTCTTGTCAGAGCTCATGGAGTTAGACATCATCTAAAAAGGGAATTGACTTTTCCTGAGTGTTTGTAACTATTTATTTGCCTCACTCTTAAAAAATCTGGGATCTGGATGGAACAGGGATGTTTGATAATATTTTGTTCCATTATTTCAGGGGAGCTTTAGAGTTTGGGTATTACTTGTGGCTGAGCCTCCAGAAAAGCTTACAGTAATTTCACGATTATAAGCCGCACCATTTTGACTAAAATTTTGGTCCGAACCCGGAGTGCGGCTTATAATCAGGTGCGGCTTATATATGGACAAAGAACGAAAAGTTGCTGTTTTAGTTTGGAGGACAGGTGTCTGCTGAGAAAGGCAGGAGTTTCTCTTTGAAATGGAGAATGCAAACCCCCTCTCTCCAAATTATTATAATTTTGAAATCAAGGGGCTTTCAGGCAAAAATATGGGAATTAGGAATAACAGTTCTTTTCTAGGGAAATTAAAATAGAAATACAGTACTACAAAGAAACAAACTCCAAACCCTGACACAGTCAGAGTACAACCTGACACCCCGTCAGGCAGGGTGTTGGCAGCAGTCCCATTAAATGGTGATTGCAGTCCCCTTGCAGTGACAGATGTGGCTCAGTTGGAGCAGTGCTCCTGTAGAAGGTGCAGTTTCCCTCTGGAGGTCCAGTGGTGATGTGGAGAAATCCGGTTTTCCTCTGGAGTCCAGTGGAGAAAGGGGCTCCCTTAGTGTCCCAAAACCTCTGTTTTTATCTTGGTAAGAAATGTTGGGCTCTTCCCCCTGGCTGGAGCAACTTTCAATGGGATGCAGTAATTTTATCAGTCACACAGTGGGACTCAATGGGCCATTAGCAGACAATGACTGGCTGGAGGAAGGATGGGGTGTGAAAAGATAAAGAACAATGCCTTGCCTGGTTTCAATGGATGGCCCATTAGCAAATTATCTGCCATTGAGATAAGGATCACTGTCCCCACCCTCAACAGATGGTGATAGAACAGATACCTTTTATCACACTCTGTATTGTAACATGAGGCTTATAATCAGGTGCGGCTTATATATGGACAAAAACCAAAAAGTTGCTGAAACCCAGAAGTGCGTCTTATAATCAGTGCGGCTTATAATCGTGAAATTACTGTACTTGAAAACGATTTGTCTGAGCTCTCTGTTGGAGATTGGTTGCTTGTCAAGTCCTTTCTGTGTCCTTCTAAGCCCCAGGAACTGCAGCTGCCACTAATACAGACATGCAGAGTCCATCTCATGGCAAAATTCGGGCATTCCTGAGAATAAAGGGTCACCAGGATTAAACACTGCCATATCTAACACTGGACATGCTGCTTTCTCCGGCTCTGTACGCTTATCAGCTTGGCTTTCACACACACAAAGCCGTGTGCCTGGAGTGCAGATAACCCATCTTGTCTGGAGAGTTAAGGATGGCTGTGGTGCCCCAGAGCCCCTGATGGTGTCACAGCTCTGCTCTGAGCTCCTGCCCTCACCCCAGAATCTCACAGCACATGCTGCTGCCTTTGAGACATAAAAGAAGATAAACAGGTGAAAACATACCCATTTTTTGGTATTTTTTTCATGTCATACTACAAAACTTTCTGAACAAGACAAGATCGATGCCAAACTGTGTTCCACGTGATTGATATGCATTCAGATGCCATAAGCTTGTCTTTTATGGAAACAAGTTTCATCTTTTCCTTGGTCCTGTACCCTAATTGTGTGATTTAGTCCTGAAGGAGCACCCACTGTTTTTTGACACTGAATCCTTGTCTTGTTTGGAGGACAGGTGTCTGCTGAGAAAGGCAGGAGCCTCTCTTTGAAATGGAGAATGTAAACCCCCTCCCTCCAAATTATTATAATTTTGAAATCAAGGGGCTCTCAGGCAAAGATATGGGAATTAGGAATAACAGTTCTTTTCTAGGGAAATTAAAATAGAAATACAGCACTACAAAGAAACAAACTCCAAACCCTGACAAAGTCAGAGTACAACCTGACACCCTGTCAGGCAGGGTGTTGGTAGCAGTCCCATTAAATGGTGGCTGCATCCTCCTGCAGTGACAGATGTGGCTCAGTTGGAGCAGTGCTCCTGTACAAGGTGCAGTTTCCCTCTGGAGCTCCAGTGGTGATGTGGAGAAATCCGGTTTTCCTCTGGAGTCCAGTGGAGAAAGGGGCTCCCTTAGTGTCCCAAAACCTCTGTTTTTATCTTGGTAAGAAATGTTGGGCTCTTCCTCCTGGCTGGAGCAACTCCCAATGGGATGCAGTAATTTTATCAGTCACACAGTGGGACTCAATGGGCCATTAGCAGACAATGACTGGCTGGAGGAAGGATGGGGTGTGAAAAGATAAAGAACAATGCCTTGCCTGGTTTCAATGGATGGCCCATTAGCAAATTATCTGCCATTGAGATAAGGATCACTGTCCCCACCCTCAACAGATGGTGATAGAACAGATACCTTTTATCACACTCTGTATTGTAACATGAGGCTTATAATCAGGTGCGGCTTATATATGGACAAAAACCAAAAAGTTGCTGAAACCCAGAAGTGCGTCTTATAATCAGTGCGGCTTATAATCGTGAAATTACTGTACTTGAAAACGATTTGTCTGAGCTCTCTGTTGGAGATTGGTTGCTTGTCAAGTCCTTTCTGTGTCCTTCTAAGCCCCAGGAACTGCAGCTGCCACTAATACAGACATGCAGAGTCCATCTCATGGCAAAATTCGGGCATTCCTGAGAATAAAGGGTCACCAGGATTAAACACTGCCATATCTAACACTGGACATGCTGCTTTCTCCGGCTCTGTACGCTTATCAGCTTGGCTTTCACACACACAAAGCCGTGTGCCTGGAGTGCAGATAACCCATCTTGTCTGGAGAGTTAAGGATGGCTGTGGTGCCCCAGAGCCCCTGATGGTGTCACAGCTCTGCTCTGAGCTCCTGCCCTCACCCCAGAATCTCACAGCACATGCTGCTGCCTTTGAGACATAAAAGAAGATAAACAGGTGAAAACATACCCATTTTTTGGTATTTTTTCATGTCATACTACAAAACTTTCTGAACAAGACAAGATCGATGCCAAACTGTGTTCCACGTGATTGATATGCATTCAGATGCCATAAGCTTGTCTTTTATGGAAACAAGTTTCATCTTTTCCTTGGTCCTGTACCCTAATTGTGTGATTTAGTCCTGAAGGAGCACCCACTGTTTTTTGACACTGAATCCTTGTCTTGTTTGGAGGACAGGTGTCTGCTGAGAAAGGCAGGAGCCTCTCTTTGAAATGGAGAATGTAAACCCCCTCCCTCCAAATTATTATAATTTTGAAATCAAGGGGCTCTCAGGCAAAGATATGGGAATTAGGAATAACAGTTCTTTTCTAGGGAAATTAAAATAGAAATACAGCACTACAAAGAAACAAACTCCAAACCCTGACAAAGTCAGAGTACAACCTGACACCCTGTCAGGCAGGGTGTTGGTAGCAGTCCCATTAAATGGTGGCTGCATCCTCCTGCAGTGACAGATGTGGCTCAGTTGGAGCAGTGCTCCTGTACAAGGTGCAGTTTCCCTCTGGAGCTCCAGTGGTGATGTGGAGAAATCCGGTTTTCCTCTGGAGTCCAGTGGAGAAAGGGGCTCCCTTAGTGTCCCAAAACCTCTGTTTTTATCTTGGTAAGAAATGTTGGGCTCTTCCCCCTGGCTGGAGCAACTTCCAATGGGATGCAGTAATTTTATCAGTCCCACAGTGGGACTCAATGGGCCATTAGCAGAAAATGACTCGCTGGAGGAAGGATGGGTTGTGAAAAGATAAAGAACAATGCCCTGCCTGGTTTCAATGGATGGCCCATTAGCAGAATATCTGCCGTTGAGATAAGGATCACTGCCCCACCCTCAGCAGATGGTGATAGAATAGATACCTTTTATCACACTCTGTATTGTAACACAAGACAGTCCTACCTGCCTTTGGTTTTCCCAGTACCACCTCTCATGATGGCAGATTTCAGCATCACTGGTCGAGAGCACTGTCAGTCCTCACTGCAACAGCCTGGACAGACATGTTTTTCATGGCTGTGTAAAAAGCCCAGAGGTTAATGACAGTCTAGTGACAATACAGCCCTTTCCTTACAGCACTGTTTCTTTCCTTCACTTCTCTAACCTAGCTTGCTGGTATGCAGTAAAACAAAGTTGTCTTTTTCTGGATTGCTTATCTCAATCAGTTTTCTCTGAGGTAATAACCAATTCTGATTTCAGGTGTTTTAGCTAGACCTCATTCTCCATATGACTCCTGATACTCATGTTATGCCCTCAGCCCTTCTTTAGAAGAGCTGAATACACACAGAGGAGTTCTTGAATGTGTGCTTTGTAAAGAACTAAGATCGAAAATTCCTAGTGGTTTTGTATTTTTGCTAAAGATTTTTTTTTCCTTTTGGGGTTTCGGTTTTACCAGAGGGAAGTAATGACTTAATCAGTGAGTCAGTCCTGAATTTACAAATTCTTCTCAATTCATCCACCTATTGCTTTCCAGTGTAGTCTAATCACACAGCAGCTGAAGCTTCTGTGCCTGTATCCATCATCCCTCTGCTCCAGGCAAGAGCCAACCTTACACCCCTTTAGCATCTGCCATGCATCAACTCCTCTGTGTGTTTCAGCTTTGAAACCAAAAATGCTCAGAGCTTTTTTTCACCTTTAGGGCCTTGAGTTCATACCCTTTAGCTTGAAATATTCTTTGATGTGTATTTTAGCATTTTCTGGCTAAATACCCTTGCTTGAGGCATTTAGTTATATTTGATGCTGAGACATTTTAATTTAAATAACTGATTAGATGTTAACTCTCCTGTGACAGAAGCACACATTAGGAACCAGAGCCTGTTCTATTATGCTTCTGCATTTTCATTCCTTTGAGCTGTTCTTGCTATGTGGGTGCAAATCTTAAGTCATTGAGTGCTTCCAGTGTTGCTGTTAATCATTCTGCTTTAAGGCCTCTGCAGCACTTCTAATTCTGTTTACAGATGCAAAGAGGTGCCTGAGCTCTTACCTTCTGTTACTGAAAAAAGTGTTACAGGAAGATAAGGAAGTCTTAAAGCTCAAACATGTATGTCAGCTTTTAAAAATCTGACCCCAAGAGCTTGTCGCCCACCAAACAGCACCCTATGCTTCCAAAAAATGTGACCCCATGTACATTTTGTGGCAAAAAAAGGCTGGCACTTCACATTTGGAAATGATCTTTAATGCTGGTGCTGAGATACATGTCATTGCTAAGAGGCCACAATCACTCTGCTTAGTTTCAAGGTGTTTTAAAGAACAACAGATACTTCCAGGGATGGCTGAACCCTCTGAGCATCTCTATTGCCTTTGGAACTCTGATTAGGGAGCAACCAGTGCTCCTGAATTGTGGCACATCAGTCATGCTTTAACTCAGCTGGGATAGAGTCAGACCTAACAGTCAGATTTATCAAAGTATGGGAATCCAAGACTCAGCTGGGATAAAGTCAGACCTAACAGATTTATCAAAGTGTGAAAATCCCAAGTATGATAATTGGAGATGAACTTGGAATGAAATAAATCTCCATTCAGAAATGTGCTCCCCACCATATCTAAATAGTAAACTGTTGGATTATAAATGTGCTTTGTTAAAAGGTTATTGCAGCATTAAGTAATTGAGCTTTTTGTCTTGATTTTTTTTCTCCAAACATGAGTAACTGCCTGCATTAACAGATAGTTTTGCATGCATGGTTCTGATAGGATTTCCTGCAAAAATCCCCGAGGAAATACTTGACTGACCAGACAGATTGCTTTGCAGGGATGTGATGTGCTGTCAGTCTCCTGAGGAACAAGACTTTTGACTGATAGCTAGAGGACAGTCACATACTGTCAAATGTTTGTCACATGAAAAAGGATAAGGGGAAGGGTTGCAAAAATGATCTGAAGTAGAATCTAAGAGCTGGTGTCGAGTTTGTGGAGAGACAGAAGCAGAGATAACAAAACAGTTATATTTCTTTCCTGATAAAGTAATGCTATTTCATTGTTTGTTAATTTTCTTTCACTCATCATATGGCTTCTTTAGAATGTGATAAAAATGGTAGTTTCAGAAGTTTACAAAAGTCTAGTTTTGCATCCAATATTGTGCTTAGAAAAGTTATTTGCCTGTATGTAAAATGTGCAGAATACATTAAAACTGAAAAGCATATGTATTCCAAATGTTGCCATGCTTCTTTAAAATGATTTATAGACAGCTTTGCCAGTTACATTTTTCTTCTTTCCCTTTTTAAATAGAAATAGCAACGGCAGAAAAACAAACAAAACTAAAAACTCTTATTCTGAATAGACAGGCATCGTTTACTCGTGCCATGTAATTTTCTTTTTTTTTTTTTTTTTTCTGTGTGATTTTTCCTAGAGGAGGCACATACAAGGTACCAGTGAGGCTTTACTGTGATTTTGTGAGCAAGTGACAACCAGAAAAGCTCAGTTCTGGGGCTTGCATCCCAGGTCACAGAGGAGGAAACCTGAAACTTGAAAAGAAGCCCTGAATATCCTTTGGGTTTGTGCAGAGGCTTTTTAATGGCAGATTCAAATGTTCAGTTCAATGAAATTTGTAAGCCCAGCACGAGTATTCCTAGTCCATCCAAAATTCTGCTGGCACGCTCAAGTTAAGGAAGAAAAACCCACTAGATTTGTAACAATAAGTTAACAAATATTGGTCAATTAGGGGGTCCTGGTTTTCTATTTGATTTCTCACTGCAGTGTCTAGAAGAAAGGAATTAATTAATGAATTAAAATGATTTAACATTATTTATTTTAAGGATTCATAGCAAAATCCCAAAAATATGTGTGGGTGTCAGAAATCAAATATTTCTGAGGCAATTTTTTTAGTTATGGCATCTATATCCCACCAATGGCCTTGCAAGGCACCTGTGAAACTGTTGTACAATATTTGCACAAATCCTTTGACTTCAATGAAAGATGTATTTTCCTCAATTCCTCATAAGAATGCTCAAAATAGCAGAGTTAGAAACCTAAAACAGTTCTTTGGGGCTCCTACCTCAGCTGAAAAATGCAGGATGCAAATTAATCAGAGATCACTCTCTGCTCTCTAGGAGAAGAAAAAACTAAATTCTGAAATGCCAGGAAGAATCCTGCCCTCGGGCTTGCTTTCTGCCATATTTGATTTCTTGTTGTTTCAGATAAACTTAGAATTAAGTATTTAAGTTATTGGATGTCCATAAAAGGTAATCTTTTTGAATGTATTTGATATTTACAGGATTTTTGTATGTGGTTTGATTTGTTTCTTTGCTCTTTAGCACTGCTGATATGCCTTGTGCATTGCTCTGGGCACACTAATCCCCACAATGGAAATGACAATTTCTGATGTCAGTAATTGCATTCTTCAGTATCAAGTGCAATGATCTCTGGAAATATTTCTGTTTAAATACCAACTACTACTCTAAAATGTCAATTAATTCCTGTTCAGACAACTCATGCCAAGTGTACACAAGGTGAGTCTTTGAAGGTCCATTCCCAACCCCAAGGAGTTCTGTAGGAGGCTTTTCAAAGAGGGAGAGATCCAGTTCCAGAACCTTCAGTGCTTTCTCTGCTTTTCTCGTTCAGGTAATGTTTTCATGTGGCTGTGATGCCTTGAGAAGCTGACCTGGAACAGAGGCTGGGCAGAGTTAAAGGAATAAAGTAGGTATTTATTTTAAAAGTCTTCAAAGGATACACCTTGGGCAGTACAAGAGCCTGGCTGAGGCTACACCCAAGGTGGATGGTGGGTCATGAGTTTTCACACTTTTATGAATTTTAGTCCATTTACATGTTGGGTTTAATTGTCCAATTAACAGCTTCATGTTATGAAGTCCCATCCTCCCAGTTTGCTCTTCTCAATTCACTGTTGTTTGCACTTCTTAGGCCTGAAGCTGTAATGGTGCCCTTGGTTCTGGGGCCGGAAAAGGATTGTTTGGTCTAACTACACTGTGAAGAGAACTTACATGAAATTCTGTTATATACTGATGCAGTACAGAATCTGGAAAATGTGAAAACTAAAACTTAAGGCATCAGCTGTGATTTTCAAGTCCAGTGGATAACAATTAAAACCAATGAGAGACTTATTTGTGCACTTGGAGGAACTCAACACTGTGCAATTGTTTGGAAGTTTGGATTGCCTATTCATGGCAAATAGCATCTGTGCTCAATTACACTCCATCCATCAGGAGGTAAGGCTTTCAGAAGTAATGAAAGCATCTAAGAGATGGTTTGCACTAGAGAGTAATGTTTTCTCAAAAAGGCAGACAATTGGGTTGATTCACAGGTACTGCAGAAGGGAAAATGTTCCAGATGAAATGGAAATTATTTCATGAAACATCTCAGGATTTCACAGAAAGAAGGGGAGTATTATTACCAATCATTCTCTATGAAATGAGTTTGGTAACACACCATCATCTAAAAAGGAAAAGTGAAAGGTTGCTAAATTGGTTATTTAGATTTTGCTAATGAGAATGGAGGGAGTTGATGAGTGTTGAATCATTCCTTGGCAGTTTTTAAACAAAGATTATCATTCATTCTCTTTCTTGAACTGACAGATGATGTTTCGTGTTGAAATGAAGCTTCATGACTTTTGATCAAGCCTGCTGAAAATAGCATTCTGCTGCCTAAAGTGCATATTCTCTTATAACACACTGCACTAAGAGTCATGGGATGATAATTTGGGATGCTCTGCAATCCTCTGCCTTTCTGAGGGATTTGAGGTTTTTTGTTTGGAGTGTATGTGCCACGACATGGCTGCTTCACGTTACCCAACAATGAGCTTAAACTCTTCAAAACAAAAATATTTCTATTTAGTATTCTTTTTTTTTTTGCTTAGCACTGTCTCGAGAAAATATGTGGTACATGTCTATGCTGAGTTTGGTGTACCATGTTAAAATCAGGCAGCTGCCTTGCCAGATATTACCTGAGCAATCTTTACCAATGATCACCTCAGAGGTGTTGATTACAGAGAAAGGGACCTCCCAGGACATTCCCTGGCAGTGCATTCACACTTTGGGATGCTGCCAAGGGAAATTAAGGCTCTTGGGAAACAGCAGAGTTGCAACACCTCTCATCAGTGCCAGAACAAATTGATGTCCTTTGTAGAGGTGTGTTCCAAATATAGACATTAGTTCACATTTTGGACAATAGAGACTAAATTCTTAGTTTAAAATCTCCACTTGGAATGGCAATCTTTGGAGCAACTTGTCAAAAAATAACCATTCTGTTTCAGCAATCCATATTGAATTTGTGCGACCTCTCCCACCTCCCAAAAGCAGGTCAGTAGAAAACTAAATTAGTTCATCTGGCATAGCATCTGAGACAGGATGAAGGTGCTATTCCCTCCAGAGCTGGGAAGCAGGTGAATTTCTCCTGCCCTCAGCTCCATCACCACTTGTTCCTTCCTTGTGGCTCCTTAACATGGAATTTGCACTGTCCACATAATAATAACCAGTGTGAGGAACTGCTTAAACTCCTTCCCTCACTTCCCTCGTAATTGAGATTTCTGGTGGCTGGAATTTAGACTGGAAAGAGCACCTAGTTATCACTAAAAATCTCAGAGGTGCTATAGATGCAATCTTAGAAATAGAATATGTTCCTTTTCATGTGTTCTGCATGTCCATATGTAACTGTGGAAAGATTACAAGAATTTAGAATTGAGGAGAGGTTTTCCTGCAAGGAGAACAGAGTTGCAACGCACAAGCTTGGAAATGGCTCTCAGGATTTTTGGAGCAGACTTTGGGGATGCACAGGATTATCTGGTGGGCTTTGTGTGTCTCATTGTTACTGATCAGAGAGGAAAGAAAATACTGAGGCTACTCGTTTATTTATAGGAAATACAAGATAAACAGTCCAAAAAGTGCTTTGGTCACTAGTCAAAAGGACAAATGAGAAGGAAACAATTATGTGGGTAATCAGATTGTGATACTTTGTTGGTGTTTCCTCGAGGAGTACATTGGAAATGTTAATTTAACATCAAGCATCCTAAGATAGTGTTAATTCTTATTACATCAGCAGGCACAGAATGAGAAAGCTGCCAATGACCTAAACTCAGAAGTGAAAGAAAGAGATTAAAATGTCTTAGAAAAACAATCAAATAGTAATTGGGAAAGAAAAAACATAATCCATTGTCTTAATTCAAATAAGAGCTAACAGTTCTGTCCATTTACTCTGAGACTTAATCCAGTGTTTTCCATCACTAGTCTGAAAGCTTATATAACATACAAGAATCCTAAAAGTTTCTCTGCCTTTTTTTTTTGTTTGTGCTACTTTGCAGTATCTGAAATGGCAGACTTTTGACTTCAATTAAGATTTCTGAGCACAGATGTCCTAAAAATAATACATTAAAAAATTATCAGAGTGAAATAATTGATTGCCTTTGGATACCATCCTGTCTGTGCCACATTTAACAAATGAGCTGTCACCTGCTGAAATATTTTCATATATCCACTTGTAGATTTAGTAAGGCAAGATAATAATCACTTTTCTAAAATAGAAGATACCTTTTTTTTTCCCCCCTAACTGAAATATATAATCAAGTGTGCAAAATAGATGGGTGCAGTTTAAAAAACCCAACAGGTTGGATATGGCTCCCTGTCACATTGCTTGATCAATAATAGTTTTCACAGTGAAATTCCTACATCTTCTCAGCTGTTTCATCATCCCACCACATCCTACATCTTCTCTCCCTTGAAATACATGATGCACCAGAGGCTTTCCACAGTGACACTAATTCCTGCAAATCAGACACAATGCCTGATGCACACAAATGTACTGGGTATGATGGAAAGGCTTTTCCTTGAGATTTTATCAGGATGTTGAGAGTGGAAGAGTTAACAGCAGGTCAGGTGTTCCATGTGGGATAGCTGCAGACCTGCATTCCCAGGAAGGTCCTGCATTGTGGCTGACAAACTCCTCATTCTGTGATTTCTCATTCTCACCATAATGCAGGGTTTTTCCAGAGCTCTTGGGTTAGTAGCACCCTGATATATAACCTGATATATAACCCCACAGTATGAGCATTCTCAAAGGTATGGACAAGGACTTTTCTGGATGCTTTCCATGGAAAAAGGTGTTTTGGGGTTTTGCTTAAATAACTGTTTAAAGAATGGCAAATTATTGCTGGAAGTGCCAAAATATTAGATGTCCAAAAGAAGTTTAGCAGAGAAATTTTAGACAGAGACCCCTGTTCTGTGCTCATGGATGGTCTGTCTTATCTTGTTCCCTGCATTCAATTAGAGCTAATTACTGGTGTCTCTTCATAATTCAGTTCAGCATTGTGCCTGTACTTCATTAACAAAAAGCCCTCATGGAGAACAATATTTTCCATAAACACAGTAAACTAAATCCTTATATCATAACTAAATCTTTGTCAAGTAAACCACACTTACCCACCCTCCCCTCTTTTTACATGAGTGTTTGCTTTGTAGTCCCATTTTCATTGCCCCCATACATTCCTGGCAAAGCCTTCCACTCCTCATTTTGTTCTTCCCAAGAGGCAGCCTGCAGAAGCAAGTCCCAGATCATGGTCCCCAAACAGCCAGCAGGTAAATTACAGTAATTTCACAATTATAAGCCACACCTGATTATAAGCAGCACTTTGGGTTTGGACCAAAATTTCAGTCAAAATGGTGCAGCTTATAATCGTGACATTACTGTCACTATTTTTCAAAGCTAGGTTATGAGAGGTATACATTCATTATTTCCCAATTTAGAAGCAAATTTTCTGGTCCCTCTGTTTAACTAAGTTTGCCCTAGGTCTTGGACTGCTTACTTTTTTTTCTAAATATGAGTATTAATACTTTTTCTACTTGTTTGGGAAAAAGAGAAAAAAAGCATATGTCTTAGGAAACATTGGAAATGCCCCTCTGTGATTTGTTGCCTTCTTTTGGAGTTATCATGCTGAACTCCAAGTGAACTGGTGAGAGGGATCTATTTATATTCTTTTCCATGTACAACTTTTTTGTTTGTTTGTTTTGATGGAAATGACATCCATTTATCCAGAGAGCTCTGTGTGGGCTCTTGTCAATGAGCACATTCTGGAGTCAGGAAAGGAGCCAGACAGGTATTTGTATCATTCCTAGGAACAACCTCACTGAGAGCTCTCATGTAAACACAGCTCCTGACAGTGTGGAATAGCAAAGACAGGAGAGCAGCAGGCTGCTGATTAATGAGCTGCAGAGTGGTGGGGATGCCTGGGAGTCTGCTGCACTTCTCTGGAAATGTAAGATAACCAGGTCTGCAGTGAGCAGCGCACCTCTCACACCTTGTTGTGTGATCTCTGAACTGTCAGCAGGGTAGGCAGCAAACTGCAGATTACAGGCACAGCTTCAGATGTGCTTGGGCACATATTTAAGGAATGCAGCGGGGGAAAATGCATCCAATGCCTTCCCAATAAACAGATTTGCTCTTTTTTTGTGGAGCTCGGAGCAAGGACAATCTCTCTCTGTATGCAGAGATCACATGGCTCATGGAAAAGCTGGAGCCTCAGTACAAGCACAAGTTGGCTAATCAGAAATATGACATTTGATTACAGGAAGAAATATTACCCAAATTGATAGAGCATTGAAGAGACTTATGGCTGTCAGTTGAGATGGCTCTGTAGCAGTACATCAGGCAGAGATAATTGTATAATCTGAGGCTGAAAGCAGTAAACCCCCTCATTGCCCGTGCTGGCTGCCTTGGCCACATGGGAGATCCTCACAGCAATTTGAGAATAAAGGCATTATATCAGCATCACTCAAGGAGATGAGAGCAGACATCTATTGCTCCTTTAAGCAGCTGTTGTATTCCATACCCATCAGAGGGTCTCGGGATGGATACGGAATGGATATGGCACTTCAGCTTGAAATTTAAATCTTTAAATCAGGAAGTGGCCAGCTACTAGCTTTGCCTCTGGATGTCAGCTGTGCAGGTTATCTGAACAAAGGATGCAGGAGGAGATTTGCTAGCAGTTAAATATTTTAAGCCCAAATCTTCATACAAGAGCAGCCTGTAACAGAGTGGCACAGTGTTTGTAAATACCACAGTGGGAATGCTTATTAATAGAGCACATTTGTTCAGCTGAGATTAGACAGAGAAAACTATTAACTGTTATTTTGAATTAACTAGTATCTGTGCAAGATCTCCAGGCTGCTCTGGTACAAAAGTGGAATGTTAGTACATTTCCCAGGAACTGGACCAAAAAAAGGAATTAATAAAGCAGCACATCATTAAGTAGACTCTAGCTTCAACTCATAAAAGACCATTAGAACAGACTAATCTAATTTTCTTCATAATAGAAAACATAGAACTTACAAGAAATAATTTTAATGGAAAGATACTTTTATAGAATCCACTGCTGCTGGTTATTTGTTTGAATGATTGATTTCCTTCGACATTTAAGAATATTGCACTCTATTTCTAGTCTAAATCATATTTCAATTTTCAGCACAGCTTCTTTCAGATTAAGTAATCACTTTTACAAGATTTTTTTAATAAGAAAGTATACTTAATTTCAATAATCTCATCTTTTAACAGGGTATTTTGACCCCCACTATAGTGTTATAAGCATTTATATCTCTTCATTAATTCTATAGCTCTGCTCTGTACCAGCTGCATTTTCCTGAAGCACACTGAAGAGTGTGACAAGGATCTTGCCAATGGTTGTAAAAGAACCAGGACAAAAGAAGCTGCATTCTCTTAAGCTGAGAGCTACTTTAAAGTTAGAAAACAGTCAGAAGAAATTATCTATGTTTGCAATGAAATGCTAGAATGATTGCTATTTTAACATATTTCTAATGATGGGAAGTATCACAACTGAGGATGGCACAGACCATTGTTCTACCATCTCACACTGCCAAGCAAGGAGCAGCTGAAATTCAATATTGATCAATAAAAAGCCATGCACACAGGGAAAAGCAAACAAACAAAAAAACCTTTGTTTATATATCATGGTAGTTCTAAATATGCCATTGTTGAAAGAGAATTATAAGCTTATCTGTAGTTTCCTGCAAATGTTAGCTTGGTCTTAGTTGGTGGGCAGGAAAGGGAAGGTGTTAGGAAATACTGAAAAAGAAGAGTTGAAGCATCACTATACAGCTCCATATGGTTTTGAGGATCTGACATTTCAATATATTCTACAAGCCTGCTCACTTCACTCCAGAAAAGAATATAATAACCTAGAAGAACACAGAGAATAGTAATTAGTGATACAGGATACCTTCTGTATGCAGAGGAAGTGAAATAATGAAGACTCTACAGCTTAGGAATTAAATGAGTGCACATGGTTATTATAGAGGACACAGGGCAAGTCCCTTATCTGTTTGCTGTTTGAAGTTTAATCATTAATCATTCAGTAGCCTTCTCCAGTGAGGGTTCTTATCACCCACTCTTGCCTTTTGCACTGCTCAAACCCAAACTGTGTTGTTTGTTTACAGGTCAATGTAAATGTAAATGTCAAATTAACTATACAGAGAGCTCACGCTGTGGTTTGGGCTTTTTAAAAAAATATGTATTTCAGCATTATTTTTGTATTAAATTATGTTAGAAAAGCAAAGAGTATCTTCTGTACAGCTGTGCCTCTTGTCCCTGCTCTGGCTTTGTACTATTGACTGTTTTGGATGGCTTTATTGGACTATGAATAGGAAAGATCTTAAGTTGGTTTGTGTTGTCCCTGTATTTAAATTCAAATTGTATGTATTTCTGCAGGTCCCACATGTTCCCTCACTAGTACATTGAGCCTTGTGGGGAAAATGATTTTGCTGCCCATTGAGTTGTAACTCACACTTTTCAGGTGTAGTGAACAACAGCAGGACGCACCTCTACTAAGTTTTTGTTTTTTCCTCTACCTATATTAATGTTTATTACTCTTATGTACTTCAAGATCATGTGTCCTGTGGGGTGTTAGATCTGTTTATCTCAGCTTTAAAATTCTACTTATTGGGTAGGAGAAATTATTGCATTTATGATAAGACAGCAAACATTTTTTTACAGTTCTCTATCAGTTCTCACAGACATGGAGAAAGATGCAGAAGGGCAAATAAAATCAGTGATGGTAATGGGACTGTCTCCCACTTCTTTGGAAGTTAAGTGGAACTTTTCAAATGGGCTTTACCAAAATGTTGATGGGGAAAAAAATGGTAGGGAATGAAAACTTGTTCTTCACCAGTCTGCAGACAGTGAAATTAATGAATTCTCCCTGCCTGACATGAGTGAAGACACAACCCAATTTAAGGGCCTGTCCAAAAAAATTCTTGAGTCATAAAAGCAATAAACTGGTGCTGACTCATAAAGAGTGTTCTTCTACCAAAGAAAAGAGAAAAAAAAAAAGGCTTTTTCATGGCAACAGCAGTACTTGTGATGGGGAATGATAAAAGGAGAAAAAAAATACTATTTTGGTTCTTATAGTTTCAAAGTATCTCAAAGATTACATCAGACTGCATTGCTCTTTCCCATCCTAAAACTTCAGTGTCTCCTAAGGACTCTGCTTAAGCTGAAGTTTGTTTGATGAAATGTCCAAGAGTTCAGAGGCATGATACTGCCTGTGAAAACTTACCAAAAAAAAGTTCAGCGTTGCCCTTTGCCCACAATATGCTTCACACTGATAGCAGTGAGAATTGTTCTTATGTGTGAATATCTGAGTGCCTGTTTATTGCTGACAGATGAGCATTCATAACCTCAGACCTCCCCAGCTGGAGCTGGGGTTACTGTCTGGAGCACTTTATTTTAATGACTACATGTCTTCATAACTGAGTTTGGGACTGCGAGCCCTTTACTGTGGTGGAACAGATTGGTGTTAGAGCTTTTGAAAATTTCAGGAATACTGAATAGCAAATGCAGAGAGGAAAAAAACCACCAGTTTTTAGAGGGCAATCCTTTGATCCTCCTGCATTCCCATATGCAATCAGCCAAGGCAGGGGAGGCTGGCTCAGGGCTGGGGTCAGAGCTGCTCTGAGCTGGATGCGGCGCCTGACGGATGCTGTCAGGGATGACAGAGCTCCCTGAAATCCCAGCTTTGGCTGGAACGCTCAGTGGGGAGCTGCAGCAGGCTGGCAGAGCCTCATCCCTGCCAGGGGCAGGGAGGTTTTGTCTGCTCACTTCAGTGTGACAGACAGCCACGGTGCCACGGGGCCCTTCCCGCAGCAGGAGCTGCACCGAGCTAATGTGGGGATGCATTCACTGCTCTGACCTGCAAACACACAGCCAGGAAAGCTCTGCCCAAAAAATGCACAGCTTGCTGTGGTGCAGAGAAAATGTTTGAATATTCATCAAGCATGCCTAGGATTTTATGTAATTGAGATCTTTGGGATTTTTTTTTAACCTTACGTTCCTCCTATAAGTCCCATGTTTAATTTAGATGGAATATGGCATATATTATGGAAAGAAAGTCTTTCTAAAACCCAGCCTGGCCTTTTATCCATGGGAGGAAAGTCAGTGACTGGAAACACTTGAGCTTCTGACTGATTCCTAGCTGTTTGCAGAGTAGGGGATCATAAAATGTGACCTCATTTTCATGTAGCATGATGTATGCATTCTGTAAACCTGGGAAAAATAACCCCAAAACATCAATCCCTATTGAAATATCTACCTAGAGCTTTGGCTTTCACATCACAAATGCTGTTTAAAAGTTAACTTTCCAATTATCTAGCTAAGCCAACGATAAATGATGCCCAGAAGTAGTGACCACAATACAATAGGAAAAAGTTTGCTTTTTCAGTTCTAAAATAATCCCACTTCAAAACCAATTGTTAAAATCAATTACTGAATGCTATATGCCATGTAGCCTTCCTTTTGTTTGACTTGTTCAGACTATTTTTTGAGTGGAGGAAGGAAGACATTGTGCTAGCACAAGGGACTCAAGGGAGTTATCAAGAATTCCTGTGCCCCCTTTTCCATTCTAAACCCAAAGGACTCATAAAGCAGGGAACCCACAGCCTTGTAAAGTATATTTTATACACATACTTATGGGATCACAAATGCCCATGCACCTCTTGCCTGATTTTAGAATTGTTTAAATAGCACCAGCAGTTCAGAGTCTTCTGTCCTGACCCCCAGGCATGCTCACCTTAGAGTGCATTGCCTTGATTCCCTTGTCTCTCCTCCAGAAAGGACTGTGCTGCTGCTGAAATTCAAAATGAATGAACCAAAAAGAAACTGGATGTTAGTAGTCTCTGCTTAGTACTGCCAGATGTAATATTTTGTGAGATTCTTCCTGGGGTCGCAAGGAGAAGTACACACACGAAAAAAATTTGAAAATGGTTAATTGTGTCTGTTTTAAATGGGAAGAATCCATAGTACCAGGACCTCTAGATCTGAGTAGAAGCTCTTCTTTAGGCCCAGTCATTCAAAACTTTCCTTTGAGAACCCTCCCAGCCATTTGTCAAATACTTTCAAGTTTTGTGCTACAAAGCACTTAAGGCAGTGCATGTATGTATACATTTATTAAAATGTGTATATCCATTTCATTCTTGCCAACTTCTGCCTTATTAACAAAATCCCATTCCCAGTATGCTGAAAAAATGACCTTTATACAATTCAAGGATTCATAAAACAGATGGTAGAGACATTAAAAAAAAAGGAAAAAGGGGGGAAAAAAAGCCAAAAAGTGAAATCCCAGCGTGTCCAGCCTCAAGGACCAGAGCATACATATCAAAATAATCCTGGAAATCTGGTTGGGGTAGCAAAACCATATGGGTTTAGCTGTGCTTCAGCTCAAGGGTACCATGTAACTTATTAGCATCTCCTCTTCTGCTGCTGGTAAATAGTGTGCAAAAATCTGTCTGATGGGGATGAGGGGATTCTTCACATCAGGGAACCACAATCAGGATCCATAGGATTTGTGCTGTTAGCAGGATTCAGGATCCATAGATTTGTGCTGTTTGCAGGATTCAGGATTCATGCTGCTGTTGAATAGAGATTGTGATATAAGGGGAAGGAAAAGTAGTGCTAAAGTGGCTGTAATAAAGGTGCTTAATAGATGTGAACAAGAGAAGTTATGTGGGTTTAAGCAGCAGAAGAGACATGAAAAATTTGTGACAAAAAGCTTATCTGTTTTTCCAAGTCCACTGGTTGCTCCTGTTACAAGGAATTGCCTTGTTATTAAGCTCTTCAGGAAATTAAAGGAGGCGAAAAGCCTTAAACTGTCGTTAATCCCCATGATTGTTTTCTAAGTCTTGGGGGAGGCTTCTGAACTGGCCTTAGAAAGGATTCCTACTTGCTTTTGTCCTTAATACAAAGAAATTTATTTGTGCATTCTCTTTATTCTCTCTTGTTAAAATAATACTGACTGTAATATTGCTTAAGCAAGAGAACTCCAGAGCAATAACTTTCTGGGGTTTATTTATCAAGGAGATATGTCATGTATACTTTATATATCTAGATATATTATACACTCCAATCCTTTCTGTGGATTTCTCTTCCTGGGATTTGCAACTGAGGTGTAGAGTCTGACACTTTATAAATTATTTCAGTCAGATAAATGTGATAACCAACAGAATTAAGGTATGATACAAGAGTAAAGGTGGACTGAAATGAAGCTGTTGACAGAGAAATTGGAATGAATGTTGTAGAAAAATTTCTTACATTTTCCCTACCTTTCATTCCTCCCAACTGGCCTTGTGTATTTCTGATGTATTTTTAATAATAATTAATAATAGTAATAATACTACTAAAAATTAGTAATAATCCTGTCTCTTTTTCCTGCCTTCTAAATCCTGGCTTGAGTGTGAAAGCAGAGGAGATGAGATTTAGACCCAAACCTGTTTTCCAGGAAGAACAATCCTTTTGGCAGTGAGGCAGCTTACCAATGGCTTGCACAACTTTTTCTTTCTCCTGCTGTAGCTTTCATTTCAGGTGAGCTCACTGTGGGTTCTGTGCAATGTGAGAGCAGAATTTATCTGGCCTATTCTGTTATGAGGTGCTGGCAGTGTCTTCCCAGCACAAATAAAACATAAATGACATCTTTAATTAGTTTTCTGCCACAACATCCAACGTTAAAAATAGTAATTTTCAAATGTATTTGTCACCTTGATACTTTTCTGGGGAGGCAATTGTCAATAACCCTGAAACTATCAGTTACTTTCCAAAGATCATTTCTTGCAGCCCTAAAAAAAAGGAATAAATCAATCATTCTTCAGAATGGTAGAGGGAAAAAGACTTGCTGTTTGTCCAAAGGTGAAACTAAGATATAGCTTATTTGAGTTAGGACCTACTGGACTCTTGATTGATAGGATCAAAGTCAGAGCTTTGTCAAGTTCAAGATTTCTCTTCTGGCTGCTGTAAAAGTACTTCCAGTGAAGAGCACAAATCTTCTCCTGCCTTGACAGACAGTTGTACAGTCCCTGTGCTGCCCCCAGTTGGTGCTTTGTTTGACTGGCAGCAATTTTATATTATTGGGATATAATATAAAAGACAGGATATATATCCCTGCCTCTGGCATTTAGTGTGTGCACCTTCATTCATTTTATATTGTAGTTATAATTCTTGGTTTGCTTTAAATCCTGCAAAAGCTGAACCATTCAAGCAGAAATTTGCATTTGACCTGTCAGAGGCAGTGACTGACATCTGTCATCCCTGCTCATTGTTTCAAGTTTTCTGTCTGAAAAATTCAAATGTAATGGATGTTGTTCAAGGCTGCCAGATGTTGATGCTTCCATCAACAAATAAGATGGGTCATAGAATAGCAGTTGCTGTGCACAGGAACTCACAGGAAGGGAATTTTTTCATTTTATCCTCTTGCTGCTAAGGTATAAAAAACATACAAAATATTTCATATGTCTAGCAACTGTGAATTTCAAACTGCTATAAAGCCAGTGAAAGTACTTTTAAAAGTACTAATAATTTTGGGGAAAAAAAGCCTCAATTCTGTATACTTATCTCCCAGCTTCATTTCCATAAGAAACAAGCATCCTGCATTGAGTTCTGGTACTTTCTGCTGCTGGTAGAATAGCAGTCTGTCAAGCCCTCCCAAAAATCTCACATAAAAATACCCCAAAACAAAACCCAAACAAATCAACAGACCCAAAAATTGTTAAAAAATTGGAAAGGGCCAGGAAAAGGTGTCGTGGCCCAAGTAAACTAAACCTGTGCACCTGCTCCCTCATGCATTTTACAGTCCTGAGGCTCAGGTTTCTTCTTCAGTCACATATGCCTGTATCAGACACAAAAAAAAATGATGGGCCAGTTGTTGGTGTTCCTCAGAGTACTGGTTTCCTTTTCTAACACGGTCATGAGCCTGTGTGGTCTTGGACAAATCATATAGGGGGAAAAATCCTCAGGTGCTTTAAACAATCTGAATTCCACTCCCCTTACTGGGCAGTCAGTGGAGACTTGGTTTTTACAGAGCCTGGAAAATTTGTGCCAAGTGAGGATCTTCCCCCCAGTCTCCAGTTTTAGTGGACTATCAGCAGAATGACAAAATGAGTGCTTTCCTGCCTCACAGGTTCATTTTGAGAATAAACACATTAAAGCAATGTAAGGCTCTCAGATAGTATGCAGATGGGAGCTATAAAAGCTCCTCAGACAGAAAATCCTGAGCCAGCTCTGTGACCTAGATCAAGCTGCTCTGCTCCTGTCCCCTGCCTTGCCTGAGCTCAGCTCCTTCAGCTGTGTAATTAGCTGGTCTCAAATAACCCCCAAAACTTCTACAAGTTTTTGCAGCCCTCCCCTTTCCCTTAAGGTCTTTCTGTGCCACTTTTTCAGTGATCTGGAGCTTTTAGGTGATTTCCTGTCAAAACCACTTCAAGGCTAGCTCCTACCTGGTTTTTCTTTTCCCTTTGCAGCTGCTCTGCTGACATTGCAGCTTTCATACATTAAAAAAAAATATATATTTCTTATGATGGTTTTTTCTCTTCCATAAGGAAGAATTAGAGTTTCTCTAGAGAAATCTGGTCTCCATTGCAGCATCTCTTGGGATATGGAGGATTTTAGCCTAGGGAATAAATTATTTCATCCAGCTCTTGCTATAGATATTGGAAAAGAAGTCATGATCATAAAACTGTTTTCTGAAATAATCATGTTTATCCTATAATTTGTTCCAAGTATAGAAATTTTATGATGCAGACCAGAGAATACTTTAGATCCTCATTTTTCTGTGCTTGTTTCCAGTTCTCAGGGTCAGCAACTAGAGAGGTTAAGGAATCTCCTGTCCCTTGCAATGAACTAATTCTGCCTTGCTACTACTTGAAAGGAAGTATTGCTGCAGCTGAGCTGCATTTCGCTCCTGCCTGTGACTGCAGGAGTAATTTGGTAAATCTGATAAAATAAATCCATTGCTCAAAGCTATGCCAATTGGAGCCACTTATTAAATGGCTGCAGAGTGCAGAAACTACTTGATTCTGTTTTTAAGCCTGGCAATGTACCAGCTTTCTTTGCCAGTGCATTGATAAGAAAGCTTTTTTTGGCAATACATTGATAAGAAAGCCAATTAATACAATTTCTAAACTGTTTGCTTGTTCACCTGTATGTCTGAACAACATGAAGTATATTTTTGTTACACAGCTCTTCCTATCAGGTTGTTTCCTTCATGATTCTTGTCTTGTTGTGGAGTCCAGCAGTGATGAAGAGAGAGAAAGGGCCGAGAAAAGTCAATGAGAAATCTTTTGAGATTATTTAGGGAGATTTTTTAGTAAGGTATTCTCTTAATTCCTACCCAGCACCATCACATTTTCTCATATTTCAACCTTGGGAATGCTGCTGTCTTTGTCTTACACTGGGATAAAGATATACCCACAAAGTAGTAATCTTTTTTTTTTTCTTTTTCTTCTTTTTTTAATTTTTTTTTTTAAATTTTATTTGATTTTTATGAAGACTATTACTACCATCTCTTTGGGAAGAAGTCCTGGAGGCCACTGACTGATAGAGACCAGGCAGAAGGAAATGTCTCTTTCAGGAAATTGATGCTTATACTTTTCTTTGATGCTTATACTTTTCTTTGAAGAAAGAATTTTGGAAATCCTGGGATCTCTGTACAAATATCTCAGAAAGGAATTGTGAAAGGAGTGGATTGACATCCCACTGCAGGATGGAGGCTTACAGTGGGACCAGGGTGACTGAAACATGAAGGACTTTTCCAGCCCTGCTGAACCTCTCTGGTTCAGAGAAACAGAAATAGAGAAACATGTTAAAATTTGCCTGAAGTTCTTCACTACATGTAATTTTTCTGGGAAATGTAACCATTTCCAACCCAAAATATGTCTCTTAAAGACTGCTCAATAGCATTATACCTTCACATAAATATTTAAAAAAAATCAATCCAATTTTTGAAATGAACTTCTTTTTCTACCACTCCATAAAAACAGGAAGCTCAGAATATCCAGATTGTAAGAAAAAGGACACACACTTTAAATCTAAGTTATTTAGAAAGAAGAGTAACACAAAAGAAAGCAATGGTTTGCAAAATAAGGACTATTTAGTGACAACCCTTGTTCATAGTAGGATGTTGAGCCCTACAAATTTGTTCTGTTTTTTCCTTTTAGAAAGGATTAGTTACCATAGCAACTGATACATAACGTGACATCCTTTGCTACTCCCAAAGATCTGCAAGAGCAGTTTTTAAGAGAAGAAATGTTAATTAATATCTGAAAGAGTGAAGGAGACAAGGTCTTTCTGCACTACAGGGAAATCATGTTGTTATTTGATTTCCCTTTATTGGTGCTGTGCTAGAGCTGGATGAGGAGCCTGTACTTCCATTAATCACACAGGGAAGGATGGAGAAGCTGCTTGGATTCTGTCCAGACAGCCCTGAGCACAACCCATGACCTGAAACCAGCTGAAATTTTGTCAGAACTGCACGGGAGTCAGGTGAGCTGCAATGAGGATCTCACCTGTAGGGCTGGGAACTGCTGTGGCATCCCAGTAAATTCTGCTGCACAGACAGTGCATGGCCACAACACAAGGCACAGATTTTTAAATATCCACAGTCTGGAAGCAAATGCTGAGACCTAACCACCAAGGAGACAGAATTACAGGATGATATAGATTGGAAAAGATCCTTAGGATCATCGAGTCCAAGCAATACAGGGATATGTGTCTTAATTTTTATGTTACTAGTCCAGTGAAAATACAAGCCCTGGATGGATAACCTATTTAATTCTTTCTCTGGATAAATAACACACAGAAGGAAATTTATTATTGCTGTTAAATGCCTGTGGAACACAGGAAAAAATATCTTGCAATGCCTGCTAGGACATTTCTCTGGGTTGTAGAAAACTCGTATTTGGATGTTATGTAGCCCTTAGAAATAATTTTCAAGGGCTATTTACCTGCTCTTTCTATTTAGAGTTTTGGCTTAAAAATTAAGTACTGAATTTTAAAATTAAGTACTGAAAAAAATTATCTGATATGGATTATGCACAATGATTTTCTGTTTTTAAACTACCTGTGGTTCACATCCCAGGAAACTGAAATTAGAAGGAATGACAAATCCTTGGTTTGCCCTTCATTTAAAAGAAATTCACAGTTTTTTTCCATAACATCCATTATCAGTTCTCTGAGCCTGTCCAACCCCCCAGTAAATCACATTTTAAAAATTCACAGTACATTTACTTACGATTGGAATTAGGCTATCCCAGATACTTTGGAAAAAGATGCTTTTGGAAGATGTTTCTCTGGATCAGGACCAACAGAAAGGCCTTTGGGCTACATTTTCAATCTTTGTGCATGGGTTTGTTTTGCTACATTGACGATCCTGCTGTTTGTGTGTCACTGAGATGACTCCTGAAGTAAATAGCATAAAATCTTTCCTACTCACTATTTCTCCAGCTATGAACTAGGGTTTCTTTTCATGCTTAATATCACAGAGAAAATAAAATAAATTGGTTTACTTTTCACTGGGGAAGTCTGGTTTGAGTGAAGAACCATTAAAAGGTTAATACCTTGTCTAAAAATTTGGGAACATAAAACTCCCTGCTCCTGTCACCTTCACATTCACATCCAGAGTTCCAGCTGATGAATAAACAGACTGGGGATTATCACACAGGGTACATCCATGTGTAAAATGAAATTCCTATTAAAGTTCACTGCCTCAAATGATATATGCTTTGTAGCTCCTTCTGGAGAGGCTCCTGCTGAGTTCTGTCACAATATACTGAAATCCAGTCTTTCTTCTCTCGTCCTTCTACTTAGCACTAGAACAAAGTGATCTCTTTGATGAGTCTTTGTGAAGTTTTTGACAGAAAATGCCAACAATTATTCAATTTCCACCTACAGAAAGTCATCTTTGGCCATAAGTGCCTTGCTCATTTATTTATTTAAAACTTGGTTTTGAGTTACTTTCAGCAAAGTTATTTTGAGTGTGTGCACAGCAAATCAAAATCTTCAGCCCTACATATGGACAAGAGAGCATGAATATGTCTTGTGCTGTGTTCCCTGGTCCTCCCTGGCTAGCACAGAAGGCTTTGCATTCTCAGATAAACCCACTATGAATGCAACTTTGCAAGGGGGCAGGAGATCAACAATATATTTCTGTGAAATCCAGTCTTTGTCCTGGCTTCAGACCCCACTGCCATGCAGGGCCCAACCTGGCACAAATCCCACAGAACTGTGCTTTCCCCTCTGTCATGTGTTCAGCAGCACTTTTAAGAAGCAAGGTTTTGTTAATTTTGCCTTATCTACCTGCAAGTAGCAACTCTGACATCAGTTCATTATAATCCAGGTATTCTTATTTCTTGTTTTCTGGTGAAAAAAAAATGTGATCTTGTCCTGAATTAATTCTGCAGTTCAAGTTCCTTATTAATTTCTATATGGCTGTCATCTGGGAACTTAGATTAATGAGGGTTTGCAATGATGTTACTCATATGAAATTAAACATTCCTTAAATCCATTTCCATTAAATTCTAGTCTATTGCCAGAGATGTTCGTTCCAGACACAATATGTCAAGTGAAAACAAATCTATACAATTGTATGCTTGGCCAAGTATCCCCTGGAACAGAATCTCAGCAAAGTGAGATTGAGAATTAAGATGTGCAGAACTGGCTTTGTTTGTTTGTTCCAAACATACAGAAACAAATCTCTACTTCCTCTGCTTAGGGGGTTAATTTTTCTTGTGCCAGCATCAGCACTCCCACTTAGCTTGTATATTTTTCTATTTATGCAACGAGCCTCTCCTTTCCTGAGTCACTTAAATTGTTTAAACAGGCTGGAAATGTGCTGTCCTGGGTGCTCACTTTTAAGAGCTAAAATTAATTTCCTTGGAAGTATTCCTGGAAATCATAATCCATACATCTATATTTCATGTGAGACTGGGCAGTTATGTTGTCTTTAAATCAGCCCTGGACCTAATTTCATCTATTTAATGTAATGGTCTAGAGGGTGTGCCTGCCAGCTCCAAATCTCTCCCAGGTATATATTCAGTTTACAAATCATATCCTTCTCTAGAAAAAGATCATTATACCTATTTTAGCTCTGCATCTCTATTACCATCAGCCCTCAATGAGTTTCTGTGTCAGGTTTTTATCTAAGTTTCAGCTAATGCCAGCTCTGAAAGATGATTTTACTCACATGTTCCTATTGTATCCCCAAGTCCTGCTAAGAGGTGGAGCAGAGAAAACTCAAGTACAGGAGCAGTGAAAAGTATTTTTTTCTTTCCTTGGGGATCCACTGAGCACAGCCAGGGAAAGACCATTCTGGAGTCCACATGGGATTTGAATGATTTTGCAAAAGCAAATTAGGACTCTGCAAGGGGATGATGGAATGAGTCTCCCAGGGGTGGGAAAGGACTTGGCAGAATTTGGTTTAATTCAGTGGAAATTAGAAGAATACCAGACAGGCAAAGTTGTTTATCCATCCTTGTTTATTTCTTTGTCTTGCCCAGATTTAAAATTATTTAAAATCATTTCCAGATTTAAAATGATAACTATGTTGGCCTACATATCAGTACATAGGAAAGCCCTTTTTATTCAAAAGCAGCGCCTGCCCGATGAAAAATCTTTTCATGGCTCTGAGAGGAGATAAAGGGTATTCACCAAAAGAACAATGTCTGCATAAACCCACTCCTACTCTCAGGGCAATTTGTGCTCCAGTAGCACTGGCCTTTTATAAAGCAACATGGTACTTTTTATCTCCTTGTACAAATGGCACAGCCATCTCTGCTACTCAAATATTGAGCTCAATTTTTGTCCTACCATCAAAAAACAGAAAACTTCTAGGCTCCAACTTTGTGTGTCCTGGTGTAAAAAAAAGAAAAAAGAAAAAAAGCACTTCCCTATTGTTCTTACTGCAGCTGCCTAGATTGACTCAGGTGTGTTAAAGTGAGGCTTTCTCATTTTAGCCTGCCACTTTTCTAAGCATGTTTCCTATATGGACATGTCTTAGAATCGTATATTTAGTAGAAATTATTATTTTTAAATATTTCTTGAGAACAGAATTTTCATCAGTGTTCATTTTTAGGTGCTGCACATATTTGGTTCTGCTGTATAATTTTTCCTCCTGAAAAATGCTAAAAGCAAACCTGTATGGTGTGTTGTGCTTTGGATGAAATCAGCAGACTTCAGTAGCTCCTGTACTCATCCAAAGATATTCCTCACAAATGATTTGCTTTGTCTGATTAAATGGAATCTTTCAAAACAGCCAACACTTTGAAAGTTATTTGTTCCTGAATTTAAGTCCTTTACAGGTCTCTTATTTGGCATAGGGAACCCCCTAATTCCAGACAACCTTCTTGAGGTGCTTTCCTTGTTTTCTGAGAATTTTGACTTCTACTTTGAGGGGGTTTTCTAAGTTTCATTGCAGTTAATGTGTGGTGTTCAGGAATCCCTCAGAGCCCCAAAGCACAGGACAGTTCCATGGATTGTCTGCTTCCACCTGATCAGAATTTACAAATACCTCATCAAAGCTTATTGGAAATACTTTGTTTCCCTGGATGAAGCCTGTTAACAGGGGATTTTTCCCCAAAACAGTATTTTTATGAAGGATGTCAGTGACACTCAGTATGCTCCTTTCCTACCAAAAAGAAACTCATGATTTTTCTCATCCTTTTGTCTTGCAGTCTCTTTCCCTGGGCATTTATCTGAAGCAGGACAGATGGAAAAGCTTACAAAGGCAGACAGGAGGGAGCCCAGAAGGTGTCCTGAGGAGCAGGGTGTTTGCTCCTGGGCGCAAGGGGAAGCTGGAGCACTGAGAGGAACAGACATTGTGAAAGAGGGATTTTAACTTTTCCCATCTTTGATCCAGTGCATTCCATGTGCTGAAGCCTCTGAAGTTTCTCCTGCCTTTCCCAAGCAAAGGAGGAGAGCAAACAAGGAGCAGGAGGTGGAGAGTGCTGGGACACCCTCAACATTCTCCAGTTTTTCTTAGTTCTGTCTTGTGCCCTCCTTCCCCCTCCATCTTCTCCTCTTCTCTTCTCTTCTCTTCTCTTCTCTTCTCTTCTCTTCTCTTCTCTTCTCTTCTCTTCTCTTCTCTTCTCTTCTCTTCTCTTCTCTTCTCTTCTCTTCTCTTCTCCTCTTCTCTTCTCTTCTCTTCTCTTCTCTTCTCTTCTCTTCTCTTCTCTTCTCTTCTCTTCTCTTCTCTTCTCTTCTCTTCTCTTCTCTTCTCTTCTCTTCTCTTCTCTTCTCTTCTCTTCTCTTCTCTTCTCTTCTCTTCTCTTCTCTTCTCTTCTCTTCTCTTCTCTTCTCTTCTCTTCTCTTCTCTTCTCTTCTCTTCTCTTCTCTTCTCTTCTCTTCTCTTCTTCTTGACTCTAAATGCCCATGGTTGATGCATTCTTAAGCTTCAGGATATGCAAGTCCAATTCATCTTTGGAAGAAATCAGAGCACTAGATCTGAGAACTTTGTGCTGCATAGGGTGAATGTGTCAGACAGGTGTGGAAGTTTGGTCTCACACGAGTGATTGGGTGTGACAGAGCTCATCTGAGCAGGAATTGGCAGATGGAATTAACCTGTCCTGCTTGCTGGTGGCTGGGTGTGAAGCTGGAGATGTTTGAAACACATTTGCAATACAGGTACAGGTTTGAAATACAGGTATCCCCATCTCTGGAAGAGTTCACAACCACGTGGATGTGCCTGTGGGGATGTGGTTCAGCAGTGAACATGGCAAAGCTGGAGCTGGCTGGACTCCATGACCTTGGAGGTCTTTTCCAAGCTCAGTGACTCTGTGAGTGCTGTGGTTTCCCTGGGGAACTGGCTTGGAGATGTTGGAGCCTCTGCCAGCAGGGCAGTTAATTAGATTGTGTGGTTTCTTTGAAACAGCCTCATCTTGAGGATCTCTAGCTCATTCATCTGGCTGGAAATTCCCTTTCAAAAACAAACAGAAGGGTTTCTTGGACTTAAAGGACATCTTGCTATGCTTCTTTCCTATGAAGAAGTCCAAACTGGCACTTATTTTTCACTTAAATGTGTGCATTTAAAACAAACTTCTCCCCATTTGCTTAGCATGTTATCATGAAAGATACCAAGAAGTTAGACTAGTTTAGTAATTTTTCTCCCCTTTCAAATTTTTTTTCCCACTGAAATGCTCTTAATGCTGCTCATAGTCAGGAGCTGAACCATTTGTGGTGTGTTTCCTCAGGAGTGGCACAAACAGTCAGACACTGGTGGCACTCAAGGATTTCTTATGGAAACCAGAGATGTGTCTGTGTGGAACCACTCAGCTGATGGTGTTCTGGCTGTGCCTCCAGCATTTCCTTTGGGAAACTCCTATGTACCTGCTTTACTTAAAAATCCTGCCAGGAGTTTGTATGTTGGGGTTTCATAACATTGGGGAAGGTCAGGTGGAAGCATCATTGCCTCTTGCTGTAGTTTTTTCATAGCACCAGGGTTTTTATTCATGTAATTGTAATGTTTTGTTCTTAGTCTTGTGCTGTGACTGTCCCTCTGCACTGGTGAATTTATAATGGCATAATGTCATTTCAGGTTTGAAGAAGTTTTATAGGACAGATGTTGAACTAATAACTTTGGGGGGTTGACTAAGTGGGGTAAAGAGGTTTTTGGAATTTAGCAGTGTAGCAGTTGCATCAAACATAGTTCTGCAGTTTTCTGTGTATTTACCATGAAAAAGCTTGTTAGTCTGTCTGGAACACAGCTACACAATAAAGTATGGTTTAAAAAGGAGAAGCAAAAAGCCCAAGAAAAATGCAGCATGTCCAATACATGATTAAATACTTCCTGATTTAAACTTTGGCTTACTGTCAAAGTTAATTTAGAAAATCTTTCTTTGAGGAATATATTTTCTTTTTACTGCACATTTATGATCTTTGAGCAGGATTAACTTGCTGTGTATTCTTTTCATGGCAACGATTTACATATTTTATTTATGCCCAGTTGGGGGATCTGAGATCAAAGCATAGCTTCCATGCATTTTGTTTTCTTTAAGTAGAGTTTGCCTAGACCAGCTACCAGATTTGCAAGAGGAATTTCCACAGCAAACCTGATTTATCTTTCTTGATTTTTTCATGTTTCTGCAATTCACAAGGTACACTAGGTGTAACTATTTTTTGAAAAGTAGTTCTGCATTAGAACAAAAAGTTATACTTGGAGAGTACTTCTGCAAACAGGAAAAAATTTTCCAAGCTATTTATTTTTCCATCCTGACAGGAAATATGACAGACAAACATACTGCAGCACAACTTTTCCATGGCTTTGCATAAAAAATGCATAAATACAGCTGACACAAGTGATCCCTTGCATTCCTGCTTAGAAAGGCTTTTGGCATTGTTAAACTTTGATAGTGTTAAACTTTCCAAGTGCTTTTTTGTAGGTCCTTCCAGTGTTGTGCACACATTAATGAAAGTATTTGGTCTAAAAATGTAGGGTGTACAGAAGGCAGAAACCTCATTTATTGTCATATGAATCTGTCTTTTTTTTTTTTTTGAAGGTGAGTTGTTTAGGGAATATATCAAATTATAATTTTTCTCTGAAGTTTCCCAGCATGCTCACTAAGATAACAGCACTGCACAACTTCAAGTGCAGTTTGACTTCTTGACAGAAAAATCAAACTCACTGCTGAATACCATTTCTTCCTTCAAAAATTGCATACATGAATCATTAGCACCTTTAACAAGATGGAAGATCTCCAAGTCTGGTTTGGTCAATAACTCTCAGCTTCCAACAGGGAACTGCAGTAATTTCGTTCAGGGTTTTGGCACGTGTCTCCCAAAACTGATGAGCTTGTTCACAGGCACTCACTTTACAGTGAGACATATGGTATGTTTTGTGTTTGTGAGTTCCTTTGATATTGTCTCCGGCACAACTTAATGTTCTTTCAGTTTTGTTTGGAGAAGAAGGGAATTTCTTAGTTCAAGTGCACCAAGTGCATTTTAGGGAATTCTTTTTGTTTAAGAAGGCAGTAATGGAGATTACAAGGTGCAATGGGTTTTTTCTGGCTCTTTTAATGGATGGTTACATTTTTGGGGTACTTCCAGCGAAGAATCTAAGCAATAAATGTATGTATTTAAACAGATCCATCCATTTTACGTACAGCATGCTGCAGAATACTTGCAGGAGACCTTTCAGTTCCTCTCAGGGATTGAGGTTCTATTTTCTCAGCTTGGCTCCTGACAATAGTTCCATTCCTTAATCATACCTTGAAATGCTGAGGTTCCTATGAAGGAAGCAGCCCATTGCTGCATTTCTTATAACCCTGTTGTGCAACTCTGAAACTGCAGGTCAGCAGTTAACACCTTCTATGTGATAGTACAGTTGTTCTTATTTCCTTGTGTTATGATATATTCCATATATTTTTATTTCCCTCTGTGTTCTCTGGTCACTCCATTGTGGAAGACATCTCTGGAATTCTTTACAGTAGTCCCAGAACTTCCTTCTGGAAAGTATTACATTTGTTGATGACTTTAATTTTTTGGGGGGAAGAAGGGGCAGAATTGAATTGTTTTGAGAAATAACCAGTGAAGAGACTTCCCTTGTGAAGTGGTGACTAGTGCAGCACACCGAGAGATCTAAGATTTTGGGAGAAAAAAAGAAAAAAAAAGAAGAAAAAGCTGCTCTGCTGAGGAGAGTTTATTTTATGACTTTTCACTTGGCTGTGTTTTCTCTTTGCCAAAAGAAAATGTCACAAAGGGTGAACCGTATCTTTACCCTTATATAAAAAAACTTCCTTTAAAAAAAAGCAAAACATCAGGTGGCAATTGCCCTGGTTCTGTGTTGTCATTGGAGTGACCAGGCAGCAATAAAATCCTTCTCCTGTAATCTTTATTGTCATCTGCTGATGGGAAGCTCCTGTTGTTACAGGCTGCTAAACTTCCCTTTTAATAGGAGCCTTTTAGATCCAAATTAAGGGCTATGTACTAAACAAAAGAAAAATTGGGGGAGAATAATAGAAAACTTAACATATTGGGACTTGCCTACATTTTTAGTAAAATTTGACTTTTGCACAAGGAAATACTTTTTTTAAAAAAAATAAATTTAATTTAATGTCTTTGTGAATGTTAAATATAATACAAAGAAAAGATAATCTTTAGGGGCAAATATAATACAGTGTTCTGCTACAGGCCTTGTATGAAAGCCAATGACCTTTCAATCTATGAAATCATATTACCTATACTCCCTTTGTACTTTTCTACAAAGTGTGCAGCAGGAGATTAGACATGTAGGTGATCCTGTGACTGAGGGATGTATCACCATTCTGTGAGTAGTAAGGACATTTCCCTGTTTAGACAATTTTTGGCTTGTGTCCTGCAGTTTAAAACCTGAAACAGAAGTGCCCCTGGGAGCAGGGCTGATTGGGCTGAGAGGCTCCAGGTCAACACAGGAGTTCTGAGGTAAGTGACAGTGGAATGATGATGAGGAGCTGACCAGCTTAGGGAGGGGTGGAAGCAGTGTGGGCAGTTTTGTGCAGTGTAGGATTGTAAACAGCTTCTGACAATCTTTCTGTGTCCTGGACTGTTTGGAGGGTGGTTGTTGGAATTTGCTTGTTGTTATTATCACATTATATATACATTATATATACACTATATGTACAGCAATCATGGGATGGGGCTGCAGGTGCAGCAGTCTTGGAGCTTTTATTCCATCATTGTCATCAGCCTGATTTTGTAAAGTGAGACAGGGGAGATGGTGAAAGCCCTGGCCAGAACAGCAACAGCCAAAATTCTCATTGTTAGAAAGTCTTTTAACAACTTTCTAGCCAATAGCACAATGTTAAAAGCTGACAAAGCATTTGCTTAAGCCAATTAAAGCTGCAGGTACATCTTGCTTTGAACAGTGCTGGCTTGTAATAGCTTAAAACAATGGATAAAGCTTCTTTATTCAACTTACATATTTCTGCTATCTGGCTTAATATTGCTGAGGCCCATCTGTACCCAGTCCACAGCCCTATTGTATCTTGTCCTTGCATCTTCAGCATTCTTGAATTTCTCCGTCCTGAGATTTGCTTTCTGAGAGTTCTCTCCCTTTTCTGTGTCCCACAGGTGAGGAGCTCAGTCAGTTCTTGGGAAGTGCTCCCCGGAGTGCACTGCAGCTCCAGGCAGGTGGGACAGGGTGGCAGGGGTGCTTCCCTTCCCAAATGTTGGCAGCTGGCTGGGAGCTCACAGGAGGGTCAGTAGTGCATCCCAGCTGTCAGTGTGGTCCCCAGATCCCTGTGTTCTGAGCACCCTTTGCTCAGAGGTCACTGCTGTGTGAAATGCTTCCTCCAGGTTATGACCAAAAACTGATTAAAAACTCAGAAGAGACTGGTGAAGACAGGTCTTGCGTGTCTTTATTAGCATAAAAATTGATAGCAAATGAGACTGTCACTTCCATCTAGTTTGAAAAATCTCTGCTTACTGGGCCATCAGCCAGGGGCTCTCGGATCTCAGAATAATTTTGCAACTTGATGTACAATAGACCCTGTGCTAATATGTGCTGCTAGACTGCTTCTCTGATGAAAAGAGAGTGCCTTTCCCTACCTGGTACCTCACTCTGGTGAGAACAGCATTGTGCAATCCCAGCCCAGGAGACATTTCAGGTGCTGAAAAATCCCTAGAAACACAGAATTCAGGATTGGGATTTTTTTTTTTCTTGTTGGGTATTGCTGTTTTTGTTTTACTTTTCAATAATGCCTTCAGTTTATGCAGACTCTTATTTTCATTTACATGAAGGAAGTTTATCTAATATAAGAAATTATTCCTCATAAAGTATGAACTTTGAATGTTAAATTATTCTTTTGAATCAGTAAGTTTCCTCCCTTAGGTTTTGCTAAATTAAGGAATGTGTTTTTAACATCTTCCCCCTGTTGTAGGGTGTTTTCTCTCCCACATCCAGTCCTAAATGTCTTTAGTTGCAGTTTAGAACAATGTCTCTATATGAAACTAATTAGAGTAATTTGCAATGAATGAAGTCAGATGTTCTCCATATTAAGACTATAAGTGAGCAACAGGATTTTTAAGAATTTTTACTAAAACTGGTTTTAAATGCAGTCAGATTAATCCCAGGATGAATTTTCTTAGTACCCAGCTTGTCCTTGCACAAGGAATTAGCTTCACAAACTTGAATTAAAGCAGAGTTCATAGGTAGGGGTAGTAAAGAGGAGGTGACAGTGCCTCAGATCCCACTGGCAAAAATGCAACTCTGAAACTTTTTGGGTTTTTGGGTTTTTTGGTTTTCTTATGAGGAAATATTTAAAGTTTGGCCTAAATATGATTCTGTGGTCACTAAATGGAGTGTGTTTTAAGTACCTGGCTTTCATTATTCTGTTTAAAATACCCTAAAGGATATTTTGGTTGTAAAATAACTTTAATATTAAACTAGCTTGCCCTATGAAAATCTGGTTTAACAAGCATTAAAGTACCTAAACTCTTGATTTCCAGTGTACCCACCATCTTGTGGGAATGTTGCCAGAGGATTTGAGCTTGTACTTTGACAGATAACCTAATATTATTGTACATTTCCTTTTTTGCTGGTGGGATGGTTGGATTTGTGCTAAGGATCTTTCAGCTTTAAAAACTGTTTTCTATAGTGCCCAATAGTTGGTATTTCTGCTGAAACAGATCTGTATTCTCTCAATTTGATTTCCTATAGTGTTTTCTTTCTTTTAAATATTTCAATAGTTCAGTGGAAAGTATCTCTTTGGTTTTCCCTGGACTGTAAAAAGATTTTTTTAAAAAAATTTAAAATCTGAAAAAGGCTTGTTTAAAGAAAACCCAAGACCCAAAAAAAATTTCTGCATTTGTCACAGCTGAATAATGGAGCTAGGAAAAGCAGAGACACTTGACCAATTCTGTAATTAAATCTGTGAATTAAACTTGCTGGTTAAATTCAAGCTAAGCTAACAGGGCATTCCAAATGTGTTCCAAGTTAGGTCTGTGAGCAAAAACTCTTTCAAAGTTAGGTGAGTGAGAGTTTCCATGACTTGAGGGAGTGCTAACCCTTCTCATGTGATCCAAGTTTAAAGTAAACTTGAGACTTTGAGATAAGCTGGCCAGCCTTATTGATCTGTTTGATCCAGGGGAAGTAACCTTACAGGAAATGCATTACCCAGACACACATGATTACAAAAGCATATTTTCCATCAGTTGGGGATGCAATATAAATAATTGCTTGGCTTGGTTGACTGAATCTGTTGGTTATGAGTGGGCAGGAAAGTGTCCTGCAGGGGACTGGTGAGATGAGCTGGTGCATCTGTGTCTGCAGCACCATGTTTGCTCTAAATTTTTTATAAGAATTTAGAGGGTGCTTAGGTGTTATACTGCTCCTCTGCGAATGCCACTTGCTTTCTCTGTTATTTACAGTTTTTTAATGAAGTGGAAATTTATCACTTCAAGATTTGGGAGAGCTGTTTACATACTCTGTGTGTGTTTGTGCAGCACACTCATTGGCTTTGTTAGATCATCTTGAGAAACAAAACTACTTGTGCACAAAAAATGTTTTATTCCAGGCAACTGAGTAGAACTGGGTGAACATTGAGTTTCTAATTTAGAAAAAGAAATAAATTGTCATGCTGAGCAAAATGAACAATTGTTTCAGATCCAATAAGTTAGGTATTTTATATGAAAATATTTGTTTGGGTAATGTTCCTTAGTAAAGAACATTTTGAGGAAAACAGGCATATTGCTTGGCTAAATAATTATGTCTAAGTAAGGTTGTCTTGCAGGATAGAAAACATTTGTCTTGCTCCTAAATTGGTATTTAGCAAGCCCTCTAAACACAGTTTGTGAGCAACTTTTTTATTGGTCATTTTAACATTATGCTGGTGAAGGAAGGAAAGAGATCCTTTAAGTGAGAGTTTTCAAATTGCTATGGCTGGTTTGGCCTGAAGGGAGGTCTAAAATCTCTGCTCTAAATTATCTCTTATTGTTTCATGGGGTACTGGGACGAGAGCTGGCTGATAGAGTAGTGCTTAAGCTAATTAATGTTATTGATGATGTGTGCCCAATAGCCACAATAACTAGATTCAGTTTCTCAGGAATAAAATTTATTTGATAACTTTCAATAGAGCAAAAGTGTAGAGGAAAACTCATCCTGTCTAGAATTCGATCCTGCCTGGGATTTAGAAAAACGGTGTTAGAATATGCAGTTTCTAGTAGTAGTAAAAATGTTACTTTTTAAGGCTCCAGTTGGTCCTGACTGAGTTTATAGTCATTTCCCAAGCATTACACTGTACCTGAATTGCAGCTTTTTTCCTAGCCCTCTCTTTTCATGCAGATTGTCTTTGCTGAACTGAAGAAATCTCCCTGCTGCTCCACTGAATGCACCAAGCTGGGAGGCTCGGGAGATGCTGGTGTGCTTTTCCAGCATTTTTTGGAAAAAATTTCGTGGGGCATTGCATCTCTGCTAGCTTTCAATAAAATAATTAAGTTCACCACCTTGAGCCCAGATAACTTAGATTAGGCTTAGTCAAAGGGTTATTTTTATGTCCTCATTGGGATCAGCAGGCAGCAGGATAGTCTGAGTTTGTGACAGTGCTGTGTCAAGGAGGCACTTGGACACATCTTTAGAAAACTTACTCTCATCTTGAGCTTACTTCACATTCTTCCAAAAATTATTCTGTATCTTACTTCCCTTCTAAAAATGCACAGTAGCTATCAGAATTCATTTAAATAAATGAAAAATATGAAAAAGACCACCAGCCCAAATATGAGGTATATTTAAAATGCAGGAGCTGTTCACTGCTATGAAAAATTAAATCTGTGAATTGTGAGCAGATCACATTTCTCTTATTGCAGTATTCAGAGATCACTTGTTCAGCTCTCTGTTGCAGATTATCTGCAGCAGCTTCAGAGTCTTTGTGTCTGTCCCTGAAGTCAAGGCTAAGGGAAATCTGTCCACCTCCTCAGCCTAAGGCTTTTCATTCAGGTAATGCTGGTAAGCTTAGAGTTAAAACCATTGGAGAAATAATAAAATTCATCTCCACCTGGTTTTGTTGCAAGTTTATAATAACACAGACAACATCTCTGTTCCTTGGCACGCTCTTCACGTTCTCTGCAAACTGTCTGACTGGAAATGCCCAAACTTAGGGTGACAAACTGTGGATCTTTCTTTCTAGTTTGGGGCAGTGGTGTTGCTGGGTGTCTTTTGTTCTGTACCAGTGCCTGAGTTATTTTTTTCAGCTAAACAATGAGTGCTTGAATGTGTGCAGGTAATGGCAGTGAAAAGTTAATGCTGCCCAGTGATCTTTCCTCCTCCTTGAATTATCAATGCATAATGAGTGAATCAGAATTGCTAACTGGGAAACTGGGCCTGCAAAGAAAGAGTATCACCATAATCCCACTGAACAAACCAAGACATTTTTTAAAGTCTGTACAGCTTTAATAGAAGGAAAGGTTATTAGTTTATGATGAAAAATGAAGCAAGGGAGATGGAAGTGTTTCCAAGAACACACCCATAATGGCTGTGTGGGAGAATGGCTGTGTCTCAGCAGATCTTCACCTGTTATAACAAAAGTACAGTAATTTCACGAATACAAGCCGCACCAATTTGACCAAAATTTTGGTGGAAACCCGCAAGTGCGGCCAATATTCCGGGGCGGCTAATACATTAACAAAATTCTAAAAGCTGCCAACACGGAAGTGAGAACCCGCGGCAGCCCCAAGCCAAGCTGGAGCCCGGCCGGCCCCGGCTGAGGTGGGAAAGCCTGGCAGAGGCGGGGCCAGCAGTGTGGGGGGCGGGCGGCAGAGCCTGAGCCAGCAGGGCGGGGCAGGGGGGCGGCAGAGCCCGGGCCAGCAGGGCGGGGGAGCCCGGGAGAACTGGGGCTAGCAGTGCAGGGGAGCATGGCAGAAGCAGGAAGGCCGGCGGGTGGGGCTGCCTGGCAGCGGGGGAAGCCCAGCAGAATCGGGGCCAGCAGCGTGGGGGAGCCCGGCGGTGCGGGGGCCTGCAGTGCCGGCCAGGGCGAGGAAACGCGGCGGCGGTGCAGACGGGAGGGGGCGGCCGGCGAGCGTGGTGGCGGCGGCGGCAGCCCTGCCAGCCGGGCGAGCGAACGCGGCAGCGGGGCGGTGCTGACTGGAGAGGGGGGCCAGCGAGCCCGGCGGCGGCGGCAGCACCACCCGGCCAGCCCCGCCGAGCCGTGGCGCTGAGCTGGGCCACCCGGCCCCGTCGGCAACCATGAGCGGGCCGAGCCTGCCTGGCCCCGCCCCGAGCCAGTAAAGCCCGCTATGCCGCGATCCTGTTACTAATTGGCCAATTTGTGAAAGCTGCGCACGGATTCTCGCGACGAACGAAAGTGCGGCTAATATTCGGGGTGCGGCTTATCTATTGACAAAGACAGCAACATTGTCGAGGCACCGGGGGTGTGGCTTATAATCCGTGCGGCTTGTATTCGTGAAACTACTGTACTTGTGCTTTCCTTTTTAACCAAACAAATCCCAGCCCTGTGCCTTGCAAGCTATGGGCCCAGAGACAGATTTGATTTTATCTGACTCTTGTTTTTCTCTCTTTCACAGATCTGAAGTTTAAGCAAAGAACCAAATTTACATTCATCAGCAATACTATATTGTGAGCAGGTCCCTGTGCTCATAATGGCAAATTGATCTGGCCTTGTAGATTGTATTTATCCTGTGGATTCATTTTCTTATACTAGAACTTTCCATTTGTCAGTAGGGTCTTAAATGTATACATTAATGAAAATGCAAAAACTGAATGCATATAAATTATGGAAGCTACTCTGCATGTTAAAAACTGTATTTTACTTAGTTAAGTTTAATGAATGTTCCTTAAAACTATTACTGGCTTGGCTCTCCATGTGTCTCATTTGTCTTGGGCTAGATAAATCAATTACACACGTCTTAAGCTTTGACATAATCTATGAAGATACAGTTTCCCTAGGTAGAGCATATTTATCTTCATTTTTTAAAGATAACATCTAGATATTCTGTCACCTTGGGTTCTCAGAATTTGCATGTTTAACTGTTTTTCTTCATCTGTTTTCCTCTGACTTGAGTTTAAATGGAATGTAAGTCTATAACTCTTTTTAATTGCAGACTGAGGGTCCTAAGTACAAATATTTCTAATCTGCCTTTTCATCTGTTTACAAAAATAATGCCTGTTTTAGAAAGCAAAGTGAAGCTGGTGCTGTTTTCCCTTTGTTAAAAATGTGAGAGATACTTTGCAAGTCTTCACCCTGCAGCTGCTGAAGCCCAATTTAAAATATAACACACCACTCACTCCTTTATTGTTGGAAAACTGATTTCTGCACCCTTGCCTTGCTCCTCCTCCTGCCCTCCCCTGCCACTGCCAGTCTTGCCATCAGCAGCAAACTCAGGCACCTGTGCATGAATAATGGAGTAAAACTAGTGCTGGAGAGGTTGTCCACAAGCACAAGGGTATTTGCTAGCAGTAGTAAGAATATTGAGTAGCTGATTAGGAGGAATGGTCACAGAGTCATACCATCCTCATCCTCATTTTCATGTAGTTTAAGCGTCTGGATTCCAGCAGTGGAATGAAAATTGGGTCTGGTGGAAAAGGTGGCATTCATCATCTGAATTCTGAGCCTCCAACTGCACTGACTGGAGGAAAATGTGGGATTTAATGGAGATCCCTGTTCTGTGAGACTTGTAAATGGTGCTGTTCCAAGAGGGAGGTTGACAAGCAGGAAAAGCTGTGTGCTGCAGGGTTAGAGAGGGCAGGAGTCAAGGCATGGAGATGGTGGGACTGTGCACTTGTTGAAGTGTAAATCCTGAGCCAAATCTGTGGTGTGGAGAAGCTGAGCTCCTCTCCAAACTGCCTTTTAATACAGATGGTTCTGATGGGGGCAGCCTGCTACAGCCATTCACTGAAGAATTCAGTCTCATCTCCTGGCTGTGAGGCTGCTGGAAATGTTTGTCAGTGTGCCTGCTCTGGAGTCATTGTGCCAGCCTGCATTTTTGTATGCAAAACCATTAGGCCAAAGAGCTCGTTGACATAATTTGATTAATGATAAGTGAACCCTCCTTAAACTGAAGCTGAAATTACTTCAGTGAAACCTTAAGGGTGTTTGAAAATTTCTGATTAACTCTTCTTTTGGGGCAAGTTTAGAAGTGCTTGTCAGTATTTTTGACAAAAGCAGAAAAGAGAAGCTGGAAAATAGCACTGAAAAATCCTACAACTGTTTTTCTTACTTGGCTTATTTTCAACAGAGTAGCTCTTAGAAAACTGGCTTTTCTTCATTGTGACTGCTTAGGACTTTGAGGCACAACACAAGAATATATCAACTTTGCTTCTTGTTGTAATGAGGTTTTGTGCAGAACTTGTAGTAAAATATTGTAAATTAAAGTGAGGAACTGGGGGAAATTAAGTTGAGCCTATCTCACATGACAGCTTTAAACTTTCTTGGGGTTTGCTGGAGTGTCCCAGTGTGTATAATTTGGGCCACATCCTGAGAGGTGTTAATGACCTACTGAGCATCTCCAGCTGCAGTCACAGCTGAAGGTATTGGGTATGGCTGAGACCAGACTGGTCCACCTGATGAGCAATTAGCTGAAACTCCTTTAGCATGCCTTTCTCCTGTGCTTCCAATTAGTGTAGCTCTGTCCCTTTCTGTGCAAACCCTTGGAATCCATACCTGACTGCAGGTCTGCTAGTTGTAAATTACAAAACTGTTTTTGTAGTCCAAAGAAAGATGAATTTTATATATATATATTTTTTTTTTTTTTTAATTTTTTTTTCATCCTCAAACTGAAATGCCAGGGATCTCACCTGTGCACCTCAAAGCCTTTGCTGCCTAAACCAAACTGCCGTCAAACCAAGTCCAGCTGCCCCAAGCACTCCTCTCTGATTTTATACAATCTCACTAATAGCTTTGTTTGTGGTTCTGAATGGCAGAGTCCTGTTACTTTATTTGGAATTCAGACTGATGGGGCAGAGGTTGCCTGATTCATCTGATTTACTGGTTTTAAATATAGCCACAACTTTTGGAGTCCCTCCAGGCTTACAGCAATGATTGAAAATCAGTTCTGTATCTTCAGATAATTCTCTTAATTTGTACTCTAAAGATTTTGTTTTAATAAGAGCTTTCTAAGTCATGAGAGGAGACAGAGAGGATTGTATCAGTCTGGTGGTATGATTAGCCTTTTTAATTTCTTTTCCAAATGTAAGATAGAAACACTTGTGGCTGTTAGCTCCTCCTAATAAGATTATAGACATGTTCTTATGTACTATTACTAGTATGCTCCTTACTGTTGTTTGACAGACATTTTTATCAGAGGTTGGTCCTGGGGTATCTTGGGTCTTGTATTTCTGATTCTTATATGCTATTCTTATTGTCTTTTCTCCTCTCTTTTTATAAAAATCTGTGTCTAAGTGGAAGCTAGGCAAACTGTAAAAAGTTAAGTGCTTCTGTTCTGCAGCTTGGAAATCTCAACTCCTTTTTGTATCAGCAAGCCTTTTTTAAATGAAACAGGTTGTGTTGAAAATTGTGACTCAGATACGAAACTGCTGGATGGTCTGAGCAAGCTCTGGCTGCACTGGGGCTATCTCCCTGGTAAAGCTTTTCAGGATGGTCCTGAATCCCGAGTTCTGGACATACTGCACATTGTGGGACCCAGAAGATTTTGAACAACTTAATAGGCAAGCTGCAAGTTTGGTTTTCTCAGTCTTGCTTGCTATTAGTTACCTTAACATCAAAACCTATCTGTCACACAGTCTGTTGTTGGAAGATGGTTTGTAAGGACAGTGCAGAAGGCAATTTTCCTCAATGAATTACAGCTGTACTGATTGCAGAGCAGTGGAGACAGCCTTGCCTGCCCAATGAGGATGGGTGTTATAAAAGAGTGGCTCAGCTGGTCTAGAGTAAGTTGGAGAGCTGGCGTATACTGCAGTTTGGGATGGAGTTTGCTGGCTGTGAGGAAGAAGGGACATGTGATTGTGCAAGGGACAGACAAGGTAAGAAGATGTTGTGTGAGGGACGGACGGGGTTAGGTGGTTGGGTAAGGGGCAGCTTGGGGTTAGCTAGGCATGTAGGAGAAAGAAGGAAACTTGCAGAGAGGATAGAAGGAGTCAGTGCTGTGTGGAGCTGCCTGTGAGGAAAGGAGTCAGAGTTGCCGAAAGAAGGCATGTAAAGTTTTTAACAAGGGAGTGATTATGGTGTCAGTCCAGTCTGTCTTGACATAATTACTGTTGGTAGTACAGATAGTACTCCTGTGGGTAGTACAGTCTGTTGGAATCTCCCAGAATTTACAGGACAATGTATTCTGTGACCTTTAGTTCATGGCTCCTTGGGTTTGAGAGGAACTGCCCCAAACCCACACACATCAAAAGAGGACTGGGTCCCCTTCACACAGCCTAGTGCAGCACGGGAGTTCCCCACATGATTTCCTGGCTAATTCCCACTACATGGTCCCAAGAACTCATGTGCTAATGAGCAAAACAGCTGAGGGGAGGGGTGCTGGATCTGCCCCAGCAGGTTCTTTTGGTAAGCCTTTATAACTTCTGTCTGGAAGTGTGGCCATGGATGCCCTCTCTGAGTGAGCAGGTCACAGCTGCTCTGCAGGGACAGCCACTGTCCCTCCTGTCCCCTGCACCTCCTGCTGCTGCAACACTGCACATCTGAGAATCAAATTATAAAAATATTATTATAAAGAATGGTTTTCCAATTGATGGCAATAAACGAGATCCTATTGTGCTTGAATGTTAGCGTACATTTTAAGGAAGGTAAAGAAAGATTGATTTTATTTAATTTCTGGAATAAAAACTTATCAGAGCAAAGTGCTGCTTCATATTTAAAATTTTAATATTTGCAGCCTCACAACTGTGTTAGTTTTTTAATAAAACTGTGTTAATCTGACAGTGTGCTGTAAAGCAAATAGTGATAGTGGCACAATGGAACTGGAGTAACAAAACTGGTGCCATTGTGATGGACAGTATATATATATATAATTATTTTTTTCCCCTCCTTGTGTTGATTTAAATGGTCAAGAGCTCTTGCAAGTAGTGCTGTGCAACAATGAAGGAACTGTTAGAAAAACCTCAACCAACCAAAAATCCAACACATCTTCCTCACTCCAGGAAAAAAAGCTAAAAAAAAAAACCAACCCAAAAGCAAACAATGCAACACAGGTTTGACCTTGTCTTGCTCTGAGGACTAACTTTTAAATAGTCTGTATGTGTTTTTCATGTGGCACTAAAATAAATAAAGCTAGTGTGTGTGATTACTTGTTAAACTAAAGACTTCAAAATATATATTATAAATACTTCTATTACAAATCTAATTCTCTCAGAATGTTAACTTTTCTGACCAGCAAACTTTGTTTGCTGTTTCCTGGCAGTGAAGTGGGCGTTGTGTACCTCAAGATTTGAAATTCTTTTTTATCTGCAAATGTGGGGTTTTTTAATGAAGCATCAGAAATGCTGGGACAATAATTTAATAGTTCAAATTCAAATCATTCCTTGAGAGTCAGTGAAAAACTTGGTCCTGCACTGACATAGAATTTCCAATACTTGAAGTGAAATTGTGAGACTTGTGAGGGATTGTAGAACCCTCAGCTGAATTACAATCTTTCATTGTGGTGTTGGCTGTTTTTTTTTTTTTTTTGGGGGGGGGGGGGGGTTGTTTTGTTTTTCTTTTTACTTATAGACACTAAAAATTCTTCTTTCAATGTGAAGGATTTGATAGAATTAACCTCACCCACAAATTCATCCAAGTTGATCTGAGAATGCATTTCAGGTAGCATAAATAAGATAGAACACACACTGGTTTTAGTAGTTCCAGTTTTCTTTTGTGAGGCAGTAGAGGAGTACCAGACTCCCCTTCAATACTTATGTGTAATGTCACTAGAGTTGAAATTTCTGGTCGTATAGCTTAAGCCAAGACTGTTTTTTTTATTTAATTAAAAAAAAATTTGTGAAAAGCAGGGAATTTTAATACCTAGTAGATGGCTTGTGTTCTCTCAGAATACAGATGATGTGTGAGGAAGGACCATGTGAATGCACTGAATGTTTATGAGCAGGACACAGTGGAGTGATTTTAAAAAAGCAACTTTTCATTAAACACCATAAAGCAAGGAAAACTGGAGCTCAAACATTTTTCTTTCATAGGGTATTTGTTTTATGCCTGTTATAGTTACTTAGAAACAGATGATTTGTAGGTTTGGTTTAAAGGAGAGGGGTGATAGGACTGGACAAAAACAGACTTTTTGTCTTTTTCCTGTTGTGTCCAAACATAGTTGTTGCACAGCTGTGACTATCTGATATTTAATTTGTGATACAATTAGTGCATTTAATAATTAAATTACATGTGGTGTAATTAACTTTACAGACAGTTATGAATGTTCTGACTATTTCTGCAGTTTGACAATAAGTAAATTAACTGCCCTAATCACTAAATAATGTAGAGGTTTTATTGTAACCCCAATTTAGATTCTTTTATGTTGGGATTATAGTCTGTCATTTCTGGCAGAGTAGCAGCAAAGGAATATTTTTAGGATTAGTAATTTTTTCCCTAGGATAGGTATCTTCTGTTCTGTGAAATACTGGAGGAAGGGAAAAAGGCACATATTTGAGTGAATTACTGATGGACTGTGGGTTGTTGGTTGGCTTTGTTTTTATTTTCCTTGGCTCTGGGAGTCTTTGCTTGCACCCCAACTCTTCCCCTAACAGTACAGGCTGCACCACACACAATATTTCAGTTGCTACCCTGAGCTGGAACATTGCCTTTGTCTAAACTCTAACCTCACCTGAGGTAAGCAGTACTCTGAAACTTGGGAAATTGTGACTTCAAAGAAAAGGTAATTTTCTGGGTGCTCTGTGCTGTTCTTGTATTGCTTAATCAGCTGTGATCAGCAACTGATGCTTTTTTAGCAAGACAGAGGAAAATCTATTCTAATGGGTTTTGCTGCACTGATTGTGCTGACTCGGTGATTCAATCTGCAAAGTTAATTGAAGAGATTCATTAAATTGGGTGGAATTTGAAGGATTTTAGTATTCTAAGCTTCAGCCCCTCAGGCTTCACACAGAATGAAACACATAATCAGCTTTCAGTAAGCACTGGTTTTCATTAATCATAAACTGTAGGCAGAGTTGGAGTTTGCAAATTTAGGTCTTTTATTGTTGTTTCATGTTAATGACTATTATCTCTTATTCCTATTGTGTGTGACTCTCTCAGCAACTGTGTTAGCACAGATGGCTAAAATCCCTAGCAGAAAAGTAATCAGCATTTGTGAACATGCTGCATTCAAAATAAATGACAGAGGAGAAAAAATGCATTGCTTTAGAAATTAGGAAGCAGATCAAACTATAATAATGCATGTAAACACATCCAGGAAAGCAGGCTGTGGTTTTGTTTTCAACAAAATTCCAACTCCAATATATGTAACCTTCTGTCAAACTTATTGATGGTACAGGAAGCAAGTTAAATTAAAACTGGAGAACAACTGGTTTTAGATAAGTAATTTGGAATGCTCTTTTAAAAAAGCCTATCAAAATGTGATATAATTGACATAAATTAGTACAGTGGAGTGAAAGAGCACACAATCCTACAGATCCTAATTATCCAATTTTAACTGAAATGTGACTAAAAGTTACAGCTGTTCACAAGCACTTCCCCTTGATCAATGTGTGCCACGTATTAACTGGAGCTACCTGGAGGCTTAGATATCAACTCAATGTAATTCTGACTTCTAAAGCTGAAAACAGGGGCCTAGGATTGGTTCATAAATCCATGTGATGTTATGGGGATGATGGGAGTACAGTGCCCGAGTTCCCATGGCACATCAGCTGCCATTCTCATGAAGAACTGAGTGACTTGTGCCTTGTTATTCACATCAGGAGATCTGTATTGCAAAGTTAATTCCTCAATGAGCAAATTAAGTTGTTGCAACTTCTCACCTTTAATTTTGTTAGTCATGGCCTAAGTTAAATGCTGGAATAATAGCTGAATTCAGACTGTGATCGGTGAGTTTAATCTCAATCTAAATGCCATTAAGGTCTAAAGTAAAAGAATATTTTTTCTTAAAATTCAGCAGCTGTTTTACTGTGGGCATTCCCTTTCACCTGCACCCTCCTTTTTCCGACATGTACATATTGCCTGGGTGTTGGGTGTGGAAATTTTTGTTATTTGCCTGGAGAAAGCAGGCAGCAAGTTGGCAAGAAAAAGCATGAAGAAGAGTGGCAGGAAATTCAGACACTTTCCCAGCAGTGGAAATGAAAGCCAGGAGTTCAGCTCTGTCTTCCTTTATTGGACTAGTAATGAAAGCTGTTAGAAACATCATGTCAGCTTTTTCCCATTTCCCAGCACTGGTCTGTTGGGATAACAAATGGAAAGTGGTGCCCAGGTTTTGGTTAAGTATGGCTGTGGCTGAGTTATGGCTGTCAGGTGTGTGTATAGACCACTATATTTGGGGTTTTGTTCTAATTGATTCTGAGCTATAGTTCTGCTCTACTTCTTCTGAATTAATGGCATGGAATTTTGGTTTTAATCCAAAACTGACCTTCACTTGGCAGCTAATCACCAGGAAGTTTATTTCCAAAGTATGCAGTGTGGCTTAATCCTTTCTTCTGGCTGCAGACAGAAAGGCTCCAGGGTGGGGACTACTGCAGCAGTGTCATGCATGAGAAGGACAGGTTTCTGGGGGTTTTTTGTGGTTTTTTTTGGTTTTTTTAAATCTTTAAAGGCAAGCTTTTCCCTGCTTCGTACCCACAGTGTCCTTCCTCAGAGGGTTGCTTTGCTGGAGCAGCTTCTTTGTTGTGCAGAGAGGTTCTGCAAACAGGAAATGGTTGCCAGTCTAAAGCAATTATTTGTTGGCTCCTCATGCAGTGGAAAGCTGGACCTGAGCTGCAGCTGCACTGCCCATCCCAGTGAGTTTCCTGTTGGGCTTCAGGCAGACTGCCTGCTGCCACTCATCTGGAGGAGCTGGTCTCAGTTTCTCATGGTTGAGACCCCAGTTTGTGTGTTGCCTATCACACAAAGGTTTTTAAGAAAATGGCTTGTGAACTAGAGCTGATTGGGATCAATCATGCAACTTCCTGTCAGACTGTCTGAGAGTAATCACTGAGACACAGCGTTAAATAAAAGAATTATAGTGCAAAGTGGGTAATCAATTCTGGCTCTTGAAGTTGTCCTGAGGAAACAGACTCCCAGGTGACTTAATGTATGATAAAATTCACTGTGCTACCATGTATTAATGAAGGCTTCTTTAAGAGAATTACTCTTAGTTTTATATATGTTTTTTATAAAGTTATATATCTATTCTCAGTGGTTTGTTTCTCTGCTAATATCTGTGACTCTTCCCTACCTTCAATCCCATAGAAGTTCCTCCTTCAAAATGTTAGGTTAAAAAAAATAGATATTAAGTTACATCAGCTATGGTTTGTACAAAAACCACTTTAACCCATGCTGAAGTGGGATACAACATATCCTTATCTGAAGTACTCATAATTTCAGTTTCCTTAAATTTATCTTGCTATTTCATCTGAAATATCATTAATTGGTATGTCATATGTGATGATTCTATAATGGTTCACTGCATAGCATAGGATTTTTGTCTTCTGATAACATTCACACTCTGCTACCTTCTCTCTGAAGTCAGTTATCAAGCAAACCTGCTTAATTGGTTCAGGTAGCTCATATGTGGACATAGAAAACTGAATATATATTCTACATGTGTGTCCTGAGAACTGCTTACAGCCATTTTTAGGTTCCACTACCAAGCTGAAATACAAATGACTTGATGGGGAAATAGCTTACTTATTTTTTTTTTAATTATTTAAAAATATTTCCTATTGTCTGTCCAGACTTGAAAACTTACTTTTTTAATATTGGAGATTCTTTTTATTTAAATCTTATCAGTCACTTTAAAATGCTCCATAGATTTAGAACCTTCAGAACAGGGTACCTGCTCTTGTTCAGTGTTAAAATAGAAATCTTGTACCATCAACCAATGGATGTTGTTACAACAAGAGTAAAGCAATGCTTTTTCAATGAAAATAAATACTGAGAGAGATCAAAAGCAGCCATATGTATAATAAATAAATGTATATTCAGCAAAAACTACATGGAGCAGTGAAGGATGCAACCTTGATTTGTTCTTGGGCATTCTGGGTTGGTCACAGCCACTGCAGCACTGAAATTCTCTAGATGCTTTTAATGAGGGCTATTAATTCTGTTTTCTCTAATGACATTAATTGTCCAGCACAGAACACAAATAACTTGCCCTCTATGTTTCATGGCTTATTACAATCTGTGAGAAATATTTTCTGTCACTGTCTTTATTTTTGGCCTTGTTTCTTTCTGCTAATGGTGTACAGTAGTATGCAGACACAGCAGAGCATCACAGGGTGGTTTGGGTCACAAGGGATCTTCAAAGGTCATTCAGTGCAACCCCCCTGCCAAGGGCAGGAATGACCACTGTAGTATTTCTGCTCCTTTTACTCTTGTCAAAAGGATAATGTCAATTGTTTTTTTTTCTTTCATTAGAAAAAAGTGGTTGGGAGGGGTCTTGCTGCTTGTTCAGGTTTTTTGTTTAATATCAAAACCAGGATTATGGAAGATTAAGCTTAAGAACATTTGCAAAAGGACTCTTATGCTACCTTCCACACTTGTCTCCAGTAACTGAGTAATAGTGGTAGTTCCATGGGGTATGAGCTGTTCAGGTCCCACTTTGAAAAAAGATTTCCACTTCCACATGGCCCTTCTCTGTAGGCAATTACTTCTTTTCAAAGTTGATCTACCTTAGACTAGAAGGAAAAGCATTTTTTTAATCCATTCTAATGAAGCTTGGATAACCCCACGGGTTTCCAGAGGGAATGCAAATTTCCATTCTGTTGGGCAGAATTCTAATAATAGGATGCAGTGATGAGGGAAATGGAGCCCCAGGAGCAGGTCCTTGCCAAATGGGACCTGGAGATCCAGTCTGTACTCCTGTTGGTGATTAACAGACAACCATGAAAACCCCACACAGACAAAAGTGAGAACACTTCTCACCAGGGTATTGTAAGGAATGGAAATCAGAGCATTACTCTTGCAGATGGAAACCCTGTGAGGATGCAAAAGTTCTGGGGATTTCGTCTCAAGACTTAGTACTTAACCACAGGGTTATGGGTTTCTAACAAAGCACACTTTGGCTTCATCTGCCTCACTTGATGCATTTTGCATGTTGGGTTTTTTGTGGCTCAAGTCGCAAAAAGTTGCAAGTCAACAAAAAAGTTTAATAGCAAAATCTTTTAAGATGGAGGTGTTATGAACAAGGCACAGGTAGAAATTAGGATTTTGGTGAGCTTTATATTTGCAAGTATACATGTGTGAGTGAACTCTCTTGTAAGTCTCACAGTGAGCACTGACAAAATGGACTCTGAAATGCAAGTGGAAAAGCTCTTTGCTGTGCCTGTAATTCATTCAGCTGTGCAGCACAAGGAATTTAATTTCAAATAATGAAACTGCACCTACCTTTGGCTTTATAGTTAAAACCAGAAGGCTTTTGTGGGTGTTTTGCATCTTGTTTTGATTAATTCTGTTTTTCATTTAATCCAGGACCCAGCAATCTGATTTACACAGAAAACGTGAGTGGGATTGGTTGGTTTTTCTGTGGGTTTGTTTTTTTGTTTAAATCCTAGGTGCATGTGCCCAAGGAAAGTGGGGTTAGTCTTTTGTCCCAGAACTTAAAGTTGATTGCAGATCTGACAAAAATGAATAAATAATGAGAAGCAGTGGTGAAGGAAACTCTTTATCTACTCATTCTAGAGAGAATGAGATAATCTTTATTGTAGCTTAATGACTGGGGCTAATGGGGAAACCTCAGACTGCTCCAGGTGGTAATGTATTTGCATTCTCTACAACAAATAATTTTTTTGTTTTAATTTTGATAGTCAAAAGATACAAGATTTCCTGTTTGCTTTTTCACCTGAGTGGGAGGCTGAAGCCTAAGAGTCTACTCAGCTGACATACTGCTGACAGAAATAATTTGAGGGTTATTTAGTAGAGCAAAGTAGCCAAAAGCGACAACATCGTTAGAATAAAGTATTTTGAATTGGCAAGCTGCTTAGGAAATATTAGTTCAGAGAAGGCTAAACAGTCTATTAGAATACAGCTGCCTAATTAGGTCTCTCAAACAGCAAATCTTTGGAATTTTATCAGTGTGAAGCCAAATCTTCAAGCCATTTTATGCTGCTTTGTAGGTAAAATACTGCGTATCCCCAGTCTAGCTGAGTAATCTTAATAAGATCTTGTTTTAAACACTTGGGTTTAATAGTGTCATGTGGTGGATGTGAAAGGCTGCCTTTGGAACTTGCATGACCTCCTCTAAACGATGTGACACAGGATATTGTTAAGCCTTTCCTGAAATGATGTTAAATTTATATTGGTTCCTGTGATGGGCTTAGGCACATGGAGATGGGATGACAAATCAACGGGGTAATTCCAAGTGTGTATTAACCTCTGCTCTCTGAAGAGCTTCCTGAGAAGCTGTTAACAAATTTGGAAGATATGCCTAAACACTATTTAATCAGGAATGTATTACAGCAGGAAAATACTCCTGTGTATGTTAAGATATCCAGCCAATACATTTTAGCCTAGTTTCATAGAATCCTTTTTTCACTGCTGAGGTCTTCTAAATGATTAGCTGTGTGTCACTGCTGGTAGGGTTGTGTGTGTGTGTTTTTTGTTTTGTTTAGTTTTTTTTCCTCTGGTAGTGAAATGTCTTGTGCTTGATGTGATTTGTGGTCTGGATAGACACTAATTTACTTACTAAATCATTATGGAAGGATGGCACTCCTGGACATGTTGAGGAGAGTGATTTGCTTCTTCAAACAATTCACCACGAGAGACCATTTTTATGGAGGTTGAGAAGTTTGTGCTCCCTCTCTGCTCATTTGCTCAACTCAGGATGGTAACCTGTGTTGGAATTTTGTGATCCAGATCCTATGGAGTGACAAACAGGCTTTTCTCTCTGGTATGGAACACAATGGTGTTTTCCTTTCTTTGTAGTCAAGAGCCTGGATAAAGATTTTCTTCTAATTGTGGTGAAAACTCTATATAGGAAACCAAGTGTTGGAGAGGAGATAGGCAACAGTGGTTGCTGAGTGTACAGGCAAGTGGTCATATTTACTGAGGAAAAATCAGGATGCAGAGTGCTTAACTGCAATTAGCTGCCTTCAGACATTAATACTGAAAAAGCCTCTTTGCACTGCAGAAAAGGTGTATATAAGCTATGTTCAACTAAAGGGACAAAACAAAAGGAATTATCTGCTCCACTTGAAAAATTTATTTAATTGTTTATAAGATGCTTTGCTGGGTTTTGTTGTTTTTTAATTTACCATTCTAACTGGTGTTGAGTGGCACGCTTGTGTTCTGTGTACACCTGTCTGATGCGAAACATGCTGTCAGAATTTTTCTAATCTTGATTTTACAGAGTGGTAGAAGTCAGAAACATTTTCAGAGCTGTTGACATAATTCCACAGAAGTTTGAATGAGTGGGTAAAGAAGAAGAAAAACATTCTTACCTGAAAGGCAAAACAACAGTTTTCAGAAAAAACAAGAATAGTCTAATCTCATTTTCTCCTTTTTCTCTACTTGACAGTGATAAACACACAGGGGCAGAAGAAATTTAGCTTTATTGTGCATCCCTGTGTAGCATCTTAGCAACCAATGCTCCACTTAACCACAGGATAAAATTTGAGAAACACAGTGACAAAAAGAATCTTCCAGTCTTTCGGAATAGAATGCATAGAAAACATATTGTAAAACAGCAAAGAAGACTACAACCAAAACATTCAATCAAAATGAACTGATGTCCTTCAGAGAGTGAAACAACAGTGCTTGTGAGGTGGGTTGGTTTGGGGTTTTTTTGGTGCTGAGCATGTGCCAAATGTGTTGGTCTTCTCAGGTTGTTGCAATCCTACCTCAGCATGAAAACATTTTTTTAATGGGTTAATGATGGGGGAGAATTTTTGCCAGAATTGGGCTAGGTGTTTCACATTACTTATCTTGCAGATTTCCATTGTTGTGTGGTATGTAATTAGCCACAATGGATCGACACAAGATTAAATAATTCTCTGTGCCAAAACATCTTGTTTCCATACCAGCCAGCTGTTTGAAAATTGAAAGCCATAAAGACCTTTTAGCTTATTTGTTAGAGCTTCCAAATAGAAGCTCTGTAAAATTAAGGGAGGGAACTGCAGCAGCCAGATGCACTACAGCAAATTCCACCATAGCTAATAGTTCACAAATATCTCTTGTTTCAAGATGTTATTTAAAGACAGAGTTTTTATTTAGAGTCTTAAGCTATGTAAAGAATTTAAAAAGCAGGAAGACAGTAAGACCCTGTAATATTAGGTTAACTGTCCTCAGAAATAACCTTTATATTTGAAATAAGTGTGTTTTTTGAGCAGGTGAGCAGCTGGTAGGGAGGTATTCACCCATCTGTGTCCTAAATGCAGCCAGTGGAATGGAATTAAAGGGAACCATGAGAGCTCTTGGGGAAGAGAACTTTCCGCAACCTAAACTAACTTTTACTCCAGATTTCCTCGGAGTCTGATTTTGGGCATGTGTCATAACCTGAAACTGGTGGCAGCACCAAAATTACTACTGTGAAAGTGAAGGAAAAAGGAAGATCTTAAGGCATGGCTTCACAAACTCCTGTGAGTTGGTTAATTGCCATTAAGTACAGAAAGCAAATATTCAGATAACAATGGCTTTATCATTCCTATCAATTGTTTTAATCAAATCTGCTCAGTGGCCAGAGGTCACTTCTTTGTTTGTTTTTTCCCTAAATCAGTATGGATATGAACAGACCTAAAATCTTTAGTGTTAGATTTTAAAGGCAGCTGAGACTCAAAATATAAATTGTACACAGCAGAGAATGCATCAATTTTTTTCATTTTTTTCATAAGGAACAAAAAATAATAAGGTATTATTTTAAAGATAATTATCTTCCCTACTAGTGGAGTCACACAGATCCTTTGACTATACAACTGCACAAAACAACAACAAAAAAAAGGCTTTTCTGTAGAATGAGCAGAAAAGCACTTAAATTCCTTTCTTTTCTGCAAGATTATTGATTCCCTTTTTATAGAGAGCTTACAAACAATGTCCAGTATACCTTGCTGCTTTGGCTGTGTTTTTTTGTAATCTATGGAGCCAACTGAAAAGTATCTTCTACAAATTGTCAAAACTCATGTGCAACTCTCTCCTTTGGAAAAGAGAATTAGTACCAGATCTTACTTAATGGCAAAAGAAATAATAATTTGGGATTAAGCAAACATCCTGCTTCCTCTTGCTCCACAGGGAATAGAGCAGCAGGAGCAGGGGTCTGACTTGTCCTCTAATCCTTAAACCAGGGGAAATTTAAAATCTGCATCATAATTCCTTAATTTAGTTACCATGGTGACTTCTACCACTCTTTTAGGAGACAAGATTTTTATGGAAACAATTTTTATGTGGTCTTTTGCTCTGTGTGTTGTTTTTCACCCCCTGCCCAAATAACATTTCAGTCCACTGGCTGTATTTGTTCCAGGTTGTCTTGGAGGGAGGGAGTTGGTTCCTGGCAGCTCCTTGGCTTGTATCTAACACTTGGTTGTTTGTTTTGAAGGCACAGCTTGGTTTAGGAGACTGTGTGAGGAAAGGCTGCTGGCAAGTTCACATTTCTTTTACAGATTTTCATTTAAAGGTGGCCATGTGCCTGTATGGTTCTGTGGAAAGGCACAGGTCAACTGGAAAGGAGCAAAAATACTCTGCTGTGGCTGGCTGTTGGGGCTGCTCTTTAGTGCTTTGATTAGTGCCAAAATGAGAACATTTGTAGTTCTTTAGGATGTAACATTACTGCAGATAACAGGGCAGCTCGTGGTGCCATTTGAAGCTTTTTTCCCCCCCCCAAAAAGAGTGGTGTTGTTCTGCTCCCAGGGATGAAGTGAAATTTAAAGAAGAAATGCTGTGGTGGTGGTGGTAAGGACGGCATGGGGTAGACAAACACTGATCAGTTCTAGCTCATGCCAGGGAGGTTTTCTGAGTGACCAACAGTGTTAGATCAGGAGGCTCAGTAGGAACAATTATGTCAGTTTTTATATTGCTTTCTCAATTGACACCAACTAAATCTTGTTAAGTTAGCATATAATTGGGCTATGACAGGGTGCATGAAGACAGTCTGAGAAAAAAAATTAATTTTAAAGGTTTATATAGGTGCTGGCACAATAATGCCATCATTTCTATCAGTTCTAATTATTCTGACAGCTCATACTCTCTCCTGATTATGCAGTTCATTAACTTTCCAATATTCAAGCATAACTTGTTTTTAAAAAGTTGTTGCCAATCAAAGCAAGTCTGCAACACCTTTTCCTTCTTTTAGTTGTACTGTGTATTTTTTAAAAGTCTTGCAGTTTGGGGACTAAGCAAACAATTTGTATTTGGTCAGACACAACACACACCTGTACAGTTCTTCCCTTGGAAATTGCCAGACGAGGAAATACTCATTTGCTCTCTAAGCATGTGTGGAACTGAGAGCTGGCACAGTGGTTGAGCTCTGTATTATTTGACTTGTCAAAAATGATGTTTGAGTCAGTAATAATACCGGAGTTTCTATTGAATTTACTATATGCAATTCAGAAATAGTGTATGTCTCTCAAGGGTTTGCATGGCAAAGCCTTCTTATGTGTAATTTTAACAAAATTGTTTTATTTATTATACAATGTTTTTATATAAAAAAGACTATAAGTACAATCTCTTTCTGTCTCTTAATTGCAATCTTTTTGCAAAGTTAGATCCTGCCACAACTCATGAGGTGGTGATGCTGTTCTACACACTAAACATTTTTACTATAAATAGAGGAAAAATAGAGGTAAGTCAAGTTGCTGTTAAGAGAACAAGGCAACCATTAGCTTGTAAATTTCAAATTTGAACTAAATTCGAAAATTTAGGCAAGATGCACAAAATGGCAAGGAAGAATAAAAAACCCTACTAATCAGAAATCTAGACTAAAGGTATATAGGAAACTTCATAAGGAGGTCTATAGCTTTTTAAAATCTGAATAAATCTTTCAGGTTAAAGGCAAAAACCATGGGTTATATGTGTCCTTTTTTAAAGGGTCTTGTGAACATATTCTCATTTGTGTCAACATTATTTTCATCTGAATTTCATATACAGATTGTTGTGTGCAATGGTGCTTAATTTTTCTGCAAGTGGCTTTTCAGGTTTTTTTACCAATGGTCAGATTCTATGCAATGAGTCAGGTCCATGGTGGTTGCTCTTCAGCTTTTTGGTTTGCCTGCAGATTTTTACAGGAGAAACCTTGATAGGTTTGTTCCAAGTTCTGCCAAGTGAAACGTGCAGTGTAGGTTAAATTGTGATAGTGTTGTCTGAGGAACCTCCTTCCTCAACCCTTCTCTTCCGCTTAAAAGCCAAGGGGAGGGAGAGTGATGGGGTCTGGACAATTTGCCCTGTAGGTTTGGTTATTGCTGGCCTCTGAAAATGAGTGTCAGGCCCCTGACTGGACTGCCAGCACTGAGGTGATGGCTTATATATGAGTGAAAAACCAGTTTCCTCTGGAAACACCTGTGCCTGTTGTCTGCCTGATAAACACTCCAAGCCTTTCAACTTCTGTCCCATTCAGACAAGACTGTCAGAAAATCAAAACCCTGAAAAGAATTTGGTGGGTGTCTGGGTTAAAATACAGGTGTTTGCTAAGAAAGGCAGGAGAGCCTCTCTTGAAATGGAGAATGTAAACCCCCTCCCTCCAAATTATTATAATTTTGAAATTAAGGAGCTCTCAGGCAAAGATCTGGGAATAGGAATAACAGTTCTTTACTAGGAAAATTAAAATAAAAATATGGTAATAAAAAAATCAGAATCCAAGCTGTGATCCCCTGTCAGTCAGGGTGTTGGCAGCAGTCCCATTAAATGGTGGCTGCATCCTCCTGCGGTGACAGATGTGGTGTTTTAAGACTTCTGGTGTTTTAAAATGTATTATTGCAAAATGTTTGGGGGAGAGCTGCAGAGACTAGTTAAAACAGCCTGCTCACAAGGTAGGGGTAGCATTTACAAAAGCTGTAGAATGGGAAAAAATGTAGGCACCAAACTACTGTTGGAGTAAGTTTGAGACCTACATCCATCTTGGTGCAGCTTTTATGTCCATACAGCTGTAAAACAGAAGCTATGTATGGAAAAAATCAGTAACTCCTGAAAAGTTCATGCATTACTTAAATTTTTTTTTTTCTTAGAAAGGGAAAGTTTCTGATGCCATCTACCTAACAGAAACTGCAATTCTCTCAGTGCTTCCAGGGAGAAACATGACTGACTTCACATCACGGCTGCCTGCAGTGCCCTGGTACCCTTCTGACTTTTTGTTCACCTCCCCTGATATCACCTCGGGTATTTTTCTGAGGCCCATGTTGATTGTCATGGTCTTGATGGTTGTTTTTGTTTGCCTTTTCTTTAACTGGCTGAACTGTTCACCTGCATTTCTTGTATCATTCTGAAGTCATTGCCACAGGCATCCAGCATGGACCTGTGTTCTGGTGGCACCACTGAAGGACAATTTTGTGCATTTCTGTTACTTCAGTGTTGCAGGCCATGGAATAAGGAATTGCTGAGCTTTGTTTCTGCCTGGAGCTTCAGGTGGTCCTGCAGCCAGGAGCTTGTTCTGTTGTGCTGTTCATCTCTTGCTTTCTGTATATCCAGACATGAAGAGACTGCCTAGGTGCTGAAATATAACAAAGTGCACATGCTTCCTTGTGCAAGCAGCTTGTTGTTCCTTTGTGTTAACAGACAGCATATTTTTCAGTGCAAAAAGGACTTTTCAGAATGTGGAATGAGGAGACCTGCTCTGGAGTCAGTGCAGCCCTTCAGCTGTCAGCACACTCACCAGGGATGCCACAGGCAGAGGTGCAGCTTGGGTTAGATGGAAACAGGCTGAGGGAAACTGTCTTCTTCCTCTGACTTAGTATTTGATAATAAATTTGCATTTATGAATTCATACAAAAGCTTCATGTTCAATATAAGTGCCAGGAATGAAACACTTATCCAAAGCTGGGAGAAAGTAAAAAATAAGATACTTATTTTAATAACTACCTGAAATGTAATTCATTTAAAAGAGCAATACTATTCATTTATATATTAATAGTCTCTTATATTGACAGATGTGCTCCCACTTCCCTCCCAACAAAGCAAAACCCAGCCCACCAACCAAGCCTTCAGCTGTTCACTGTGTTTTGATGCTGCAATCTAAAACTGAATTAAGTAACTCCTTGTATCAGGCAATACTCAGATCACCTAATAGAAGCTGAGAAGTTTTTCTTTGGTCAGACAAGGTTTGGTACTTGGTATCAACTATTAGTTTGAGAACTAGGAAGATCAGATCAGGATCTTAATGCAGTAACTTCTCCAAAAAATGTTTTTTTTTCTTTTAGAACACATTTTAAAGCGAGACTTAAGGCAAGAATATTCTGGCAAGGAAAGAAATATACAGAAATAATCGCTCCATTTTATAACATTTCTCTGGTCTCTGCACATGTAAAGTTACTGGAGGAAGTTGAGAGTTGTTGGGATTGTTAAATGTCATTAACTCTTTTGAACTGTCAGAAAAGTATATTTTAGTGGAGATATACTTCAAGTTAGTCTTAAACATTTTACATGGGACTTTTAGCTAGAAACACAGGTCTTATAAATTGGTTTTGAAAAGTTTCAAGTGAAAAAAAAAAAAACCCTACACCCCAAACTACCATCTTCAAGATAGTTGAAACTTATTTTAAAACAGTTCTCAAAGGATTAGTGTTCAGGCTGTATCAGAACTGCAGATTAACACCAAGTGTCATCCTTTTAAATGGTTTGGACCCTATAAGAGGGACTCTTGATCCACCACAGTAATAAGACAGTATTGGCCAAGGAAAAGGCAAACTGTCTTTTTTAACTGCACCTGAGCAGCTTGGCATTTTACAGACACTTTTAAAATAATTCCTTTCTGAAAACAGTTGTGATTATTTAAACTTTTCTGCAAGTCAGGAGTGAAATAAAAGGAGAGGGGTGATAAGGAATACAGTAACTGCTGTACCATGGTATGGTCTTTGATGAAAAATAATGAAAAGCTCAATTTTCCAATTATTAACAGACTTTTCTGGGAGGTAGGTGTTTTATACAGTAATAATGTTGGCAATAAGATACTTTTTCATTCAGGAAAAGCTGTATTATGGCAGTTCCAAAAGATTAATTTAGCTGAAACTCTTGGTAGAAAGAGAGATGTTAATACTGTCAACTGTGCTTTTCCTGTGAGAAAGGAGCTCTGCTCCTGGGTTGCAGAGAGGACTTTGTTAGCTCTAATACTGATGTGTGTGGTGCCCTCACTGGTTTTCAGTGCAAGTGCTCATAAAACATATTTGTTCCTGTGACAGCAGGCTGAACAAATCCTGGAAGGCACGTTAGGTAGGTTGGAAACTTTTGTTGGGTTGATGAAAGAAAGAATCCCTAAATCTTCCTTTATCCTGTGTGTAGACTTCTTCCTTGAATTCCTGTCCTCAACCCTTCCCCAGGGTGCCTCTGCCTTGTTTTTGCTGTCCCTCTTCAGTCCTGGCCATGCTGCTGAGAAGTGATGAGGGTGGGGATGGCTGAGTGTTGGGGTGACAGCTCTATAAATTTGCTGCTTTCAGACCTGCAGAAGAGATTGATTGTTTAATGCTCAGAAGCTGTTCAGTGGACAGCCATCAGGGGCTGTGTAGGCAGGGTAGAAATAAAGCTCAGAAGTTGGGGAAAACAATTACTAAATATGGCAAGGAGTTTATCAATCACCCCGATAGAAAGTATTTGTCAGCCTGTTGTCACCAGCAGCGTTTGGCTGCATTCCCAACTGCTATTAGAGGATCAAATAACAGCAAGCATCCAAAACAACCTTTTACCACCTTCCCTGGAATATGAGGTTCTGGCAGCATGTGTACCTGCCTGTTGTGGCTGTGCTTTTGTCACCTGAGAATTGATTTGTCACAGTGTCATTTATATTCATTCAGGGACAGCCCAGTCCAGGAAGAATATCTGAAGTTTAGCAGGCAGGTTTTGCTGTTAAAGCAAGGCTTTAAAGGTCTGTCAATGTTTTCTCTGTGTGTTTGAGGTAAAAGTTAATACTTGTACATTTGTGTGTACTGCTCTGAATGACCTGAGGGAATTTCATCTTTAAAATGGAAGGGCAGGGTGTTCATACCCATCTGAAGGACTCAGGTGCTGCGTTATCACTCACAATGCAGTTACATCACATGCCCCTCTTGTTCTTGTCTTGGGCTACCTTTTCCCCTCCTTGATGTTTGTCTTCCTGAAGCACTTGTAGGAAGTGGCCACCTCTTTGCTCGATTTCATTTTGAGAAACCAAAATTCATTCTGTTTCTGCAATATTTTACCTTTTTTTCCCCAATTTTATACTGTGGCTACTGGCAGAACATAAATACCACAAGGAGGCTATTTGTAATGATTTATTTTTTTTTAAATAATGGTAGTGAAATCTAGTCTGCAGTAAGGGGAGAAATAGCAATCAAATTTCTTTTGTGAGGTTGCATTTTTTTGCTCTTTATAGGAATTGTAACCTGAGACAAATTGAGAGAGACCATACAAAGTGAGATTAGGAAAAGGCAATTGTTAACTCCTGGTACATGCTGGTAGCCAGCACTTCCAATTTTGAGGACATGGGAGTAGAAGGAAGCTGAATTCTTGGACACATATTAGTCATTGAAATGTGTTTGAGCAAGCACTGAGTAAAAGTGTGTTTTATTTGTCTTTTGTGCCTCTAACCACTCCTGTTGGGGTGCATAGTGGCCACAGCTGGGGTGTGCTTGGAGTTTGCTCTGCATGGAGCTACAATCAAGGAAAAGGGGGCCTGAGGCAAGTCAGGTCCCCACAGATGGATCAGGAAGATATTCCAGTTTCAGGTACAGCAGCTGATCTGTTGAGAATCAAAGCAAGAATGAATGCTGAAAGTCAAAACTTTAAAAAAAAAAAAAACACAAAAAATACCCCAAAACAAACAAACAAAAAAACCCCACAAACAACAACAAAAAAAACCAAAAAAACCCCCCAAAAAACAAAAAAACAAAGGAAGAGGTATAATCTATTCTCTTATTTGTTGTAGAAATAGAGTTTGAAGTAGAGTTTGTTGGGAAGTGTCTGTGTGTGGTGGGCAGTGTAACTCCCTCTGGAAAGAGTGCTGGATAGAGGCAGAATGAAGGGCAGTCCTCAAAGTCCTAAGATTGTCCTGAGGTTAAGAGCTTTCAAACTGATCAAAGGGAAAGTTGGAGATGATTATTTGTTTATGCTGAATGAAAAAAAAAAGCAGATTCTTATTTCCAAAATAATCATATAAGGATTATAGCACTGAGTGATGGAAGGAGATCCTTCAGGATTTAAGCACCTTGCCCACATTTGATGTTTTCTCCTTTAACTGTTCTCTGCTGCATAACATCTGGCTGAGGGGTGTTATGTGGCTGTTGGGAGCATCCTGCCATATTTCTCAGTGTCATCATAACCCACATATGTATTATGAAAAACTTGGTAGTCATAATAGAGTATTATTTATCTCTCAATTATTCAGTACTTGAAACTTCAGCCTGGTGAAGGAGAGCACTGTCATTACATTGGAAAAGTACCTTAAGCTATGTGAATTAATAAAATAAATAAATTAATAATTAATATTAAATTAATGAAAAATATTAATAAAATAATAAAATTAACCATTTCTTTGTAGCGTAAATTTTCCTCTAATGTATTAGTGAGGGCTTGGTGTGTAACCTGTATTTTAAGTTAATAAAATATGGAAAATACTTGTGGTGGGGAGGACCTTGCTATTTGCATGCAGTCAGTGAGGAGGCAATTAGTTTGTCCAAATGAAAATATTGTTGTGGGTTTGTATTTTTTTCACAGTCTGTCATCTCTGTCTGATTGCTCACGGGAGAAAAAGAAGTCAAAATGTTATTGACTTGAACAAGAATTGTTTTAGAGCATTTTGGAAAATCAAAAATCTACGCTTTTTTTCCCCTGCTCCTTAATTTTCTCTGTTCTCATCCATTCCTCCTGAGACAAGGAAACGCATGAGGATGTCAGTGTCCATATACAAAAAAAATCTACATTGATTTGCCCTGTGCTCATTGGGGTAGAGGGACCTTTCTATGCTGTTGGAGGGAATTCCACTGTCCTGCAGAAGGGAATTTTGTCTGGTCACCTGAGTTTTCATGGCCATCTCCTGTTGAAGGTGATGGGGAACAAAGCAGTGAAAGAGCAAAGGCTGGACCTTCTCAGTCCTGAGGCATCCACACACTTTTTCTTCACTGCATCTCTTTAATTCAATGTTGCTGCATCTCTTTTATTTAAGAAGATAATGCGTAGAGAAATAAAGCAGCAAAAGAGTTGGCAGTTTGAAATGGAATTGTGGAATAAAATATTGACTATGTGACTCTAGTATGTATCTCAGTTTTTCAGAGATCTAGTGTTAAAATCTTCACCTCTATAGGCAACATTACCTTCCCTTACACAGCAATAGGTTATTCAGAGCTCTAATAAAATCTAACTCAATCTCTGTAACAGAATAGTGCACTCAGAACGAAGGGAGGTGTGCAAGTGGTTTTGGACACAGTTGCATGAAGGTGGCTTTGTTTGTTTGCACTTAAGACAAAGTAGAAATTGGACAAGTTGATACTGATATGTATTGCCTGTATTGAAGAGGCTCAGGCATCATTGAAAAAGGAATGAAAAGTCTCTTATTAACTTCCTGCAAATGGCAACAGGTCTAAGGGAGTACAAGTATGTTAAATGATGTTAAATTAAAGCAAATGGTATGTCCTCAAACTATATTGCCTCTGGTTTTTAATTAGCAGCTCTAAGACTTCTGCTAGGATGTTTGGATGTGTCTGTGTCTGATCTAGGAGAGGATGAAAATCAGTATTGGTCTGACAATAATCTCAACTAATTGGCAATAAGTCTCATTTTTAAAATAAACATGAAAAAATGTAAATATTCCTAAAAATCTTGTCTCCACAATTTCAAGAAAGTGGAGAGGCACCATATCTCATATAGTGTTGCCTAAATGTGACTTCCTGAAGTGCGCTGTACCAACGGGAATGTTTATACTGCCAGTGTCCATATGGATTATTTGTTGTGGAAATTAATCCTCTAAAAGATGAATAAATAACCTTGTTATGTCACCAAAGCCTCCAGGCAGGTTTATTTTCTCAAATGGTGATACTGTATTTTTTTTGACAGAATGTATTGGAAGCATACTTACACGTCTGAGGAACTCTTATTGAGATGCACTTCAAAAATAGTTTGCAGTTTCTTCAGAACTTCACAAAAAGTAGTCACATTTACTACCCCCAAATTTGTAAGCAAATTTTGAGCTAATTAATAATATTTGTAAAACATTTTGGAAGGCATATACTGACTGTGATAAAAATGCAACATGAGACAAACACAGATTTAGTGTTTTCCTGCACCCTGGTGTCAATTTTTCATCGATTTGCCTGTATCTCACTATCTGTAGTAAACCAAGCAGTGTGTGTGTAACCACATGGAATTCTTCCCTTGTACTCTTCCTGGACACTTGCCTCCCTCCCATGAACACGTCCCAAAATGTTGGCAAAGGTCTTCAATCCCTCTCTCTGTGTAAATACTTTAATTAGTTATGGACTTTGCAGGAAAGCCTACTGAGGCCAATTGTCTTTTCAGTGAGAGACAGCTCTGCCTGCTCATCTGTTTTATTGGCCTGCAATTCCAGCCCCATGCCAAAACTGTTATTGCTGGATAAATTAATGAGAACATGTTGTTGCCTCAGCTTTTCAAAACTCCATAATTGCAAATGTTAGGCACTGAATTGAAACAACACTTAAAAAAATTAGTCACTGTCTCTTGATCTTTGTCGTGCTAGTGCCATTCAGAATGATTTCTGAAAATACCAGGAGTACCTTGATCAGCTTTTGCTTTGCTGATAGAACTAACCTAGGGTTTTGGGTTTTTTAAATACAAGGTAATTACTTTTTATTTTTTCCCCTGCTATGCAAGCTAACAGGTTAATAGAGGCATTGCTGAAGTCCTTGGTTAACACTGGCAGTGCCTCTGTTTTGTAGTTTTGTTTTGGGTTTTTTTGGTTGAATGAATGAAGTTTTGCATTTCACAGCACATCTATTGCTTTCTTATCAAGTCTTTACACTTGTGTCCAATCCAGTTTGCTTCTGGTTTTGGTGGCACTAACCAGGACTGTTTAAATTTATGCTTATGCTTTGTAGGGAAAAGAAAAACCTTCAGTCCAAGTTCCTCTTCTCTACTCTGGCTTTGTGGAAGTTATTTGTGCACTTTCAAATAGCCAGGCAGTCACTGAAGTCACAGGTCAAATATTTCCAAATTTAAGTACGGATTTGAAAGTGTTTTTATAGCAGCAGGCACTTGATTGTCAGTGTTGACAACCAGAGTGGAACTGCTTCGTGTTTTTCCCTCTGTATTCTTTGGAGAAATCAATACTGAAGTCCCTTTGCTCTCAAGACAAAAGCAGGTCAGGAAACAAACTGAGGCAAGAGCCTGACCCAATTCTGAGTGAGACCACTGGGTATTTAACTGTTTTGCTCAGCTGTAGATTAGAAATATGTCAGGAAAGAAAGAGACACAGAAATCAGTGCTTAGCATGAGTCATGTGGGGCTTTTTGCTTGTTTTGGTGCCTTATGTTTCAGTGCAGCAGAAGTAAGGAATGTACAGTGCTTTGTTTGACATATGATCAGCTGTAGTATCCAGCTTCAGTAGCTCTTATTTAGATGGTAATGGAATTAAAATCAGTAGAAATTTATTTTTCAGCTAAGGATTTTTTCCTTAGGATAACCAACTCAGAGCCAGCTCCCAATTCTACAGGGGATGCTAAAGCTGTGCTGCCAGACCCCTGTGAGATTTGGGTTATAAAACACAACCTGCAGGTCCTACCAACCTACTCTAAATCAGGAACCAAAGGGAAGCTTTGCAGAAGGACCCAAGCTCATGAGATTTTTCTTTCTGTGGGGCATAAGGTGTATGTCACTTCTGCCCCAAGCCTGAAAAATGGGTTCTCATTTTTCCCACTTGGGTATTCTTGGCCATGATGACTCTGACTCTCCCCACCAAACACTGTTTGGGGAGTTTTGTACAGACATCTCTGCCTATTTTACCCTCTGGCTATTTTTCTGACCAGCAAAACAAGTCAAGAGCAATTTTAATGGCTTTAGAACTCCTCAGTTAGAAAATTCTGTCATGATACTTGTCAGACATAACAGGCCCACATTAAATATCCAGCACCCCTTGTGATAGCTGGGAGGGTTCTAAATAATAATTGATGGGCCCTACTGAATAGGTGTATATTAAAAATGTATTGTGAGTGGCAGAAGTAATTCTAGACTCACTTTCACATCACTATAGCTGAAGATTTTTTTAGCTTTTTATTTTTATTTAGCTTTCTTGAGATTTTTGTAGCTTGGGTGTAAAACCTTAGTTCTTGGTAACTCTCACAACAGAAGTTTTCTGCACATGTAAGGGATTGTACAAAAGTGGGGAAGGGAAATATTGCTGTTTGGAAATTTGTATAATTATTTCTTTCTCCATCTCTTAAGTGAGGCATAACAATTCAGGAAATCTTCTGCCAAGAGCTGTCAGGAAAACTGAGTAGCATTAGGCTGTATAGAATTACATGTACAAATACTCAAATACAGTAGAGAGAAGATCTACCTTTAATGTGTGAATTGACAGACTGAATTTAAGAATACTTTGGGGTTTTTTTTGAATGGTTCTCTTACAGCACACTCTGTTTTAAAACAGGAGATTTTTTAAAAAGTGAGAGTAAAGTGATTTTTTTTTTTAACATTAAGTGCCTAAAATGGCATTATGAAATATTTAAAGACATGTCCCCCTAGACTTATTAATCCTAGCACTCCCTTTCTCCACCAATGAAACAATCAAAATTGCATTTTGCTTTTGAAACTGTTTAAAAATGTGCTTTTGTGTATAATAGCAGATGAAATCATTAATGTGAGTGATATGGTCTTTTCAATGACTGTCTCACGGATTTTTTTTTAAAATGTTGCAGTAATTGATGGGATTATGTGTGTTTGTATATAAATGAAGATGTGAGAACCAAATTCTCAGCCATGATTATGGAGTTAATGGTGTGGAACTGTGTTAGTCTGAGGAATAGTGAGCTCATATAAAGCACTACTTGAAAAATAGTAATTCTTGTATAGTTAGATAAGAGGTTTAAATACAATATTCTGCCTGCAATTCTGAAAAAGATCTGGAAGTGTTTATGCAAATGCAGGCCTTGAGACACTTTTCCTGTGGAGCTCTCCAGTGCTGGCTGTGGAAGGGTTGGTAACCATTGCATTAGAATTCGGTACATGCAGTTGATTTTAGCTGTAATAAATGACAACCTTCTTTAATATTTTATATTCATTTATAAGCTCTTTTAATATACTGAAGAGCTGCCTGTTAGAACAAGCTTTATACTGTCAATAAAATTTAGGGAAGCATTTAAGCAAATTCACCAAGGCAGCAAACGAAGTATTCTAACTAATTTGATTGAAGGAATTGTATTTACTGCCTGTGGTTATTTCACACCCCATCCCCCTCCCCAATTAAAGAAAGTCTATATGGATGTATTGCACTCAAGTGTCACTGTTTTATTATAATTTTTAATAGTATACAATTAATACTAGAAGCAACATCAAATAACAAATCGCTGAAGATGAACACTGTTGTCAACACATTCCTACATAATTTAAACAATAGCATAGAAAAAGTAATTAGCTTGACAATAAACCAAGCTAACCCCTCTCCATATTTGCTCTTGGGCTGATAATGAAATAATCAGTAAATGAATGCCTGGGAATCAGTGCTGAACGTGTGTGTTGTTTAAATCAGAAATCCTCAAAGTGAGAAGAATGACTTGGATAATAAGTCACTTTTAGTGACTTGATAAATAAACTCCTTTCCTAGGATGGAAACTGGTCACTGGTGAAAACATGATGAAGTTGGAACCACTCTTAATCTTTGGAGAAGCCTTTGAAGGTTTATAAACAAAAAAGGGCAGCATTGCTGTGAGGACTCACAGGAAAAACTTCCCCATCAGCCTGGGATTTATGACAGGGTTAAATTTAGGAGGAATCCTGAAATATTATGGTAGCATTTTGGTAGCTGAATACAACCAAATCACAGTAATTTCACGACCATAAGGCGCACTGGACTATAAGGTGCACTTCCGGGTTCGGGCCAAAATTTTTGTCAAAAGAGTGCGCCTTATAGTTGTGAAATTACTATAAAAATATCCCCTGCTTTGTCTTTCACCTCCCAGTTTTTCCAAAATAAAGGGCTTCTTCCTGTGTCCAGTGAATTCTGAGGGTATGTGAGGATAAAGAATATTGTAGTAGGGTTTCAGAATTTGAGGGTAAAGGGACTTGTGTACTGACAGATCCTACATATTTTTTTGCCTTATTGAATGGCAAGAATTGGGGGGTGTGGGCAAGGTAAAACACAAATGTTGCTGTATATGTTTTAAGAGGATTTTAGGGCTATACTTCTCCTTTATCGTTCACTATTGGCTTAATCTATCTTTTAATAGATTTATTTTTATGCTATTTAGCATGGTAGGTAATTTATGACTTTCTCACTGTGAGCATGACAGACTTCAAATGCTGCTCATCATTCCTTGGTGCTGCATGGTTTTGCACACAGGGTGCAGTTTAGATGTTCATACCCTCGCACAGCAGGTGAACAAAGTGGTTACACACAGCTGGCCCTTTCAGGAAAATAGGTTTTACACATTTCTCTTATGCTAAGTCATGATTGTGGCTTCTGACATAAATCAGTGTGGCACAAGCACATCTGATACTGCTCACACAGCTCATGCCAGCCTGAAGGAAGCTGAGTGATTTTCAATCTGCAATTTCCCCCATTTCTCGTAGACTTCCACCTGCCTCGTTACTGAAAAATCTAATCAGAAATCAGATTTGCCATGTTGTTCTTGTTTTGCAAAAAGAGTGGTTCTGAGGTTTTTCATTATATTTCCAAAAACTTTTTGTGAATCAACCTTGATTTCCCATCGCTATCCACATTTCCTTGAAGCTGTAGATGAGCATTTCAGCTGCAGAAATCAGTTTATCCTGCCTCCCCTTGGGGCACGGAGCCAACCCACGTCCCTCTATTGCATTTTCTTTTTTTTGTGTGTGTGTTTGTGTGAATTTTTAGGAGTTCTTTCCCAATGTTTCCCCCAGAAACCCTTGGAATTTTGATTTTGAGTATTTTACTGCAGATTTTAGGACTTTTTGGGCCATTTTTATTGCTATTTTTTTGGGGGGTTTTGGCTATTTGGATTTTTTTCCCCCTGCTTTCAAGGTTTTTTTCCTCTGAAATCTCTGGAATATCATTGGGCTTTGTGGCTATTTCTGGGTGTTTTAGTGCAGATTTTAGGACTTTTTTGAGTCATTTTTATTGCAATTTTTGAGGCACATTTTGGGCTATTTTAAATCTGATTTTCCCTGGATTTTTTTCCCTGTGTTTCCCAGCTCTTTTCTGGTTTTTCCTCCCTGTAATCCCTCTATCACCATACTTGATAGAGACATTTATTTTATGCTATGGGTGCCCTGAGAGCTTATCTGCAGCACTCCTGCTACCTTTTTTTTTAATCATTACTTTAACTGTGTCCATGTAGAAATTAATTCTTCTCTTTTGCCCATTATACCTCCACAATCTCCCATCCCCCAGCTGCTGATTTGGATAAAGATGGTTTTATAGCAGAGTACAGCCTTGATATGGAAGAGAAATAAAAATCCTGTAATAATAATAAAATAATAATAAAAATTATTTTTTATCCTCATGGAATCTCATGAAAGTTTTGGCTGATATTAAGCACCAAGGTTTTTAAAAAAGAAGAATCAGTAATTTTCATATTTTGAGAGATATTCCAAAATTTGTCTGTTTTTTGTTTTTGGAGAGTTAAAAAAAATAATTGAGCTATTTTACTTCCTTTAAAAAGCTTTTCTATCTTGTTAATAACATCTTTCTTTAGAGCATTTATTTTAAAATCTTAGCAGAAAAATAATTTCATCTGATTTAATCAATTGCTTTCATGGTTCTACTACTCAAAGTAGTTAGTTTTAGATGGTGCTTCTGTGGATAATTCTTCTTTATAGAACTTCACAAAACCAGAAATAAATAATAAGTGAGGAGAGAGGTTTAGTAGCTGAAAGATAAAAGTATTCCTGCAATGAAAAAAACAATTTACTGGGTTTTTTTGTGTGATTTAGCAAATTGATGTAATCTGTATTAGGGTAGCACTATACTGCAGAGGAGCCACTTTTTTTTTTCACTGATATTTGAATGGCTTTTGAAGGTTTAAAAATCCTGAAATTGGAGCTGATGGATTGCATGTTTATTGTAGACTCAGCAGTGAGGAAGGGGTACCTGAGAGGTGTTTGCCTGGCTGTTCTGGGCAGGTGGGGGATGGCCCCAGGGTCTGGGCAGGGAGCTCAGGGTGTCCAGGGGCCCCCTGGCTCTCCTGGGGTTATTTGGGAGAACCCAAATGAAGCACAGCTGCCCTGTTCCACGGTTCTTGTCATTGCTCCAAAGTTTGGGGCAGATGTTTTTGCTTTCTGAAGCCAGGAATCTCTACAGTCATCTCCAAAATCTTGTGTCTGCCTGGGTTGGAATAATTCAGACATGCTGGAGGGATTTGCAGTGCAAAACCATGGTTTAGGGTACCTTTTTCTGTGAACTTGCTTGCTGAAGTCTTTTAAAACACCCTTGAGACTGACATGTTATTCATATTATTCATGCATCATTTAGGATGAAAGGAGCCTTTTTTGATAGTTGCATTTGTTTCCTGAATTGTCATTAGGCTTTTTGTTCATCTTCATTTTTAATACCAGGGCTGGTTGTAAGGTCTGATTCTACAAACACTTTTGGGCAGCTTCCATTGTTGTCTCAGATTTTCACAAAATTCTCTGGATATTCTAGGGCTTTCCCTGACATGTCCTCAGAATCTGAGGGATCCAAGAGCAGCTTTTGGATGTGTTAGGGAGTGCACATGAAACTTGCAGTAAGCTTGAGGAGGAGCTGTGGATGTTGCAGCTCCCCTTTGTTACAGCTCTCTCCTTGTTTTATTCATCAAGTTTGCTCTCAGAGTGGCAGTCATTTAACATGAAGCTTTGCATCCTGCACTGTCACCGAGGCTGTGAGGCAGTCTGTTTAATAATGTTATTTAAGGAAATGCAGACATTCCACGTCTGGCTGCATTATCACAACATGCCAGGGCTTCTCTTCACCCAGCAGCAAGGGAAAGCCACCTTCCCAGCCCTGCTTCAGCAGCAGCACATCACTCAGGGTAGAATCAACACCTGCAGAGCTTTCTGCAGGGCTCAGGGAATCCTCTCCAGGATCATTTCCCTGGCAGTGTCAGCAGATGTTGGAGCCCCTGGCCCAGCTGCCCCCATCATCCCCCTGGAACATCCTTCAGGATGCCCGAGGTACCAGGCTTTTCTCTTTTAATCTCTTGACTAACAGCCCTAAACGGGGTAATTTTTTATTTTGACCTGTTTGCTCTCTGAATTAAAAAGGGCAAATGTTTTTTTCTCAGGAAGAAGAAATGAGTGAGAAGTTTAAAGGCTGTAAACACCTAGCTGTGATAATGACTGGCTTAATTAGTGCAGAGCCCTCCTGGTGTTACTCAGCAGCAAAACAGACTACTAATGGTTGGATTGAAGGAGGATAAATGTGTCTGTCTAATATTGTGCTTCTTTTTTCATTAATTTTGTCTAATTTAGCCAACTGCTCTCTTTTCAGTAGAGTTCAGAGTAAAGAAGTCTTTACCTGTGTAATTAGTGTACTTTTGCACTGGCAGCTCTAATCTCAGGAGTAGCTCAGTGCTCAGCCCACTGACACCAAGTTATCTGCACCTTAGACGGAACTGATGAGTTTAAAGGCTTGGTGGTGTTGGATATCCCAACATCATCCTCTGTGTTTTAGCAACCTGCAGCAGCAGCTGAAAATAAAAAACTTTATAGGGAGCTTTCCTGGGGAAACAGCAACCCAGATACCCAGACTGAAGGATGGCATTGCAAATATGCCAAAACCAATAGAGATAAAGAAAAGCTGAGAAAGAGGGGATTGTTGGCAAGAGTCTATGCAAGTGCTGGTTCTGTACCATTTTCTGAAAAACCCTTTTCCTGTTGCATTTGTTATTTTCTTCTATTGAGAAATGTGGATATAGAAATTCACAATTTAGATACATTTCTGTAAAAAGTAATATCCATAACACAGCAAAGTTTCATATGTTGGCAAATAAGATGTCTTATATTTGCTTAAGTGATTATATTTCAAAGGTTTAAAAAAAACCCTAGATTTCTTTAAGAGTTTAGATATGTTTCATAAGCACATTGAGTGGCTGATTTAAGGCATTTTAAAGCAAACTGAATTGTTCTGTGAGCCTTATATCATCAACTAATGAAAAAAGACAAATCCTAAGGGAATTTCCTAATCTCAGTTAATATTGTGACTAGCTGTATAGCTCTAAAATATGCAGAAACCATTTCTCCAGTTCCCTCTTGCTCAGTTTTGCAGATGTTAAATAAGCTGACTGCACAAAACACTCTTCTCCTCTAAATAGAGATAAACTGTACCTCTCTTCCTTCTATCAGTCTTGCTTTTCTGTAATTTCACAAACTATTCTCTGTAGGCACTATGAAAATTTGTCAGTCTGTGACTGAGATTTTTCCATGGTACATGACTGTTCCATGCCACGTTTATTTGGGTTGCACAGTGGCACAGCTGGGCAGAGCAGAGGTTGGCTCCCTGTGTTTTAAAGGTGTTGGACTCCTGGTTTCAGTCTGCAGCTCCCCAGTGAGTCCCATGAGTGGGAAAACTGGTGATTTGCACCAATGAGTATTCCCTAAAGGCAGGGCTGGAGTTTTGCTTGGCAGAGTAAATGCCAGAATGCAGCCTGAAATCAAAGGGAAAACCTGGGATGGGAGGGTACAGCATGGATGGAGATGGGAAAATGAGGAAGGTGGAAGAAATGGGAGGAGTGAAGGGGAAAACAGGACAAGCTGCTATCAGCTTCTACTCAGCAAGGTTTTAACTGCATGTTTTATTCTTGAGCAACAGCACACACAGGTTCCCAGAGCTGCTGTGCCCTCCTTTGGCATTCTGAGGTGTCACTTGTGCACACTTGTGTCACTTTGCTTCCCCTGGAGGGCTCAGAGTCCCCTTAGTGCCCAGGTCAGCAATGTGGAATGAGCCAGAGGGATGTGACACACCCTGGGTTGTGGGGCTGAAGGTTTGGGGAGGGAAACAGAAAGGTGCAAAACTCTCAGAAAGCTGTGTGAAAATAAATCTCAGGATGAAGAAATGCAAGAATGCTGAAGATGCAAGGACAAGAAACAGTAGGGCTGTGGGCTGTGTAGAGACAGACCTCAGGAAAATGTTAAGCAAGATAGAAATATGTAAGCTTAATAATGAACCTTCATCATTGTTTCAAGCTATTACAAGTGAGCATTGTTCAAAGTAAGATGTACGTGTGGCTTTATTAATTGGCCTGAGCAAACTCTTGTCAGCTTTTAACATTATGGCCAGAAAGTTGTTAAAAGACTTTGTAACAAACAGAACTTGGTCTGCTGTGCCAGCAGCAGAAGCTGTTCCATCTCCCTTGCTCAGCTCTATAAAATGGGACTGATGATTGTGATGGAATAAAGCTTTGAGACAACTGCTCCAACATTCCTGTCCCATTGCTTGTGTACATAGATATTTGTAAATATAAGACAAGAGAAAGAATATCCCAGAACCAACATTTTGGGGAGGCAGCAATGGGCAACCTGCAGGTTCATAGCATTTTCCAGTAGCCTTGTGTGGCACAGATCACACACAGTGCTGAGATGTACACTTCAAAGTCAGCTATTTTTCCAGAACCTTCATCAAGACATACAGGTGCTTGCCTGAAATTCCAAAATGAAGGGGACCACTGCAGCTTCAATATTTTTTTTTTTTCTTTCACAGTGCACCAAAGATTTTATTCAAAATTTCAGTTGGGAACATACAAAAAAATGTGCAAAATAAATTCTCTTGCATTTTTTTGCTTTGTATAGCTAATTTACACTACAGGAAACTGATTTGAATAAACAGTAGTTCGTAATTCAAGGAAGGCTTGGCTGAAAACCTTGGCATTGGGTAAGATATAAATTTAAATGAACAAGTCTGTTAGCCTCCTCAGATGGGCCTGTAACAGAAATCTGCAGGCAGATTTGTAAATAGAGAAGCAACATTAGTCACCCCTGTAATGGAAAATGTCTAATATTGTGCATACATTTATCAGGATAATTAGATTGCAAAAAGTTACCAGATGGCATAGAGGTTTATATGGGTTTCAAATGAATTAAGGTTGTGGGAGCCCACAGAGAGGCTGTTAAAAGGCAATTCTGTACATAAACTGTGAAATATGAAGAAGTAAGCAAAAATATTCTTTGTTGAGGGAATAGTTAAAATAATTACAAAATAAGTAATGAAACTCTGAGGATCTGATTTTTTCCAAACATGAACATTAGCATAGTCTTGTTAACATGCTGTTTTCAGGTTTAGAGTAAAATATCAGTTGGGAAAATGCAGTCCCTAGGCTTAGAAAATGCTCAGAATGCAGAATATAAATACTCTGTCTAGTGGTCAGCTATGTCTATGGAAACAGCTTTGTTCTGTTGATGTCTGAAATTCTCTGTACAGTTTAAATTTTGAAGGTAGTGAATAAGTGCTGGTATTGTTAAACCTGTTTTACTGGTTACTGGGAGTCCTGTGCCTCATCTTTTTGAATGTTAAATAAATCTTGCACCAGTGAAATAGCAGAGGCAGTGATAAGTTTTGACAGCTGCTTGAGCAATAGGGGAGCATCACAGTTTTGGTAACAGATGTGTGTCTTGTGTACATTGTGCTGCCAACATGGGAGATAATTTCATTTATCTTGTCCAAGAGTTAGCTTGAACCTGAGGGCAGAGGCAGCGGAGATGGCACATGAGGATGAGATTTTGAGGAAGGCTGAAATTAAAGAATTGTCAGTCCTGGCCTCTTTTTTTTTTTTCCCCAGAAGATGCTGCTGATACTTCTGTGTTGTATGACAAGCACTGGGCATCATTGCAGTTTCTTGCAGTCTTTCATTCATGCATCCATAATAAGCCAAATAAGTCTGCATGGGATTTTCTGAAGCTGGGCAGGAATTCAGCACAAAAACAGAGGAAACTCTTGGAAATGTATTTTGTTAAAAATGTCCTGCAAATGTCTGGTTTAACATCTCTGGGGAAACTGTGTCAGGTTAGCAAAAATAGATATGTATGTTATTCAGAAACTGTTCCAAAATCATGAGTGTAATGAAGGTAGACAAGTCAGTGTGGGCAACCAACTTTTTTGACATGTTCAGGTTCTATTTCTCTAGAAAAAGTAATCAGTGACTGCACCTGTTTGCTGTGTTTGGGTAGATTTACTGCAGGTTTGTGTCACAGCATATGTGGAGGTCTGGTAACAATTTTTGCAGTGTCTACATTGATATAGTGCTTTTATTTTTCTGTTAAATACAACAGTTGGGGGAGTTGTATTAGATGGCTGGGAGACTGTAAGTCTGACCTGACAATCAGGTAATACAGATTTTTTTTCCCTAGATTCTTTTTTTATTGGCCTTTTTTATGTCTGGAGACAAATCACACTGTGTCCCATCAATTTCATCTGTTAAAATGAAGCTAATGGTAGTGATTTTCCTGCATTAAACTCTTTCATACCACTAATCCAAGCTGCCACTTAAGAGTTAAGTATCACTTATTACTAAATTCCCCACTTCTACAGTGATCCCTGTGCAGAATATAAGCCTTGAGCTCATGCTTCACTGCCTTCCTAAATTGAAATAGACTGAAGCATATGTTTAACATCTGTCTTTAATTGGGGACCTATAGGTGGAGAAGAAGCCACAGAGCATTTCTGGGTCTCTGAATTCTGAATTTCCTTCTTCCCAATGCACACCAAAACTCGTGGTTGCCCATCCTCATGGGAATATTACACAGCCCAACTTTCTCAGCAGCCTTTTCCAAGGGGAGCTGTGTTCACTGTCTGAAAGCTTTATTAGCAAAACCAGCCTGTGAATATATTTAAATACATTGTTAGCTTGCTAGTTTCCTTGCTCTGAAATAGGAAGATAGTCCTGGGCTGTTTATTCAATGTATGTTTGTTTTTGGTTTTTTTTCCAGATTGCATCCATATTTTTCCCCTCAGTAATTCTATTTGTTAATTATTTGTTGGTTTTCAACTATTGGTTTGGCATGGAGGTCTTATACACATGGTAGTGGCAACAGCTGGTTCTGGTCACTCAAACATTTCATACCAGATAATCACCTCCAGCATTAAATACAAAGTCCTGAATTACTCTGTTTATTATTACTGCAGTCTCAGATCCCACATAAAATTGCTTCTGCCCTGCTTAATTGGCAACAGATAATTATAGCAGTTGATGTGACCAAAAAGCAGAAATAGCAGAAAGAAATCAGTGTCACTTTATACTCCTCTTGACAAAGCAGGATAATATATCCTTTATTCTATAGTAGCTGCCATTGTGCTTCTGATGCAGAAAACATGCTGTAACACACATTTTATGTTGCTGTTGTGGTCTGTGAATTAAATATTTGTTAAAATTGTGCCCTTTTAGAAAGACAAAAGAAGTCATATTAAATAAAATGCCAGAACACTGATACTAATGTATATGGAGGGATCTTTTTTTGGTTGCATCAAGGAGCATTCTGCACTTTTAGCAGTGAAACTTTTAATCTGAATGGTTCAGAGAGGCAGAGGCTGTGTGGGATTGGCACTTTGGTCCTGGCACAGCTGTGTGTGCTGGGATGACACTTTGCTACTCACTGTGAACATGCAGTAAACAGAGTTTGCAGGAACTACTTCAACATGAGAGGAAAGTGATTTTCAGAGCTGTTTTTTTCTCACGTCACACATTTATACACACAATTAGTTTCTTTGCTTCAGCTGCATTTTTTTAAAGACTGTTTTGAAAAATGGAAAGCACAGTTTAGTCATGGTCAGTGTTTTCAATGATTTCGTGTTGATACTAGGATATGTTCCACTATAGGCATCAAAATAAATTAAGGTTAAATACCTGCATAGTAGTTATTGAGCAAGATTTACAATAGAAGGCTAAAAATCATGTGTAATTTGAATCCAGATCAGCAGAGATTAGAAAGTAGCTGGCATCTCTGCTTTGAGGAATGACTGACATGCTTCCTTTGTTTGCCAGCTTTTATAAAAGGAATTTACTGCTGCTTTAGAGTATTTTGAAAGCACTAATCTAATTGTTAAGTGGGTAGAAATGTACAGACCATCAGGCTGCTTACTTAGGAAATGAATTTTTTGCAGGGTTGCCATAAAGAAACACAGCACAATAAAGCTTACTGAAATTGCTGCAATGTAACAGAGATTAAATGTATTATCTTCAATGTGACAGCTACATTTTGTTCTCTGGGGAGTGTTTTGAAGCATTTTTTCCCTGCCAGAAAAAAAAAAATGAAAAAACAAACCACCAACCCTTTTGGTGTGACACATTGAAGTTTCACATAAGAAATAATAGTGTAAAATTAGTAGACCTCAGCATGAATAATTCAGGATTTCTAATTTTATCTGAAGCTTGTCTTTGCAAATTAAGTTAATGGTAAACTTAATGGTAAATACTGATTTGAATGAAATAATAGACTTCTTTCTCATGAAAAATTTAAATACTGAGACCAATTAGAGAAATTAGATGAGAGAGGACTGAAGTTCTTAAAATAATCATTTTATTTATACTTTTACCCAAACCATCTAGTAATTGACCCACGTGGCTAATAAAAAGAACAGTTTAGTTTGAAAGCAGAGAAGAGTATCTGGTGACATTAAGTTGTCCCTGTGCCATGTAATTACTGAAACCATTTAGTGACCTCACCTGGACTAAAACCAGTGTTTGTGCACTTGAACACAAGTTACAAGTTTTAGAGGAATCTGAACTATTTAATATTCCTGCCACAGGGAATCCAATGAGCAGTGAAGAAAGACAGGCACTGAGGATTCTCCAAACCAGACTGGCAACTCCTCTAAAATTCCCAAAGGCCTGTTTCTGGGTCCCTGTTAGGAAGAAATAAGTGCCTTTAAACATTCCAAGAAACTCCAGCTACTTTTAGCTCAACAGAGTTTTTACTTTTAGAACAAAGCAAATCCAGGTGGGAATAAGCATGGACCTGTTGGAGGGTGGTGTCTATTTTGTTGAATTAATTGTCTTTTTATAGTGGGTAACATAGCACTGTTTCACAGGTGAGGAAACAAAAAAGTAATCCATAAGTCCATAAATGTCTTTTTTACTGAGAAAAGTTTTTGTGGTGGCTGCCTTCTCTTACATGGTGCAGCCCTTTTAGGAACTTTTTCAGGACATGCCCCTGTTGGCAGCCAGGAACCTGCTGACTAAAAGCTTATCTTGCAGGAGGAAAGCCACAGGCAGCAAGCCCAGAGTCTCAGATGTGAGAAATTGAAGTTTTATGCTCGCTAATATAGCTGATACCTCACTGGAAGATACGAAAAATTCTTTTCAGAATACTAAAATAAGCTCACTAGAGCCCTATGCACCATTTCAGAAGCATGTGAGGCCGTGGAGGCTTCTGTTTCATGCGAGCTCTTTATTTTTCTTCCATGTTCCACCCTTTTCATTTTTTCATTTCTGGGAGGAATATGTTATCTTCCTGGGTCTCTGATCTGAGTTAATTTATGCAGCAGAGTAAAGCACAGAGCTGGCTCCCAAGGAGGTGGAAGATGTATCATTGACTGTCTCTGTCCCAAGCTGACTCTGCTATTTATTTTGCTAATAAGCACAAGGTGCATGTGGAATACTTCCAAACCTTCTCTACTGATATCCCTCTCTAGGAAAGTGATCTGTAAAGCCCAAATGTCTGCTTGTACAGTCAAAACCAGGCAATTTTGAATGGGGGAGTAGTCCAGTGGATAGATCATGACTTGCCTTTAAGCCTGTTTGTAAATGTGTAGAAGAAAAGCCCTAATTATTGGTTAGGTGTGTTCATAAAGATATACATATACAGATATAGTAATGGCAATGCTGATGCACATACATGCAGATCTAAGAGTGGTGAATTAAAACTTTATACTAAAAGGAGAGACAAAGACCAGTAAATACACTGTCCCTAAGTAATCTGCATAGCAAACTGGCAATAATTGAGGCTTGAGAAACCTGCTGGCAACTAGTGGAATTATTTTTGGCATCCTCTGCATTCTGAGCATGTATCTGTAGCTTTGTTTTTTATGTTCTCTGAGCCCTGTGCATTTTAGTGCCCAGAACAGCAGTAAATTGAGTGTCTGACAGCTCCTGAAATGCGTGTTCTGCTGCTTTCGGTTGAACACGCTCTGAAATCAATGCAAGAAAATGTACAATTTTATACATGTTTAATACCTCTCTACAAGAGAAGGTCAAATGAAGTGGAACATTTTGTTTGCAGTGATCTCAGTGGTGGTGGTGGCAGGTGGGAGCTGTGTGGATCAGATAAGGCTGAGATGCTCTGGCAGTGCCTTGGCAGCTTTGTGCCCGGCGAGGGGAGGGGTGCACATAAAGAACATTAATAAATTAACCTGTGCACTTAACCTGCTGCTTGCAAATTCAATATGCTCCACTTAATTACTTTATGTTGAATTAGAAGATTTAGTTTGAAGCAGCCTAAGTGTTACAGCCCTGTTTTGTGTTCTGTGGGAAGCACATCAATACACACACACAACATGTTCTTAAGGCTTCTTCCTCTGGATGGCAATAACATCTAAAACATCTGCTTCTAAATACAACATTGGTCAAAAATGGATCAGGTAATCCAATACATAGAGTATGCATGGGATTTAATTGACTTCAGCAGTATAAATAATAGTGAAGCTAGCTAAAAGCTGCTCTGTAATATTATACACAGATTTTAGAGAGGAATGGAGCTTGTGCAATGTATTTAATTCTTTTAAAGCTTTATTAAATAACTTTGTTTTGCTCTTTCTGCAAGAAGAAAAGAAAGTTCCACTAGCTTCACTTGGCAGCAAGTTCCCTGAAATACATTGGGGGTATGAAAAGGGAAAAGACAGGAATGTGTTTCACTTTATTTTCTTATTTAGGACAAGCAGGTCTCATAAACAAAATTAACAATTATTGGCCAAATATAGTGGGTGTTACAAACTTTTTTGTCTTTTTCAGGCACTGAGTATCTCGGGAGAGAACTAAATCTAAACTTTCAGGTACAGGGCATTAGAGCTTCTGAAAGGAAATTATTTTCATTGCCAGTGACTACCACTTCTTTGGGTTTTAATCTGGTTTTCAAACAGCTTGAACGCCCTCAACTGTGGTTTTAGGGTTTGGATTCAAAGTAAAGTCTACATGGAAAAGTTAAGATTGCTGTGCTGAGCTGCAGTTTTGTCCTGGCTTGCTGATGTTGCAGAGATCAGACCTCTTCTTAGATCTAACAAACCCTATATTTAAAAGATCAGGGGTGGAGAGATAGAAATTTTACTAACCTATTAAACTTTTGTTTATTGGAAGTTACAGTGCATTCTGGGTGAGCCAAGAGAATCAGTCACATGGTTTGCCCTCTTTATAAGGGAACCACATCCTCTTAGGAGGGGAAATGCAGTTTTTCTGACAGACCCACTCAAAGTACTTGTATAGACTTCTTTTATCTTCAGTGACTCTTGCGGAGGGAGACCTGTGGCCCCTTTCCTCCCCACACCAACAAACCATTTTATGGTGCTGAATAGATGTCATACATGATCTAGGAATAAAGAGCCAAAAAATCTCTAACTCTTAGAGGGAATCTTACCATTTATAGCAAGTATAATCGGAGTTGTGTATAACTGCAACAGGAATTATTTTACTTCCTTTGATACTCCTGCAAAGTCTCAGCAAGTACAATTTCTTTGGTGTGAGAAGTGAATTGTTGGATCCATTTTGCCCTGCTGATACCTGAATGGTGCTGAGTTCTGCAGAGAGTGGAAAAGCTGCCAAGTTTACCTAATGGGTTCTTAACTGTTTTTCTAATTCAATACTTACAGCAGAAAGCTTTGCCTACTTCTCTTTCACACCAACAGCGCTCATGGTGGCTGCTTGGAGCCCTGCTTTAACAAAGTGTTTGATCACAAGAGAGAGTTTGCTTAAACCAGTAGTGACCAATTTCTGTGTGTTTTCTGGTTTTCTCTTCTTAGACCTCAGGTACATATGTGTCACTGTGTAAATCCCAAACATTTCACCCAAATCCTTGTTCTCCAGACTTGGTTTAGATGTAGTAGAAAAAGTTCAAGGTGTAGGACACACAGGGAAGCCTGCCATGGAGGCATTGTTCTGCAGTTCAAAGATCAGCCTTTGATTTCATTTTTGGGCAGAAGAGGGCTTTAATAAATAAATAAATTACTTATTTAAATAAATAGGTAAGCGAACATTCTCTGTGGAGCTTCCTGTCTGAGCTGAATCCTACTTCCAATAGGCTGCTCAGCACAGAATTTGGACTGCACTCTGGCAGATGCAGAGCTCTTAAAACTTCCACTCCTTCATATGACCTAATAAACTAGAGAAGATCCTCTCTATCTCTCTACCTACGTACCTATGGGGTTTATGTGGGTGGACTTGATGCCTTTTTCAACCTAGAAATGAAGCAACACACAAGATAATATTAGGATGGGAGGTAATATAAAAGTGGATCTTTGTTGGAGCTCCAGGGGCAATTATGGAAAATGTTCACAAAAGCCCCAACCCCACAGGCGTGCATACAATTTCATAATTTTGGTAAATTAGCAATTAGGAGCACAAGTGGTAATGCAACACCTCCCAGCCCAAGCCCCTTCTAAGCCCTCACCCCCCTCAGATGAGTCTGTGCTTTGTTGATGAAAATGTGTCTGAGGAGCTGGTTTTTAAGAATAAAGATAGGAAAGGGGCTTTGGAACATGTTTTGTCTTCCTATCTCAATAAAGGGGATGGAAAAGTAGTGGGGAAACTAGCTAGAATACAATAATAGCTACAGAGCTCCAAATATATGTGTGTGAAGAATATAGAGAATACATACAAGAAAAAAAGACAAAAATCAAAATTACATCAAGCCTCCTTCCTTCAGTGTTGGTCATTTGCATCCTCTGGCTTTGCTTGACAGGGATTTTTCCTTGCTTGTGATTGTGGGTGGGAGTACCAGGACTTCCCATAGACCTTGAAACTACTGATGGCTTTTAAGCAAATCCAAGCCAAGGAAATGTTATTGCAGGAAGAGAAAGCATTTGGTCATCCCATTGGGATATCAAGCTCCCCATCTCTTTGAGGTTTGATTGGTACTTAAATTGCAGCTTAACCTGAAAGATTTTGCACTAAAGCAGATCAAAAATTCAATGCATATATTTTTCTGTGCTTTCTTTGCCTGTCTTAAAACCCTTTAAAAATTCTGCAGGGAGTGGCAGGATCCTGGCAACCTGCATGGCCAAAAGGTGCAGCCCCTGCAGATGCAGCTGTGCTGTGCCAGAGCAGCTTGTGGGGTTCTTCTGCTGCTGTGGTTTGATACCATGGCTGAAACTGAGCCACAAAGAGTCTGGGTTTGATCCATAAATTGATGTGGCTGAAACAAATTGTGCTGATGGCAGCAAAGGGAAGGCTCTGCCTAGGAGGGTAGCTGAGGTGAAGGAAAAATCCTGGGCATCATTCAGCCTAGCTCAGCTTCCAGGATGACACTAAACTGCTGCTGCAATCCTTAGGGGAAAAATGGAGTTTTGTGGCTCAATTGTTCTCATACTTTGTGTCTGACTTTAAGGTTGCTGAAGATTGGAAGCTATTAACATTTTTTTTTCCCCCCCAATATTATATATTTTGTTAAAAGGAATGTTCTAAACTGCTAGTTTTCTAGCAGTAAGGTATTCACAGGTGGTTATAACTGGTAGGTGATTTTTCAGGAGATACAAATTTGAGTTATTATTCTGTTATACCTTAAATGGCTTAGAATTTAGGATCTTCCAAGTATGATCCTGAAAATTTTTTTTTCCCCATTTCCCCCCCGCCTCATATTAGGGTGGATAAGGCCTCATTTGCAACAAATTACTTTTAAAACCAAAGTTCTTTTCAGCCCCAGGAGATGTACATGATTAGAGAGTTACTAAGCACTTTAACACAATCACTCAGGCTGTAAGAAAGAAATATATTAATGGAAGAAGATCAGCAACAATCAATAATTTGCTGGAATACCTCAGAGAGGGAAAAGAAGCCCCTCTGGCTTTTAATTTTGGAATCAGCATTAAGATGTGCTGAGTACTCATGATCCTCCAGGGATTTGCCTTTCACTATTAACAGCAAATAGGATGATGTTGTTTCTAAAAAGGTACATCTGTCAAGGATGGAAGGAAAATGGCAGAGATTTAATTCTTGATTTGGAAAAGCCTCTGGATTGATGTTTTGAGTTCAGTTTCATAAATGAGACTGGTTAAGGTAAGCAGAACAAGAGAGACATGACTGCTTCTTTTGTGACCATGAGCTTTGAGTGACAAAAACAAAATAATGTGATGCTCCCTCCTCCCAGTACAATTATCTGTGTGATGTAATAATTGCTTGTATCTCAGAGTGTAATTTGGAGTTCTCTGAGAGTGTTTTTCAGTACTTCCAAAGCAGTGGAGATGATCTGGTAATAGAGAATTTGTCCTGAATTTTCTCACTGGGCCCCAGTGTAAGATGGGGTCAGTCCCATTTGTGCTGTGGGGCAGGGGATCTGCTCATGCACATACACCAAATACTGGTGTGCACACCTATTGAAGAGATCACAAAAACCAAAATGTTTTTATTTTTAAATTTATTTATTTTAAAAACCAAAATTTATTTGGCTCCAGAAAACCATTCTGGCACAAAGAGCTTACAGAACCACTGCACTAAGTTCCTTCTTCCTAGTTTTAATATTTTATGTCTATACCTACATAGTGGATTGCATATGTGATAGGCAATAATTTACTGAATTACAATGCTGTGGTTCAAAAAACCCTGAAGTTTTGCAGGTAAAGAAGTGAGAAACAGAAACATTAAGGATTACTGAAATGGTCTGAAGTCTAAAATGTCAGAATTACTGAGTGCCATTTCAATATTTTAACTCTATAATCCTTTCTATATGTGAGAAGTTCTGTATTCTCCTTTTCTGGAAATCCTCTACTAACACACTAAAAAGATGTCACAGGCTCTTCAGGCTGCCAGGAGGAGGAACAGTAAAAGGGAGTTTGGTGTAATCTCCCTTCATTATTAATTTGTTTAAATATACAATCTGGCCAAGTTTTATCTTCTTTGTAATCCTCCTTTTGGATAAGACTGTGTATTGCTTATTCCCCTAGAGAGCATTTCTTAATGGTGTGTCTGTACTGGAACAAGGACTTCCATTAATATACAAGGAATCTCTGTTTTAATTTTTTGTTGTCTCTGACCCATTCCTTAGGTTTTACCTGACTTGGCAGGATCTCCCTGTTCCTCTAGTAGGCAAAATGATTGCCAGCAAAGCAGTAAATGATGTATGCAGAACTCATCTGAAGGTATTAAAATGTCTAGGAGGTTGTGCAAAATGACTGCAGGTGTGAGTTCAGGATGGTTTGGCTCTGTGAGGCAAAGCAGTCAGCTGTGACACAGGAAAAGGCTCCCTCAGCCTGGTGGGGTAGCATCTCTTTTCTAAAAGTCCAAGAAGCATTTAGGTAAAAGGAACAGGTGGTTACCTGGTTTTGGTTTGGAAAATGGTATAAAACTCACAACTTACTGAATTTTTGCTGCACAACCTCTGCCTAAATTAACAGATTGGAATAACATATTAAAAAATCCCAAGCCTAGGCAGGCATTGTTTTGGCAGTGCTCAAACCCTTCCAGGCTGTAGCAGAGCAGGAACTGCAGGATTGCAGAGATCCAGTTCCTTATGAATGCACTGGTTTAACAGTGGGGCTAGCATGAGCCCATGGCCACTATAAACAGAGATGCCATTGGTGAGTGTCTTCAGTGTCCCCTTTGGGCTAAGATTTCTTCCTCTCAGGCTTGGTTAACAGACTTCCCATGCAGGCAACCCATGGTCTCAACTGTGGCCTCCAATTTATTTATTTATTGCTGTATTTAGGTTTATTTTTAGAAAGCAGGACATAACTAGCATTGCATTCTTTGAGTCCTGCTGCTATGTTCTTTTTTAGGAGAATATTCAGTTCTATATTTTTAACTTTGTCTCGGGCCCCCCTGTGCTCCAACTGTGGTTTTTTTAACACTTAATATCACTTTGCATTACATTCCTTTACAAATCAGTGTGCATCCTGGTGCCCTGCATTAAACCTAATGACCCTCCATGTAGCCAGAGAAAATCAAATCTCTATGAGGACATGGAGGAAGCACAAATTCCATAGGTTTGAATATAATAAATTGAAAGAGATGTGTCACAGAGGTTTACTGAGTTGAGGTTAAACTGACTGAGCAAAAACCTGGGAGCTCCAAACTGACTCTTGCAGCAATTTGATTCCTTAGGAAGTAGAAAGAAATCAATAGAAATTTAGTCATCCATTTTCACAAAGGCCCTACTTCATTTTGGTTTCAACCTTCCTGGCCAAGTTCCTGTCACTGTTAGGTGGATCAGAGTGGCATTTGTCTCTAAAAATAAATAAGAGTTCTCCTTGCCCTTCCATCTACAAAAGCTTGATGTGATTTTCATTCTGGTATTCAGAAAAGCAGTCCACTTTCTAATTCAACAGATGCTTTACAGAAATGTTTTTGATATAATGCAGTTAAAAGGTATTTATTTTCTTGTTTTTCCCATTGTGTGTGTACATGTTCCCTCTGTTCCTCTAGTTATTCCAACGTACAGACACTTGTGCATTACAATTAGAGACAACATCATGGTGTCAGGCTCTTACAAGTCCTTGTTTTGGCTGGCAAACGTGTGCCATAGTGCTCTGTTAGCAGGCAGAGAAGTGCTGGTTAGGAAAAATCCTCTGCAGAGTGTGAGAGCCCCTTTGGCAGCAAGTGGATGTGCTGTTCCACTCTGATTTCCAGCCCAGGTCTCCCCACTCCAAATCCAGGGCTGGTTTGTGTTGCATTAGAATAGGAAGCTCTTTATAAAAAAAAAAAATGTAATGAGGAGGTTACAGGATTTATGACCATCAATATACAGACTCCTTTGTAATGTATTTTTCTGGAGGTAATGAGGCCACCTTGGAAGCTGCTGGATCTCCTTTCCTCTGTGGGGCTGAGAACCCCTGGAACCCTTGTGAGTTGGCAGCCTGGTGCAGCCTCAGCAGCTCAGCACACAAGAGACGAGCTCTCCTGAAGTAATACTCTCTTCTCCTAGTTTTAGAATAATTTCTAGAAAATCCATAAAAATTCAGCAATTAAAAGTGTGCTTTTCAGCTTTCCCTGCTCTTCTAAACCAGGGATTTATTAACTTGCCGTGATGTTTTCTAAAGCCTTTGTGTGTGCAAAGCAGGAGCTTTGAGCACAAGCACCACAAACCAGCAAGGCAAACAGCACTTCAAGCCAGAGTCAAGGAGGAATTTCATGCTGCTGTTGCAATTATGTGCTTTCCAGGCTTTGGTACCCGAGGTAAATTTTCCATTCCAAATCCTGTTTTCAACCTCTCTGAAGAATAACACAGCCCACCCCAGGAAAAGGAAAGTACTGATGATAGATTTAAGGATCAAGTAGAGCTTTTGGCCCCTTTGTTGATTTGGTTTTGTTTTGATCAGTTTTTCTTCTTCACTTAAGGAAAAGGTAGGGAGGAATAGTTTATAATAACTTTATAAACTTTTCTAACTCTTTAGAATAACTTTATAGACTTTTATAACTTTATAATCACCATCCCTGGATGTGTTTAAAAAAAGACTGGATGTGGCACTTGGTGCCATGGTTTAGTTGAGGTGTTAGGGTGTGGGTTGAACTTGATGATCTTGGAGGTCTCTTCTAACCTAGTTACACTGTGATAACTTTTTTTACTGGCTTTTTTTGGTGGAGTTTGTACATTTTGAGATTAAACTCTGACCCTCTGAACTTTGTCAAAATCTGGAATTTAAAATGCATACTTTTTATTTCCTTTTGAAAAAATAACAATTTGGTTTTTATCTAAAATACCTCAGGCTGATGATTGCCGAATTTTATGTACTGCAAATATGATCTTGTTGTTTGCTTCTTGAAGTGTTTGATAAAAACCTTGCTTTTCTGCAATTGATTTTTGAGTTTTAAAAAATGAGAATTTAAGATTACGCTGCAAATATTTAATATGGGAAAAGTTAAATGGTGGCAAGAACTAAAAAATGTGGATGTGGGGGTTTTCTTTACCATGAAGCTGCACAGATCTGGAACTGCTGCTTTATGATGTACTCTGACAGTATTTTGCACAATTCTTGCCAGTGCTTTGCTTTGTATGTGGGTAAATGTAAAAAATGTGGTTCTGAAGATCTTACACATGCAAAAGAAAATTGTTGACCAGTTGTGGTGTTGGAAATATGTTTGTAGTTTTATTTAAGATAAAACTCGGTTATCTTTTTGAGGAAATAGATATTTTTGATGGGGAAGCATAAAAACTGTATTGATAGAATTTTAGTTCTCTGAATTTTTAGCTGCTGTTGATGCTCCTGCTGTGTTGTTCTGAGGTAATTTCACTCGGAAAAGCACTGGGTTTTTTGTGCTGCAGACAAGTAAAACCTTTGAACTGTGGAGAGGAATATGAAGGGCTTGATATAGGCACCAGATATCTCCTAATAATTTACTCAGTCTAGCAAATCCTGGTACCAAAGATGTGCAGACATTGGATTATTTCACTTAGACATTTTTTCAAATTAAAGTGGAACTTATGGAAATTCATAAACAATGTGGGTTTGGGTGTGTATATTTTGAAATTATAGAATGGGAAATATCTGTGTCAGGTGGGAAATAATTTGAAAAAGAAACTCTACCCTTTGCTTTGTTTTCTTACTGCTTTGAAAATTTTAACAAAGTTAACCAGAAATGAAATTTTTGACATGAAAATGAACATGAGAAGTTTTCTTTTTTTGTGCCACAAATTAGTTGGGATGGGTGTAGTTTTCCTCAAAGCTTTTCTAATGCATTTTTGAGAAAAGCATTTTATACTGACCTAATCAGAGAGAAATTGCAAAAAATTTAATGTATGGATAAAATCCTTCTTCATCTAATACCTGACAGAATTTTTCCCCTCTGACTGCAGTGCAGCAGATTTTTTTCCCCTGGATGTATTTGTTATCATGTACTAATGTAGGAATAAATAGTAGACCCAAGTCGTAGAATTTTGTCCTCAGACTTTGACAGATACTAAAATATGACTCATCATTTCTAGTTAATCCTTTCCCACTGCTTCTCTCTGATTTTATTTCTCTTTTTTCTTTTTTTGTGTTTCAAATTTCCAGACACATTGTTTGAGTTACCTGTGGGGCAGAAAGTTGTATCCTCAAAAGTTCAATTTCTCAGCAAAAGCATCTCTTTGAGATGAAATTAAGTGGGGTAGTTATGATGGCCTTACAGATGTGGATTTTAGATTTTAAAACAGAAGTTTCTCTAGCTTTTCCTCCTCTTTTAATACCAGTAGTTAATCAGTGTTTTCAAACTCACTAACCTTTTACCTGGTATTAGATGCTGATGAGACCTACTGTGATCATCACCATCATTTGTGCCCTTTAAAAAGGGCTGAAAACTTGTGTGGTTTTGATATCCTTGTCAAACAGCACCAGCTAGAAATGAAGTTGAAAATCAATATAGTTAAACAAGACTGGGCATATTAAGATCTCTGGGTAACTTCTCTGATCTCTATGGATCCGAATGCATAATTGGCATTAATATTGATAGAAGTGATGGGCTTTAGCTCAAGGACACAAGACCCAACAGGAAATTAAATATTCATAAAAAGAGTGTTATAATTAGCATTCCAGGCAGCATCTTATTGAAAATTTGCCATAGTTTAATCCCATCTTTGGAGGTAATGGCAATCTTTTCACTATGTTGTGGGCTGGATTCACTGGAAAAAGTGGGTACAAAGTGGGAATTCCTGGAGAGACATCTGTCTTCAGTCTGTAACTCTCATAATAATTAGATGTTTCTTCTTTCAATCCATCAGGTCCCCAGGACATGGATGAAGTGGGATTGATGCAAAAATTGCTTTGGCTTTAGTCCACTTGTTTGGTTTTTACTAAGTTCAGTTGCTTGCAAATTAAGAACATAGTTTGTTTTTTGAGGGTGGCAGTGTGCACTAGAAATTTCAGTGTTTTTAAGGCAAGTAGGGGGTACTAAATTGTGCATGACTGATGTATGCATAGATAAAATCCATGACATTCACACCTTTTAGACTGAGTGGGATTTATTATAGCTAAAACATACCTTGTACTATTTTGAAAGTTGTATTATTTTAAGGACAGTTTGTAATAGCTGAAACTTGTACAAATTATTTCTGGTCAACTCATCTTTGTGAGCAAGATCATCTCATACTTGATCTTTTCCATTTTGATCAGTATCAACATGTCAGCTTTGATCTGCTTCTTCCAGGCTGGCTGGCAAGGTGCTGCACAGGGCACTGAGTGTGGCGTCCATGGAATTTCCTTGCTGGTGTTTTTAAAATCAGCCTGCCTGATTTGTATGAGATTAGCTGTTTGGCAGGGCCTCAGTGCACTCACCCACATTTTCCAATCTTGCCTGCATGAGATGGGGAAACAGCAGCATGGCAGCTCCTCTTGTTCTCCTTTGTCTGTCTGACATTATTGGTGAATGTGTTATTTATATGGATGTAAAATTGGCCAACCTGTAAATTATTCAGCAGATAAAATGCCAGTTTTACATTAATTTCCCTAGAGGTAATTACACCATCACAGAACAAGAGAATAGTGGAAAAGTTCACTATAGCACAAATCACCCCAGTGCTGGAACAAATTGAGTTCTGTTTTGTGTAGGAGTGAATTTGGTTACACCTGTGGGTTTTCCTTTCACTACTGTTCTATTTTGTGAAATTTTAAGAAAAACCCAACAAATTACTCTGTAACTTGTGTAGTTAAAAGCATGCAGATGATTTTGTGGACTCAAGTCCTGTGGATGGATATTCAGTCTTTCTGTGTATAGGAGATACCTAATACAGAGGGAAGCAGTGTTTCCCAGAGTTTGACTTTTGGACTCCTATGAAAATGAATTGTACCAGAAATCTGTAATGCTTAATAATTGTAAGATTTGCATGAGTAAAACATGAAGAGGAAGAAAAGGCTGTGGAAACACCAGAAAGAAAATGTGGCAAATGAGGAAAAGTTCAATGGTACACAGAGCACCAAGACCTCAGCACAGGGACATGAAGGCTTTGAAGACACTGAGATGGGGAAACAAAGGACAGAGCAAAATAATGAACAGGTAGAAGATGTCAGGAATTGATGAAGGGAAGAAAAAGAACATTACTACAACTCTGAGATGTAGTAATCCAAATAAAGGGGCAGAGGACAGTAAATATATGAAAATGTGCACAATAGCCTGTCCTTTGTGAGGACAGCCCTGGAGAGAGAAAACCCTGAGAGCTGGTGTCTCCTCTGCTCCATGACAGGATGGGTATTACTGCAGGGCAGGCCATTGCAGTGCAGGTGTTTCTGTGCTTGCAAATGTGTGGGTGTGAAAAAATAAGTGAAAATCATTTTATTCAATCTTTTAATGTAATTTATTTTTAAGTGTTAAGTTTTCCCCTCTCTTACAGAGGCTTTTCTCCATTCATCTTTGTTGTCAAAATATGGCTGTGATATTCCAAGCAAATATTACTATAGCCTCAACAGCTGGCCTGATTGATCTATAAATAATAACAAATTCCACTTTACTGCTGGGGAGTCTGCTGTTCAGACAGCTGAATGCATATGGGTTTAAGAATGATGGCTCAGTAATGTCTGTAATGTGTTTTATGTAGCTATGTCACAATTACAATTAAAAGGTGTGGAAATGCCAAAAGCTTGGTATTTCTCTGAAGGCCAGCAAAACAATTTTTTCCCTCTCCTTTCTGTTTTTGTTCAGTTGTGTTTGGTTGAGCATCTCTAATTACAATGACTTTTAAAAGTGCACTTGCACAGCTAATCTTCCTGTAGCTTTTTCTCCTAGTTAGATGAGTAACCACAGAGCTCTTCCTGTGAAATATATCAAATGTGGAATTGGGCTTTGCTCCTTGATTATAGTTCTCCAGCTACATGATAATTACAGGTTATGATTACAGGTATCAAAATTAATTACCACATTTCAGCTGCACTGTTTTCTACAACGATGCTGCTATTTACATGACATTGTACAAATGCTTGGAAATAGATTGACAGAAAATACAAGAAAATGTCACTTCTCATGGAGTCTTTGCTTGGGATTCAGTCAGCATCTGAAGGGTGAGGGATGATTGAGGAAACAAGAATAAGTGTGGAGCACCCAACGTGATTCAGTGCAGCTCCTGGCCAGAGCAGTGGCACACTGAGTTTTGCTGTGTGTACAGAGCAGTGCTTCTGACAATGGCATTGCTAAATGAAGAATTGGGGAAGATGAAAAAGTTATTTCAGAACCTCCAGGCTTTTAGAGGTGGCTGCTTGAGCAAAAGTCACAGAGAGGCAGGGCTGGCTTTGGTTTCCTGACATTTGCCACTTTTTCTTCCTCAGCAGCTCTTTGCTGGGACCACAAACACACTCCCTGTAAATACAACAGATGTGTGTGTACATTGTTTTTTTCTGACTGTTTATTCACTGTCAGCTCTTTAAAGTGGTGACTAGCCCTATCCCTGGGAGGCCAGGCTGGACAGAGCTTTGATCAGCCTGGTCTAGTGGGTGGTGTCCATGGAAGGGCATTGGAGCAAGATGGTTTTAAGGTCTCTTCCAACCATAATAATTTTGTGACTCTAAGACTGTATAACCCATATATTTAGCATTTTATTTATGTTTCTTGATTTGATTGACTTTTTTTGCCTTTATGTAATACTGCCTTATTTGCATGTGGTTTTTTTATGTTAGCTCTCATTAAAATAAATGAGGGTACTTTTCTCATTTGAATGGCAGTTAGTGTCAAAACAAAATTTGTTAGAATCTATTCTGCCTTGTAATGAAACTTGCAATGCTATATTAGCTGCATAACCAAGAACATTATGAAAATTAACTACTGCACCTGCTCAGTACTTAATATTCATTCTTGCAGAAAAATACCTGGCTCATTTCAAATATTTCCCCTACAATACCCAAAGACCTATTCTGAGGATGCTTGGTAGAACAAAATCTAGTCATTTTAATTTAGTGTCTCTCATTAATTTTAGGGAGCAGACACAACCTCAAATTAGGCTGCAGTCATATTTTGTGAGGTTCCAGTATGCAAAGCCATTTAATGAATTTCAGTGTTTTTCTGATACCTGGATGTACTAAATTTTATGCTGCTGAGATCTGAAGCCATTCAGCCAGTGACTCTGAAAATCTGTTTATAAAGCAAGCACCAGCCCAGCCTTGTGTATCATACTGCTACTATGAAAAAAAAAACCAAAAACAAAATAATAGCATTTGAGGTTAATGATTCTTTTATTTAAATGAGATGTCACTAAGCAGATATTAAGTATAGAGAGCCTTGACAAGTTTTTATGTATTTTAATCCCAAGCCATGGTTACTTGCAGAGCATTGAAGATTACACAGCATTTCTAAATACACCTAATCCCCAGAGTCACTGGAGCTTGTGACATGTTATCAGCAATCTTATTAAATCTGCAGAACTCCTGTCTGACTTGGCCTTGCCACACTCTGTGAGCAGGTAACAGTCTAGAAGGGCAGTGATGTGTCTATAGCAGAGTCCACAAAGAATGGTGGAGAAATGAAGGAACATGTGTGAAACAGAGATGCTTTGGGGCCATGACTGCCTGTTGTCCTGGCTCACATTGTGCACACCTGTGTGAGTAGTGCAAAAAGTACAAAAAGCCCTGGGTTGTCTCTGCAGCTGAGCTGTGTGTTTGAGATGAGCCAAGTGACACAGAGGGTCTGCAGCTCAGCAGCCTCCAGGGCACTGTGGGGACAGAGCCAGATGAGCAGTGCCACAAACCCATTCCACTGCCAGGCACAGGGTCTTGCCTCAGAGCACTGAAGATTTCTACACAGATTCTGGAGCAGTTTTCTTTTAAGTGATACCTTGGAAGCTCCCTGTGCACTAGCATTGGGTTTGCCATGTGTTTTCCCCTTGACTGCATTTTTTTTTTTGTAATGACAACATTATTATTTTATTGTGAAATACCCTTCTTATCTGGCATTGCTGCTACTCTTTTGTCATGGGTTTGTTCGTGGTGCGATGGTTTCTTTTCATTCTTCCACATGACAAACAGTTGTTTAACTACCTTCACCCTTAAGAATGCTGCTTCCCCGCTTCATTTTTCAAAGCATTATTCAGTTTCTCCTGGCTGGTGTTTTTTTATAAAGTCTGTAGAAGCGTCTTCCACCTCTCCCACCTCCTCTGCAGTTTGGCCAGTGATTAGTCCTCCTTTCTGCTGTCACTTGGGACAGTTTCTATTTACAATTTTGATCAATGGGTACATGCATTTACTGCTGCAGCTTTTAGCTTTCAGTCACCTTGTGCAACCAGTGCAGTTCCCTTTGCCCCAGGGTCTGGGTACGTGGCTCTGCAGCAGCCTTGGACTCTCCCTGTGTTAGCCAGACAGGTCTCTGGGGTCATTAATGTTAATTTATGTCTCCCAACAATACAGGTGAAGCTTGCAGTAGTAATAGTAGTAGCAGTAATATAAATTAAAATAAAGAAATCAATACCAAGGAACCCATCTCTTCACATCATTATCTAAATTGCACTTAGAAAATCTTCACTGATTCCATTCATTTTCTTCTCTTCATTTAAACATTTAAGTGGTTTTTTTTCTTTTTTTTTCTCATTTCTATTATTAGAACTTAGCCAGTATTGGGCTTTTTTTCAATGCCATATTATTCTGCATTTTATGTACCCTGATAACAGTTGAATGTGGAACCTGCAGGGAGCTGGTTTGACACGATACTTCAAAAAATGAACCCCCTTGAAAGAGAACAAAAAGTGCATTTTCTTATGTACTGGGCTTGAAAATGAGAAACCAGGCTGTGATTTGAGGGGTTGATGTGTGACAGTGCTCGAGGTATTTTTGATACAGCTGGTGGAGACTTTTTTCATGTGTGGCAAAAGGCCTTAATTATTCTTATGAGAACATGAAAGGAATATTGGCCTCAGTTATCACCTGTGGCATATTGCATTTTAAGAAGCTGGAGAATTAATATATGCTAGAGAATATCTCAACTTCCAGCAGTGGCATTCCCTAATTGAATAACTGGAATAAATAACTCAGGGAAAGAAAGTGGGAACCACTTTTCTGAATGTTTTCTCAGTTCTGTGTGAAAGTTTGAATTAGTTTTAGAGGCTGAAAAACATACTTTTTTCCATAACTGGAAAATATTTTCAATAAATATTATTTTTAAAAGAAAATTATTAGTGTGGTAAGTAGAATTTCTGTAGTTTCCTTTCCTACTTCCCTGTTTTTTCATTTTTAAATATTTGTTCTTCCAGGAACTTTGTAAAGCATCTAGGATGTTAGGATGTTTTATTTTTTATTTTTTCTGCTAGGGTCATCTATTTCTTAAACCTAGGAAAACTTATTTTAAAGTATATGTTGCTTTATATGGACATACACATGTGCATGCACAAATGCTGCATAAAATGTCAGATAAGCTGTTTCATCCTACAAGTGTTATTTGATTCAACTACAGAGTATCTATTTTTTTTTTTTAATTGCACAATAACCACTGGAAAAAGGAAATAGTTGAGGAGAACAGTAAAGTAATCCTCATGATAACTTTAAGGTTTTCTGTAAAATTCTCAGTTCATCTGTTCATACCAAGGGATCTGTGTTTTGGTGGTCCAAACAAAAGTTGCCCCCTTTTGTGTTAATAAAGAAAGCATGGCACAAAGCTAAGCCTGGCTTAGGAGTGGGCTCTCTACCATCTGCTGAGCCATAACTAGATTAGGAAAAATGTCTTCACAATTGGAAGGTTGTTGTGAGACATGTCCTTTGCATAGAATTAGTTTTTGCCCAAATTATATTAGGCACATGAAGAATGATTACAGGCGGGCCCCGAGACTAAAAAGATTAATTATTGGCCTATTGTTAGAAGCTTCTTTTGCATAATCCTGTTTGTTCATATGTTCATTTTCCCCCATATGTGTGGGAATGTATTTACTAAGTTTATGTAATGGAATGCACTGCTGTTTATTTGAGGGGTTAGGTTGTTTTATTTTAGCTTTATTTGCCGACCTAATTTCAGTCCCTTCTCCCTCTCCCAAGATGGATTTGCCTTAGGTATTGCACAGAGCAGTTAGTTATGAGGAGCTACACAAAACATTAGGCCTCTTCCTCTGGTTCAGACTCTCTCTGTTGGCACATCAGGGTTATTAAAAACCAAACAAGTGTAAAAGGCTGAGTTTGGTACTGTGAGATTTATCACTCAGGATAAATGAACAGTTGTCACAAGGTCGTAAATGTGATAGGCTCCAAATTCTGCCTGCGAGTGGAAAACAATTTACGTGGCTGACACAGTCCATTTCTTAGGAAGTATGCAGAGAGTTTCCCTTTAAAAAAAAATTAATTGCATTGAACACTGAATTTTAAGCATTTGGCTTTCTTGAGGCAGGGCTATGAATCTGTAGGGTTTTCTCAGTTCCTGCTGTGGTTGGCATCCCCTGGCTGTCAGACTGGAGGTGTAGTGCAAAGCTCTGCTCCAAGGTGCCACATTAATGTACCAGAGGCAGCTCCTGTTTGCAAGGAATACTAATGGCAGCACTGGGGAAACACATCAGCAACTATTTGTTTTATATATTCACAGCAGGATGTGGACATTATGATCTGGACTGCTCATAAGCTTTTAAGTGTATGGAAGAGATCTCTTGTGGGTGCTAAGACCCAAGGTTATGGGGGTTTGGGGAATAATCCAATATTCTAGCAGCTGTATTTTCTTAGCTTTTGGTGGCACTTTGAACCTTAGTCTGGAAATATTTTTTTTTAAGTAAATACCAAATTGTATACATTAGAAGCAAGGACATGGACTCCTGAGTGGCTGTCACAGGTGGGGAATGCTCCATGTGGCAGCTGAGGTCACTGAAAAGACGGGAATGTGCACAGGTTGGGCTGGAACTAACTGAGGAGTTGCTACCTCTTTTGTGCTTCCCATTAAAAGCAAAAAGCAAATAATAATAAAAAAAAAAAGTAAAAAATTGAAATATGTGGAGCAGCAGCTCTGAAGACCTATCTGTGCAACACCCGTTCCACAGCTTTCCAAAACTCAATCTGAATGTTAATTTGTTTTACTTGAAAGTGCTATTTCTGCTTTTGGTGCAAAATTCTCCCCTTGAGAATACCTGGCCTGTGGAACTATATTCTTCTGGTGACTTTTCTTTTCTTAGGGATGAAGAAGATAACGTGAAGCAGAATGTAGGAATGTGAAACACCTTCCCTCACCCTCCTCATCCTTTTTTGCACACACACAGTTGTCTCCCCTGTTTTGACTTAATAGAATGTGCCTACTCACAGAGGAAAATAGCAAAGGATAAAGGATTAATCACAATGTAATACATCTATGTCCAAAAGTTTGGGCACTTTGTCACAGTTTTATATCAAGCAGAATAAAGCCATAAGTACCTGGCTCTTGAAATATCAATGCTTTTTATGTAGGAAAGTAATAATTGGATGGGTTTTTTGGGGCACTTTCCTTCACAAACAAAACTTATCTTCCTTAATATGATCTAGAAAATATTTCAGAACTCACCTGGCTGTGCATCAAACCAAGATTTTTCTCTTCTGTTGCCAGTGAATAGAGACTGTTGGCTCACATAGACAGAAGAGCAACATCTCTTCCTAGTCCTCAGCACTGACATCAAGAATTTCCAGTGTAACCTCTCTCTTGCCATCTTATCAGTCTTAGCACATCTAAATCTCTGCTGAAAGATTTCACTGCTTTCACCTCTTTCAGGCTATAATTATGGGTCTGTACCATACTGGCTAGTTATATACTGTGGGTGTGGGTAGGTACTGATACGTGACACTATTCTTAAGGCAGAAGGTACATTTATTAATGTACATAGAAAGGTGGAGATAGAAAATTAAAAGGAATTGTATTTTCTCTTCCAAAATTGTTTTTCTTTAGAAAGATCTTTGTTCTTTATTTTTTATTTCCCTCTTTTGTCTTGGAAACAAAGAACCAGCTTGGGCTCTGCCTGGGGCACTTCAGGAAGACAGAAATGAATTGTCCCCAGAACTCCTTTTGGACCAGCTGGGGTGGTTCAGTTTTGGCAGTCAGGTGTAAGAAACTTTTTCTTGGGTTTCAAACAGAAGGTTCTGCCCATGTGCTGTTTTCCTTAATTTCTACACTCTGATGGTTTTTGTTTGTTTTCTTGCTTTTGGGGATCTGGGTGTGTGAAAGCTAAAACTGTTGTTTCAGGCAATCCTTTACCATTGGATTCTCACCTCAATGCATAAAACCCACTCATTTTGATGAGTACTGAGCATATCCATAAAATAAGAAACTGATTCCTTTCTTAATTTCCCTTTGTTTACTGTCCTGAAGGAATCATTACTGCTTATCCTGAAGTGTGTCTGGCTGAAGCTTCTTGAGTTGAGGCTGGACAAGAGTTTTCTCTTCTCCTAGTCTTGCTATATTATTTCATCATAGTGGATGTCTTGATTAGGTTCCTGTCTGCCTTGTAAAATCTCTGCATTGAGAGTGCTCTGTCTTAAGTGTGCTCTTCTTTCTCATTAAAGCAAAGCAATTGCTTTTGTCTGCTGGCTTTTAAACACATGCACACACCTGAATGTATTACCTGCTGTATCTGGAAATTTCATTCTAACACCCAGAGCCACACTAAATTAGCATTAATGCCGGGGGAGGGGGCATGTAGAGCTTTAGAAGCCTGAAGGACACACACTGAAGTGCTCCACCCCATCCCAACAGGAGTTTCACTGCTGCCCCAGGTGAGTGATTTATAACAGCTCTTGCTGGGTTGTCAGTCCAGAGCTTGGTGATTTTATCCACAAGTGACCTCAGTGTGGACTTGTAAAATAAGGCAAAGCCCAAGACAGAAGCATTAGCTGCTGTCCTTGTCAGGTGACAGCCCTGGTCTCAGGAGGGAGGTGTGTGCAGAAAGAGGTTCTGGATTCCTGCTCACCTGTGCCAAATGTTCTCATAAATAAGTATGGGATTATTGAACAACAGAATGTACTGTTTGCCTCTTATTTTTTCAAATAATAGCATGCCTGCAAAATCAATGCTGCTGGAAGTGCTGTGCTGTACCTTTAATAGGAAGGGTGGAATAGAGATATCTGTAAAACAGTTTTGTGCTTGCTTAATCCTGGTGGGACTGGAGAGCTCCCAGGCATAATTTAGGGATTTCTGGGAATCTATTTTAATTTAATTTAATTAAATTGACTGTCTTGTTAACTTCTGCAGCAGGACTAGAATCTTTGCAGGATTGCATGGCACACATACCCAAGTCTAATGTACCCTTGAAGCTTGGGATTCTGCTTGAAAGTTATTTTTTACTTTGATAAAAGCTCTTAACAACATAAATAATCACCACTTTTCAAATTGCACATTTTAAATTTTAAAATAGGGTGGGTTGTACTTTACCTTTCCATCCTCATTCATGACTACAGAACTCAAGTTGAAATGAGAGGGTTTTTTTTTTTAATGAGTTGGTTGTATTTGTTCAATAGCTAAAGTGAAGTTAATGTGTTGAGTAATGATAATTTAGATTTCCCAAGAGGAGAATTTATTCTGGCAGTCTGAAGGAAAAGCTTTTCACCAAAGAGGAGCTGAATCCTCAAACTGAGGGTGTCAGGAAATGATCTGTGAGCATGTGGAGCATTTACAGTGTGGAAACCCCACCCCAGCTGTGAATACATCTTTTGGAACAGTTTTACACAGCCAAGTTAAAGATGTGCCTCACAGTGACATCTGCATGGCATAAAATAATGGGATATTAGGAGAGGTGCTCAGTTTTTTTAGCAGCTGCCGTCACTACAAAATTCCTGGCACCCATGGGGATCTAGT